>NC_062561.1:6510625-6819583 GCF_022837055.1 Prionailurus viverrinus
TCCGGATGGGCAGATTTCTCTGGATTAGGCAGGGGAGCCCTAAGCATAACCCAAAGGTCTTTTCCAAGGATTGAAGACAGAGGAAGCGGGGCCAGGAGCCAAGGGGTGTAGGCAGACTGGGAGCTGGAAAGGGCAATGAAATGGATTCTCCCTGGAGCCTCTGAAAGGAATACAGTTCTAGGGACCCACTTGTGATTTCTTGCCTCCCGAATACATTGATGGGTTTTTTTTTGCTGATACATACAATTACTAACTAAAGTCCATAGTTTCCGTTAGTGTTCACACATAGTGTTGTACGTTCTGCGGGTTTTGGCAAATTTATAATGCCGTGTCTCCATCATCATGGGTCATACAGAGCAGTTCCCCCTCCCGAAACTGCCTTTGCTGCACCTGTCCTCCCTCCCCACCCCCAATCTCTGTTCACCACTGTGTGGTTTGCCTTTTCCAGAATGTCATGTGGTTGGAGTCACACTGTACGGAACCTTTCTGAGCTAGCTTCTTTCCCTTAGTAACGTGGGCGCGGGCATTGGCCACGGGGTGGGGGGGGGGGCCGAGCCTTCACCTCGAGTCCGCACTCCATCAGAAGCATAGAGTGGCAGGAGCCGGGCACTGTGCCCATCCCAGGGCCGCCCCCTGATGGGCAGGGCCAGCGTTTCCTCCCGAGGTAGATGGGCAGGTGATGCGAAGGAAGCCGAACCTGAGGCACCTCTCTGGGGACTCCCCACATCACTAGAGGATGCTCGGCGCACGTCTAACTTTTCGCCATCAAGCCAGCGAAGGCCCGGGCCGCCACTGCTTGGGTATAAAGAGGAAGCATTCACCTGGACCTTCATTCAGCTTGTAAACAAGAGAGATGGCTCTCGCCCAGCTTTGTAACAAGGACCCCCGCCCCCCCATCCCGAGCTGGGCATCGTAGCTGTGAACTGTAGCAGGCTGCTGGCTCGAGCATGCCATGCTCCCCTGGGCAGAGAGCCTGGACAGTTAGCTTCTTGGGCCGTGGCCCCCTGCTGCATTTGTGCAAGAAACACAAGGCGAGAAGCGGGGTGATCAGGCTTGCTGTTGATTCTTCGAGCCACTAAGGAGCGAGCACCGTTCACACAACCTAAATGCTTTGTATTTGAGATGAAGAATTCAACGTCTTTGCAGGCCAGCTTGACAACACATACCCTCTCTGCAAAGAAGCCTTCCTCGGGGATCTATCACTTGGTGCAACATGAATCACGCGTTCTCCATCTCTCTCTTTCGTTGTGACCTACATTTCATCGTATCTGATGGATGTCCCTGTGAGGTTGGGAGGAAATGTGCACGGTGAGCAAAGATACAGCCTTCCCTGCTGATGTGGTTTTAGAATCGTGGCATGCGCCTCCTGGTTGTGCCTTCTTACTTTAAACGAGGAAAGGGAAGGATGCTCCGGGGCTAGCTGGAAGGAGGAAAACTGTGTGTTTGGATGATGTGTTACTTTTCTTCCAATTCTTCCTTTACTATGTCAGGAGGCCCAGGCGGACGATTATAATCAATAAATTTTAGCCAAAACGTGATTGTTGGACATGTCCCCCCTCCTGTGGTTCTTGAAATGCTGGTTTAAAGTGCTGGTGGATAAATGGGGCACCTGGGTGGCTCAGTCGGTTAGGCATCCAACTTCGTCTCCGGTCATGATCCCCTGAGGGTCAAGCCCCGCGTCGGGCTCTGTGCTGACAGCTCGGAGCCTGGAGGCTGCCTCGAATTCTGCGTCTCCTTCTCTCTCTGTCTCTCCCCACTCCCTCTCTCAAAAATAAATAAACATTAAAAAAAATTTTTTTTAATAAAAAATAAAAAAAATAAAGTGCTGGGGAATGAAATGAGAGAAGGAGAGGGGGCGAGAAGGAGTAACCCCCTAGGGTGCCGGCCCCGTGCGCTGCCCTAGGCTCGTGTAGAACACACTGTATCTTCCCCTCCATGACACAAACAGGTTGGGGACGGTAAATACACAGCCAGACTCCTGCAGGGTGTGTGCACAAGGTGTGACGCTGTGTGACGAGAAAAGCTTTGGCAGTGGTCTTGGTTAACAGGGAAGGAGAATTACTAGTTCTGTGCATGATGCGTACCTGCTCCGGGTAACGTGCGCTGGGCAGTTAATGCACGCTCTGCTCGGTCCCGAAGCTGAGCTGTCCTAGCTCTTGATCGTTCTCCCTGGAGGCTCACATCTCTGATCGCTTTACGGTCAACTGAGTTTATATCGCTCATGTGAGAGCAGGGGCCCCCAGAAATTTGGATTTCTTGGGTTGGTAAACTCCGCCAGCGGCAGCAACAGCAACAACAAAATGGAGAGACCGACATGGGGTTTCCAAGCTTTTATTTTGTCAAATAAGTTCATTTAAGCAAGCCAACTTCAAATTACCTTTATTATTCTTTTAATTTTTGTTAATGTTTATTTATTTTTGAGACAGAGAGAGACAGAGCGTGAGCAGGGGAGGGGCAGAGAGAGAGAATCTGAAACGGGCTCCGGGCTCCGAGCTGTCAGCACAGAGCCCGACGCGGGGCTCGACCCTCACGGGATCATGACCTGAGACGAAGTCGGACGCTCAACCGACTAAGCCACCCAGGCGCCCTGACCTTTATTATTATTTTATATGGCATTTTTAACACGCATGTGTGTGCACACTCACACATGGGTGTATGTCAAGCAAAAGGAGAGTGCTTTAAATGAAATACATCTGGTTCTATGAAGACCTCACTGCATTTTTCTGACTTTTCTAGAACACTCATGTTCAAGACGGATGGAAACTGTTGCAGCCCAGACTAGTCAGAGGATGCCTCTCCACTGATGGACGTGATGATCTTATAGCTACTCAAAGGAATCCTAGAAGACATTTAATACTTTCTGTCACATCAACAGAGAAAATGTACACAGTTTCCAATTATCCACAGTTTTCTTTTAGGCGCTCAGGAACATTCTCCGCCTCTCCAGACTCACAGCCCGCGTTTATGGACCCCTCACCTGTGCCATGAGCTCCACGTTTTATGGGAATTAGAAAATACTCAGTCAGGGCCGCAATGTTGTATGTTGTCATTGGGGAAATGGCCAGGCTTCCCCTGAAGGCCTACATAGTGACATTAATTTCTCTGCGAATTTACCCTGGTCTGGGGAGCTTTCCCTTAACCAGATTGATACGTTCCTGTCAAAAGCTATCACAGGATAAATATTTATTGTCTCGGGTGCCAAGTATGAGCAGACCTGTGTGGCCTTGAGCAAATAAACCCTTCACCTATTTGTAAAATGAGACGGGTAACAGCATCCACTTCCTAGGGCTGGTGTGACGCAGGATGAAGCACCCAGTCCGCTTATCCCAGCCCGGCACAATACACAATAGTTGTGATCACTGCCGTAGCCATTGTCAGTGCGTCATCTCCCCGTGCCCTGTGTGAGTGGGGATCCAGGTGGCTCCCATTCTCTCAGTCGCACTGGCCAAGGGCCTAGCCATCGTCCTTGGAGTCATCGCCCACAGACCATCCAAACTGTCAGGACATCCTGTGGACCCCACCCTCCGCATACATCCAGAATCGCTAAGTGTCGAAACTCAGAAGCAGCCAAGATGTCCTCCAGGAGGTGAATGGATAAATAAACCGGGTCGGGCACCTCCAGACACTGGAATATTACCCAGCTCTAAAAAAGCCCCACGCCCAAAACACTCTCGAGTCACAAAAAGACATCAAGGAGACCTAAATGCATATCACCAAGTGAAAGAAGCCAGTGTGAAAAGGCTACACGCAACCACATGACATTCAGGAAAAGGCAAGACTTGGGGGAAAATAGAAAGATCAGTGGTCGCCAGGCATCGCGGGGAGGGAGGGATGAGTAGGTTGAGCTCAGAGGATTTTTAGGGCAGCGAAACTATGCTTTATGGTGCTGTCATGGTGGATAGCCCATTATACACTTGTCAAAACCCATACAAGGTACAACACCAAGAGCGAATTCTAAGGTATATTATGGACTTTGGGTGATAACGACTGGTCCGTGCGGGTTCATCGATGGTAACAAAGGCACTGTCTGGTGAGGGATGTTGATAATGGAGAGGCTCTGTGCGTGTGGGGGAGGAGGCATACGGAACCTTTCTGTACTTCCTGTTCGATTTTGCTGTTAACCTAAGATCGCTCTACAAGATAGTCTATTAAAAAAAAAGTGAATAAAGAAACATCGTAAGAGATTAATGCAAACAATGCATCAAATATTCATCAAGCAAAAATCGTAAAAGGAAAAAAGATGCCACTTCTTACCTCCTCCTCCGCTGCTGTCACCCTGATGCAAATGACAGTCATCCCTCACCTGGATTATTCCAAGGATTTCCCAGCTGGTTTCCTACACGTGCTCTCGTTCTCATCCAGCCTGTTCTTGATGCACGTCTGTGAGGTCGTGTTTGTCCTCACCAAAGCCCTCAGTGTGGTCCCAGCTCACCCAGAGGGAAGCCAAGTCCTTCTGCTGTCCCCAACCACCCAGCCCTCCTGCCACTGTCCTTCCCACCAGCACCAGGCTCCTCCCGATGCCCTGTGACTGGCCCCTGCCTCCCCAGGTCTTCCCTTGAATGTCATGTTTCAGTGAGGTTTCAGCCACCCTGTCCGCACCACACGCCCCCAACACCCAATGACCCTCCTCCCGCTTTATTTCTCTCCTTAGCCCTGATCACCGCTGATGCGCCTGGAGTTTCATTTCTCTCCCTTGTTGTTTATCTGTGTCCTCCCTGCAACACTACCCCCTCCGTTTGGTTCCTTGTTGTAGCTCCAGTGCCTAGAATGTGGCCTGGTGCAGAGGAGGGCCTTCTTTCTGATGATTGGGTCGTGGAATTGAGACAGGAAGTTAGGGAGATTGGACGTTGCAAGGTTGGGCTGAGACCCTGCATCTCACTGTGGGGCACATCTTCCCAACGTATTGGGGACGTCAAGTGACTAATGACCAAGTGAGCCTCTCCCTCGGCAACGTTGGGTGGGCCTCAGCTGACCGAGGAAAACTCTCTGTCAGAGTGGGATGTTCTTTCCGACACACAGATCTTGTTCAAGTGACCTGCCTCGATGCCAATGGCAGATGGTGCTCTGGCTGGGACTGTGTCCCTCCAAAAGCCATCTGTTGCTGCCCTGACCTCCAGTGCTTCCAGAATGGGGCTGCCTTTGGAGACAGGGTCCTTGCCGAGATGACTAAGTCAAAGGGACGTCATGTGGGTGGCCCGAATCCAGTCTGCCTGGCCTCCTAAACGAAGAGGAGGTTAGAGCCCAGGACGCACAGAAAGGGGGGAGCCCAGGTGAAGACAGGGAGAAGACAACCATCTATGAGCCAAGGAGAGAGGTCTCAGAGGGATCCAGCCCTGCTGACCACCTGGACCTCGGACTTCCAGCCTTCAGGATGGTGAGACAATAAGTTTCCGTTGCTTCAGCCACCCAATCTGTGGCACTTTGCTATGGCGGCCCATGCAGAGGAGTCTGAGAAGATGGACAGATTCTGACAGGAAGTCAGGTTTTTCTGGAGGGCTCGAAATTGGTCTGGGGCACCGCCTTCCACACTGTGTCAAGGAACGTAATTCCACAGATGCTCTTACATGTTTGGAAAGGGTACCAGGTGCTGTGGGGGCCCGGACGGTCCCCTTGCCCCTCAGGGCACACTAGCTAACTCCCAACCAACCAGCACCTACATCTCTTTGCTGAGGACTTCCTCTGGTGACACCTGCACTGCAGATGGGAAGTGCCAGGAAGCGTATGCCCTTGGAGCAGCCATGTGCCCGTGACCGATGGGGACCGGGGTATCCGTACCCTGGCTCCCGCCTCCCTGGATCTCGGGGAACTGGACTAATCGCCATAATCTTCTCACACTGAAGGAGCCACCACAGCCGGGATGACGGGCAAACGGCCGTGGTTGTGTTGCCCACTCAGGTTCAGGGATGCCAGGGACTCCAGCTTGGACAGCTTGCCCTGGGTCCTATTCTCGTTTGGAGCCTTCAAAGTCAAGCTGTGCGGCTCGTTTCCCGGTGGGTGAACCATGTCCCTGGTGCACGTTTTTCTCTGACCCTTGGAAGGTCTAAGCTCCAGTCACTGGCGGTGGGATGGCCTTCGTCAGCTGGGGCTGTCACAGCGACATGCCACAGACCGGACGGCTGAAACAGAAGTTTATTTTCTCGCAGTTCTGGAGGCTGCAAGTCCAAGTGTAAGGTTCTGGCTAAGTTTGGTTTCTGGTGAGAATCCTCTTTGTGGGTCGCAGATGGCTGTCCTCGCACGGCCTCTCTTTGGGGCATGTGTGCAAGTGGAAAGAGCGAGCGAGCTCTCGGTGTCTCTTCTTAAAAGGACGCTAATCCTATTGGACCAAGGCCCCACCCTTATGACCTCATTTAACCTTGACTGCACTACAAAGGCTCTTTCTCCAGATTCAGCCACGCTGAGGAGCTGGGCCTTCAAATTACGAATTTTGCATTATGAATTTATTCAGTCCATGACAGGTAATGTGATATAAAATTTTTTTTAATGTTTATTTATTTTTGAGAGAAAGAGAGACAGAGACAGAGCACAAGGTGGGGAGGGGCAGAGAGAGAGGGAGACACAGAATCTGAAGCAAAGCTCCAGGCTCTGAGATGTCAACATAGAACCCGACACGGGCCTTGAGCTCACGAACCATGAGATAGTGACCTGAGCTGAAGTCAGATACTCAACTGACTGAGCCACCCAGGAGCCCCAAGGTAATGTGCTTTTAAAAACCTGCTTACTGGGGCCCCTGGGTGGCTCAGTCGGTTAAGCATCCGACTTCGGCTCAGGTCACGATCTCACGGTTCATGAGTTTGAGCCCCGTGCCAGGCAGGCTCTCTGCTGAATGCTAGGAGCTCGCTTCGGATCCTCTGTCCCCCTCTGTTTCTGCCCCTCCCTGGCTCCCACTCTCTCTCTCTCTCTCTCTCAAAAATAAACTTTTTTTAAAATTTAAATCTGAGTATTGCCTGGTTTCTCTTTCTTTCCTGCCTCACTTCTCTACCCTTACCAGTATTTCCTGGGCATATACCCAAAACGCATTACTTATACTAAATCTTTGTCTCAGAGTCTGCTTCCTGGGAAACCCAAACTGAGACAGAAAAGCTGAATGTTGCGTGCCCTTCTAGGAATATTGCAACACTTGGTAGCATATTGAGGCTGTAAGAAATCTTCCATAAAGAAACATTTCTTTGAGTTTTATCCAGAGTTTCGCAAACGTTCTAAGCCAGGAAACCCCTTGGAATGTTCTTGCATTTAGTTGGAAATGGTGCTGTAGGGTTGGCAGAGTGCACGTAGTCGGTCATGATCGTTGCTGGGTGAGCAGGGTGAGGTCCAGGAGGACCCACGGGCCACTGAAGACGTTTCGGGTGGAGGGAGAAAACAATATCTTCAGTCCAACATCGAATTGCACGTATTCATATTCCGACTATTTAACAGTGTTATTTGGGGGCTGATATTCTTCCTATTAAAATTAAATGGCATGAAATTTGAATTAGCTCAATTGAATTCATTTCCTTCTCTAACGTATTTATCCGTGACTCAGAGGAGTTCAGGAAAAGGCCGTCTTGGGCTCGTTCAATAATATACAGCTCCGTGCTCCCTAATCTGGACTCTGAAAGTACCCCCGGGGCCAGGAGGAGATGGAAACACCACAATTGCCACCCTTTGTCTACTCGGCTTGGAAACAGGGGTAAAAATGACACCAGCTTCATTGGGGTTGTATTTTGAGATTAAATTAATGCACGTGAAACTCTTGGAGCAGGGCCCGGCCAGAATAGAAAGGAGCTCATGAAATGCTCAGTGTCGTCATTCCTGAGAGTGTCCTTCCACTCAGGCCCAAGGAGTAAGTACTAGAGGGTTGGACTGGGATCCTAACTCCAGGGTAACCTAGGCCTCTTCCTTTTCTGTGAGTTTTAATTTTCCAATCCATGAAGGAGCCGTGCCTTTCCAGGTTGGGGGAAGTGACAGGCACGGCTGACACCCCGCGGTGTGAACCGGGCCGTGGGTCTCGCTTTTCAACCCCAGCACTGCTGAAGCTTGCTTAGGCCCCCCAGAGATAAGGACAGTGAGCTAGCAGATTTTCATATCATACACTTGCTCGAAGGTCTCAAAGACAAGGTCTCTGCTGGCTTTCTGTGGTTCAGCCCAGTCACCGAGCCATCCACGTTTCTGGTCGCGCTGCACTGACAGGAAGGTTCATTGTCCAGGGTGGGTGTAAAGAGGTCGGGAGCTCTCACCCGACGAACAGAACATTCTCACCTTGCTCTGCTGACACCCATGGGGCTCCAGACCCTTGATGATGCCAGGTCTCGGGGATTTCAGACCTAAGGGTTGTAGACACAGCAATTTCCTCATAGAAATTTGCGAGTGGAAGGAACCATGGCAGCCACCACTTCAACTTCATTAAGTCACAGAAGAGGTGACCCAGAGCTGAGGAAAGGGTTCATTTCCTCAATCCCCTCTGTATTCTCTCTTCGCTGACCACGCCTTTGACTTTGATTATGTACCACTGAGTGCCCACCCCTCATTGCCCTTGAGGTAAATCTTATGGTACCTTGGGGGAGGGGGGTTAAGTTAACCTTAATGAACTAGAATGACCACCATTCTAGAATTTTCTCTCAGTCAGAAAGTGGGAGGTTTTCCTGAGTTTTTTGAAGAATGAGTCAAATGACAAAGATAACATGACACTTAGTTTTCAAAACAAATAAATCCTGCACGTGCATGTTAAAGGTTTACCCTTACTCAGCCAGTTCTTTGTTGAGAATCAACAAATCTGGGGTGGGGGTGGGGACGGGGGTTTTCAAACTGCCCTTGCAATCCATTAGCAGATTATGAAATCAGCGAGCAAAATTTCTTAGAAAATAAAATTGGAAAAATGCATACAAAAGAGTAATTTTTTTTTATATAAAACTTTTGCATCAATTCTATATAAACATACGTATATATGTGTACTCTTGGGGTAGCAATTAACTCAACTGTGGGGTGTGGTCAAAATAATGTGACAAACACTGATGGGGTCCATTGCCACCATTTTTCAGGTGAAGGCATAACAGGCCCCCACGGATTAATCGCCCTGCTCTTGCTCACCAGCTGGATTTGTCCTAAGCTCACTGATCCGGAGTGTTCTCTGCTGGGTACCTGACTTTCTCCACTTCACCGTTAAAGCACTAGGTCGTCAGAACGGTCACCTCGGGTCCCCACAAGATTCTGTCATTACTAAACGATTAGATTTTGCTTAGCAAATCATATTTCCTTTTGCAGGAAAACGGACTAACCCATCTTAAAAAGATTTATTGTGAGGGTTGACATGCAAGAGGTTTTCTAGCAAGTATTTCCTCAGTTAGGAATGATCATCTATTAGAACCATCCCATCTCAGTCTCTGAGGATTCCAGTTGACTATATACACTTTCATAGCCTCCTGTCCCCCTGCCCCAACCCTTCCCAGTCCCATTTCTTAGCATCATGTTGAGCATACATGTCCACTTGAGTCTGTCTTAGAATTGTCTTGACTGGGGCTCCTGGCTGGCTCAGCTGGTAGAGAATGCAACTCTTATTCTCAGTGTCATGAGTTCAAGCCCCGAGCCCACTTAAAAAAAAAAAAGAATTGCCTGGGTGGGTGGAGGGAAAATTACTATTTCCCTGCTGCTGCTGTTCTGGAAAGGTCCCAATGAAGCCTGGGTGTTACAGGAGCCCATGCTTTAGTCTAGTTTTGGGGAAGCATTCTTACATGTGCACACCACGTTTTGTTTATTGCTTCCATTTTGTTTTCAAATTTCTTTTTTTTTTTTTTTTTTTTTTCAACGTTTATTTATTTTTGGGACAGAGAGAGACAGAGCATGAACAGGGGAGGGGCAGAGAGAGAGGGAGACACAGAATCTGAAACAGGCTCCAGGCTCTGAGCCATCAGCCCAGAGCCTGACGCGGGGCTCGAACTCACGGACCGTGAGATCGTGACCTGGCTGAAGTCGGACGCTTAACCGACTGCGCCACCCAGGCGCCCCTCAAATTTCTGTAATACATACACCCAATGTGGGGCTCACACTCATGACCCTGAGATCAAGAGTTGAACGCACTGTTGACTGAGCCAGCCAGGCATCCCCTGGGGCACCTTTCTTGAGCCCTGGTGCATACTGGCTTAAGCCAGATGTTACTGACCAATTAGATGGGGCAGCCTACCCAACTTCAGTCAGCAAATTATGATGTGTTTTGACCTTTGGAGTCAAACGTATGTGGGCTCACATCTCAGCTCTTCAACACATTGACTTATAACCTTGGGAAGTTCTGTAACCTCATTGAGCTTCAATATTTTCATCATTCATTCGGCAAATATTTCTCGAGAGTCGACTATGTGCCAGGCATTGTGCTAGGAGTGAGAACAGAACAAAGCAGTGCCTGCATTGATGGAACTCAAAGTATACAAGGAGATTCATTGCACAAATAGTCATTTAATTGTAATTGTGGAGAATCATCAAAGCAATGTTATAAATAGAAATATTAAATATCATAGAAATGTTAATAAAACATATTAAATATTGTAGAAATGTTAATAAAACAGAAATATTAAATATCATAGAAATGTTAATAACATAGAAATATTAAATATCATAGTCATTCAATAAAAGAATAAAAGACTTCATAAAAATATTTTAAGACATATCAAGATAGTAAATATTTAAGATAGTTCTTTGAGACCAGGAGACCCCAACCTGTTAACCCTGGGAAGACAGGAGAAACCACATTGAAGAAGCAATTTTTGAGGCCATCCCTAAAGAAGGTGACAGCCATTTACATTCAGAGAGGTAAATGTGGGGGCCAGGGGAAGAGCACTCTAAGTGGAGGAGAGCACATACCAAGGGCCTGAGGTTACTGAGGTCACAGAGTGGTGCAGGCAAAGAAGTGGAGAAAGCCAGTGCAGCTTTCGAGCTGGAGGAAGAGAATGGTGAGATGTGGAATGGGGGGGGGGGGGGGGGGTTGCTCTCAAGAACAGGAAAATAAAGCCTCGGTAAGGGCTTCTGTGAAAATTATTGAGTTAAGGTAGCCAATGCACCTAAACTACTTAGAACATGAAAAACGAACAGCTAGGATTAGGGGAGTATTTAATAATTTACAAACCAGAGTTGGAAGCCCTTATTTTGAAACACACCAGAATTTCTGTGGCCAGTGTTGCTCCCCACCTGAAGCTCAGAAAATAGCATCGGTGTCACCCCCTCAGGCCCCACCCCCAGGAGGCACCCCCAATTCCTCTTTTCCTTGGAGCTCGCATTTGATCCATAGCTCTACAGCCCACAGACCTCTTTAACCACTCCACCTCGCCCGTCTCCACTACTAACACCCTAGTATCCATCCCAGACTTGGGGCAACTTTCTAAGATGAGGGTTTACATGCCGGACATTTGTCACGTTCAACACATCCAAGGGTGGGGACAAGGAACGCAGTCCTGGGCAGAGGGGGAGCTGAGGTTCAGGGGTACCAGAAGCCTCTGCCAATGCCATGGGGAGCTCTGGATGGCTCTGGATGGCTCCAAATTGAGGCAAGGAGACCAGGCTTTTGCATTCTACTCATCAGAGATCAGTCACTGGCTGCAGGCCGTCACGGAGTGAGACAGCCCCCCAAGAGGGGGCAGCCGGCCCTCTTTCCAGCTGGAAGGATGAATGTTCGGGCCAAATGCCTCCTCTAGAAGGTGAGCTCCCAGGGGTCTGGCAAGTCGTCTTTTTTCCCAATGTGTCTCCAGGGTCCAGAATATTAGGTGCTTAAAAATATATGCTCACCGAAAGCTAATTATTAGTGTATAATTCCACCGATCATTTTGAGAAGTGGGAGTGGGATATGAGTTTCTCACGGGATTATTGGCGGGATTATAAAAGGAAAGAGCATAAGAGAGGACAGAAAACAGAGGATATATATATGTATATATGGATATATTTTTGGATATATAATATATATAATATAACATGTTATATTATATAACATATATATACATATTATATAACATATATATATATATATATACAAGTTTATTTCTATTTATTTTAAGAGAGATAGCAAGCAGGGAGAGACAGAGAGAGAGGGAAACAGAATCCCAAGGATTCTGTCAGTGCAGAGCCTCACGCGGGGCTCGAACTCACCAACAGTAAGATCATGACCTGAGCCGAAATCAAGAGTCGGACACTTGACTGACTGAGCCACCCAGGTCGCCCTAGAGGATGTATTTTTAAGGAGAAAACCTATATAGTTTTATTACTCTTGCAGACATCATATGAAGGATTAATTTTTTAAGATTCATTTATTTCTTTTGAGCGAGAGAGAAAAGGAGCTGGGGAGGCACAGAGGATCCAAAGCAGGCTCTACACTGACAGCAGGGAGCCCAATGCAGGGCTCAAACCCAATGAATGTGAGATCAGGACCTAAGCGGAAGTCAGCTGCTTAACCGACTGAGCCACCCAGGTGCCCCGACAGAGTTACTTTAAAATAGTCGTCTCAACTGTGGGTCTCAGCCTGGAGGACGGGGCATTTGGCTTTAATAAGTCTCCCAGCTGATTCTGTGTGGCCAAGATTGAGAACCGGTGCTAGAAAAGGTGAGAAGGGTAGACAATTGACTCTGACTCAGCAGAGATCCAACCGAGGAATAATCAGGAATAATCACGCGCCTTGTGAAGCATCACTTCCGTCTGGCCACAGAGGGGCTGCAGACGCCAGAACCAGCAGCATCCACGGGGCCAAGAGGCCAGGGTGCACAGACATTTGAGGTAGATTTGATCTTCATGGAATTTAGCAGTTCAGCGGCAGTGACCCACGTTCCCTGGTCCATTTGGCACGGTGTCTGCTTTTATTTACCCTGAAGAGAGTTGAGAAAAAAAATCACAAAGGAAATCAGTTGCACCTGTTTCTATAAATGATGACTGTGTCCTAGTTTTCCCGAGGCTGAGATTCACTTGCTGTTCCTTTTTCAGAGTCATCGCTGCTGTGAGTGCAAAGTGTTTACACCCAAAAACAAACTGGACAAGATCGTTTTGAAGGTTTTCTTCGTGGAGGCACTTGGTTCCTTTTTTTTTTTTTTTTTTTTTTTTTCCTCTTGCTTTCTAATTTTAGGTATGTTCTGTCGTGTGGGGCTCAGGTCCGAACTGGAAGCAGAATGCATTCCTGCCCAACAGGAGTTGTCTTTTTTTTTTTTTTTTTAAATTTTTTTTTTGAACGTTTATTTATTTTTGGGACAGAGAGAGACAGAGCATGAACGGGGGAGGGGCAGAGAGAGAGGGAGACACAGAATCAGAAACAGGCTCCAGGCTCCGAGCCATCAGCCCAGAGCCTGACGCGGGGCTCGAACTCACGGACCTCGAGATCGTGACCTGGCTGAAGTCGGACGCTTAACCGACTGCGCCACCCAGGCGCCCCATGGAGTTGTCTTTGTTAGTGTTAGAAATTCTTGGGAGAGCTGGGTGGCTCAGTTGGTGGAACGTTCAACTCTTGACTGCGGCTCAGGTCGAGGTCTCGTGCTTCGTGGGATCGAGCCTCATGTCGGGCTCTGCGCTGATTTAGGGGAGCCTGCTTGGGATTCTCTCTCTCCCTCTCTCCCCCTTCCTCCCTCCCCTGCCCTCTGGCTCTCTCAAAATAGGGAAATCAACTTAGAAAAGAAGAAATGATTTTTTTTTTTATCGTGGTAGACATACAGAATCTAAACTGTACCATTTTATCTATTTTTAAGTGTGCGTCCTATACATTCGCTTTATTGGGCAGCCATACACCATCCACCTCCAGAACCCCTTCATCTTCCCAAACAGAAATCCCTCAGACGAGTGCAATCGTGCAGTATTGGTCCTTCTGTGTCCGGTTTATTTAGCACAATGTCCTCAAGTTCTTCCTTTTTTTTTTTTTTTTTTGGTCAGTAGCTCTTTTTTAGTTTTTATTTTTAGTTGTGGTAAGACACACGTAACGTAAGTTTTACCATCTTCACCCTTTCTAAGTGTGTAGCTCACTAGCGTTAAGTAAATTCTCATTGGTGTGCAACATGTCTCCAGAACTTTCTCACCTTGAAAAGCTGCAACTCTCTGTCCGTGTGAAACCACCGCGCCTCCCGCCCCTCCCCCCAGCCCCTGGCAGCCACCTGCCTTTGGACTTCTTGTCTCTGGGGATTTGAGTGCTTTAGAGACCTCAAGTAAGAGGCATCCTACGGTATTCGTCATTTTGTGACTGGTTTATTTCACTTAGCATTGTGTCCTGAAGGTTCATTCATGTTGTAGAATGTGTCACAACTTCCTTTTTTTAAAAAAAATTTTTTTTAAATGTTTACTTATTTCTGAGACAGAGAGAGACAGAGCATGAGCGTGGGAGGGGCAGAGAGAGAGGGGGACACAGAATCCGAAGCAGGCTCTGGGTTCCGAGCTGTCGGCACAGAGCCCAACGCGGGGCTCGAACTCACAGACTGCGAGATCATGATCTGAGCCGAAGTTGGACGCTCAACCAACTGAGCCACCCTGGCGCCCCAGAACTTCCTTTTTCTAAGGCTGAATAACGTTCCCTCGTATGCACGCACCCCTGCGCACATCAGCGGACACCGGGCGGTTTCCACCTCTCGGCGGTTGCGAGTGAGGCTGCTTATTTGGTTGCACAAAAAGGTTAGTAACTCTTGAGTGGATGGCATGAGACCCGGAGCCACGATCCACGGCCGAGGCCACTCGAGAGGCGTCAAATCAGCATTTGCTGTTGGAAGCAGCCGATCACGTTCTGCGGGACTGTGATTTGAAGACTTCGGATCCTGGCCTAAACAGTCGGCTGTAACTCCGGGCTACTTCGGAAAGTCACCTGCAACCAGAACGCAGTTCTCGTGGAGTCTTGTGAGATCGGTTGCTTAGGAACCGTTTGACAATCTTCACTGATTTAACCAATAAATGAGGGGCGAGGGAGTTGGAGCACCTATCCTTTTTAGCGTTAGCTCATCAAACACCGGAGGCCCTATATATTTTTTTGCAGGTCGCTCAGGTTGTGTCTGCAAAGCTGCGCGAGACAGAAACCTGTTGTGAGAAGCCTCCGGTCCGAGTCTAGGCCACTTCCCTCCGTGCCGGAATGTTCTCTGTGCACAAAGGGCGTTGCAGCTATAAGACTCCAAAGTAAAAACCAGTTTGGCGGTTATACCTGAGGCACTCAAGAATGGTAAGACGGGGGAAGGAGAGGGGAAAAAATCCAAGGTCAGACCAAGGGCACGCACAAAGGAAGACATGAGCCAAAAGGGGAACAAAGACGCAATGATCGATTTTTATGGAGCGAGCCGAAAACATTGGGAATACCAACTCCTGAGGCCTTATCTACAATTCCAGTGTCCCCAGACTGAGGACTTGTTATTATTATTTCTTCTTTCTCTCATTTGCTGGCACCTGACCCGAAATGGGGCGAGGCAAATTAGGATCCCTCTGCATGACGCTTTGGGTGGCTGTTCACAGTCTTGGCCACAGAAACGTTAATGAGTTTCATTAGGGGGTACAGTCCTAGACCCCGGGAGCTGGTGCACTACATGTATCTTTGCACGCTATTACCTTCCCCAAATCTGCAGACTTCTGATGCCTGGAACACATCTGGCCTTACAGGCTGTGTGTGAGAGACCGTGGGTCTGTTCAGCACACCCAAGGGGCAGAGAAAAAAAGAGCTACCGAAAATGACTTAGCAAAGGAGGGCGCTTGGATTGCTCTCGGCAGGCTGTGTTATCTGCCTGGTTCCCTCTTTGGGAAAGGAAACAACCTAGTGATAACTAGATACGCTGCCTTGCTTATTTTCGGGAGGAAAAGGCGTCAGATGGGAGTTGTTTTCCTGTGGCACCGAGCCCTGAGCAGAAGCGTTGAAGGAAGGGAAAGAGCAAGGAAACGGAGCTGGCCCCGGAGTCCTTGTGTGTGTGGCCCCGCAGGGACCCACCGTGGTCCTTCCAGCCCCGCGGCACCTGTGCCCACCCACGCCCGCGTGTGCGCGCCCTCCTGTGTGTGAGCGTGCACGCGTGTGTGCACGGGGGCTGGCGAGTCCTGTCCTTTGGGGATGGGGAACAGAGCAGGCGCTGTGGACATGGAGGTGGGAGAGAGAGGGGAGGACCCGTGACTCATGTCTGTTCTGGTGAGCCATAAAAGCGTGGCAGGCGGACGCAGAAAAAGGGAAGTGCTGAGTGTGTGTGCACCTGTCGGTCGCCGTGTACCCTCCGCTTGCGGACACGGTCAGCGTCTGAAGCCAGACGCGAGGAATGCCCAATACGCGCCCCACACACAGACTAATTGTGTTTCAGCTCCGTTCTTTCACCGTCTGCATCGGTTTCCGACGACAAACCAGGGCGCTGCCTGTCTCAGAACCCAGGCGAAAGTTTCAAAGCTGAGGACCACGAACGACGAGAGCTCTGTATTCTGAAGGAAAGTTCTAGGGGCGCGAGGGTGGCGCCGTCGGTTCAGCATCGGACTCTTGATCTCGACTCAGGCCATGATGTCACGGTTCGTGGGTTCGAGCCCCGTGTGGGGCTCTGAGCTGACAGAGCACGGAGCCCTGCTTGGGATTCTGTCTCCCCCTGCCTCTATCCCTTCCCCGCTGGCCCTCTCTCTTGCTTTCTCTAAATAAATAAATTAACTTAAAAAAAAAAAAGAAAGAAAGAAAGTTCTAGACTCATCCATGTGGTTAAAATATGGCTAGGTCGGTCCGATAACCACGACCCCAGGCTTAACGAGGGGGCTGGAGTTTTCTTGAGGAGAGGTCTTTGAAAGGAATTCATGGGCACAGAGTAGAGCGGTGGCCCCTCTCCATGGCACAGCAGAGCGGAGACAGTGCCTCCCCCTGCGCCCCTGCCCCCCACCTCCTCAAGCCAGGCAGGGGAGCCCCCAGACAAGGCGTCATAGACTGCCAAACAGTCACCGAGCTGGGGAAACAACCCCTATGCCCAGCCCATGCCGCTTCCAGGGCAGACAGCTCTTGAGAGTGTGCGGCCTGTGTCCCTGGGAGTTTGGGGTACTCCTGAAGAGGGAGACTGGAACCAGGTAAGAGAGGAATCAGGCCCACGTCACCCTGAAGGATCCCACCCAAGAGACATTTTAACCAAGGCTGTAGGTGCATCGTAGGTCCAGAAGCTAAAGGAAAGGTCACAACAGACTAGCCCAGCAGTACAGCTCACACAAGGGAAAAGCAAGGATTCGAAAGTCTTTCAAAACCGAAGCCCTTTGCCAGACAAGTGGGAGCACGAATGGCACCTCGAAGCTTAAAGGCCCTTTGCCTCTTGTCTTGTGCCCCTCTCCCATCCCATCCCAAACCTGGAGGAGGCAGAGGGTGTGGGGAGGGGCTGAAGTTAAGGATCAGACCAAGCTCCCCCTCCTCTCCTTAATTCCCACCCCACCCCACCCCCTGGCCAGGCTGTGGGCGGGGCCCGAAGGAGAGGGAGACCGAGGTCGCTGGTTGCCCCTGCTGAAGGCTGTCCCTCTAATGGTCTTTCCCGGTTGGGGTACGGAGTGCTCCCTGGATCTGTGGATTCACGTTTTCCATCCATCCTGGGAGAAGAAAATTATCTCTTTCTTCTCTCTGTTCTTTCCTCCTGGAATTCTGACTAGATGTCTCATCCGTGTCTGTTATCTCTTTCATATTTTCCACATCCTTAACTTCCGGGTGATTTCTTTGGGTAAAAACCTTAGCGTCTGACTCTTTCTCCAGCTCTGTCTAATCTGCTATTTGACACTTTTGCTGAGTTTTTATTTCAGTTGTGATGGCACTTTTTTCATTCGAGAATTCTGATTTTTTTTTAACTTTTTAAATGTTTATTTATTTTTGCAGAGAGAGAGAGAGACAGAGCATGAGTAGGGGAGGGGCAGAGAGAGGGAGACAGAACCTGAAACAGGCTCCAAGCTCTGAGCTGTCAGCACAGAGCCCGACACGGGGCTCGAACTCACGAACCGCAAGATCATGACCTGAGCCGAAGTCGGACGCTCAACCGACTGAGCCACCCAGGCCCCCATCTCGAATTCTGATTCTTAACATCCCCTCTTATTATTCCTGATCATCCCTTGCTGATTGAGCTTTGTGGTTGAATTTATTCCCCTTATCACTCGTACGTAGCTCGTCTCGTCTGTATTCTCTGACAACTCCAATGTCTACGGTCCTTGGCCAGCTAAATCGGCTGCCTCTTGTTCCTGTTGACTGTCTGACTCCCAGTGCCTTGCTCTCTTGTGTCTGGTTATCTTGGGCCATGAGCCCATCGCTTGATCTTAATCTGCGTCGATACTGTGGGCCCACACTGGGGCGTATGGAAGCTCTCCTGCGGTGAGTGTTTGCTTTGTCTTTGCTCAGTCTACACGGAGAGCTTCAGAGATCTCTCTGATCTTCTGTGAGACAAGAGTATGTCTGTCATGTCTTTTCCAGGCTTCTGTTGTCTCCCAAGAGGAGACTTCTTCGCCCTCCTAGGCTGTTGGCCCAATTGACCTTTTTAGCCACTATTTACAGTCACAGAGAAGTGTTTTACATGTACGTATACATCTTAGCACAAAATCTTAGCAACAAAATCATGTTGTTTGCTATTGTTTCTTGCTGCTACTTCCCGTGATTTGGGGCCAAGTGACTTAACTTTTGGAAGCCAGAGGTTCCTCATCGGTAAGTGGGAATGTCCATACCCATTTTGTAGAATAAATAATAAAACAGCCCGAGTAAAGCAGCTGGCTCGATGCCTGGTTGGTTGAG
Source organism: Prionailurus viverrinus (assembly GCF_022837055.1). Taxonomy (NCBI): domain Eukaryota; kingdom Metazoa; phylum Chordata; class Mammalia; order Carnivora; family Felidae; genus Prionailurus; species Prionailurus viverrinus. The sequence goes on from NC_062561.1 coordinate 6,529,281, forward strand.
CGTCCAATCTTGACTTTCGCTCAGGTCATGGTCCCAGGGTCGTGGGATCGAGCCCCGTGTCGGGCTCCGAATTAAGCATGGAGCCTGCTTATGATTCTCCCTCTCTCTCTCTCAAAACAAAAAACGGGGGCACGTGGGTGGCTCAGTGGGTTAAGCGTCCAACTCTTGGTTTTGGCTCAGGTCGTGATCTCACGGTTTGTGAGTCTGAGCCCCGCATCAGGCTCCATGCTGACAGCACGGATCCTGCCTGGGATTCTCTCCCACCCTGTCTCTCTGGCCCTCATCTGCTCTGTCTCTTAAAATAAACTTAAAACAAAACAAAACAACTATGCAGAGTCTAGTGTCATGGAGCAGGAAGCAGGGCTGTAGGGAGGCAGGGCATGAGTCTGAAGACCGGGTTGGGCGTGAAGGTCACCAAGGAGGCGTTGGGGGCGTTGTCCCTGGCTGCACAGCCTGCAGTCTCCGTCATGTGTGCTGTGCTGTTTTTCCCACCACCTGGCCAGGTCCCCAGCTCAGCGTTGCTGGGGCATGGGCGCCAGTAGGGCTGGGTCAGGAGCCAGGAAGCAGAGCAGACGCCAGGGAGGCTCCTGTGGTAAGGAGGGCACTGGGTATGCTCCGGGGGTCAAGTAAGCTCAAAGAACCAGGAATGTCAAATGTCAAGGCAGCGGAAGTCCACAGCCCAGACTGCTGAAGGTCGGCATCCAGGGAAGAGACCCCAGAGCCTCTGGTTTTTGGGCCAATATTCTCTGCACCGCTGGTGTATCTCACGGTGGGGTCGACCCTGTGACCGCCAAGGTGCAGAGCTGGGCAAGGTCTGCTCCTGCCGGGGCCAAGCTGTAGGAAGCCGCGTGCACGCCCGCCGCCTCTCTGGGTCCTGCCCTGCTCGGGCGAGCCCTGCTGTGTTGGCCTCACAGTATCCTGGGCAGACGGCACTGTCAGAGACTTGCACACGTGACCCAGGGGAGGCGACAGGGCTTGGAGACTCCAGGGCTGATGGATTCTCTTTGTCACCCAAGCAGGTCCACACCAAGTGTGGACACCTCGGCTCTGGAATCGAGGTCTGAAAACTGGCAACAAGAGCGAGACCGAAAGCATGGTATGGACTTTAAGTATGGCCGGTGGGCAATCGGAAAGAGAGAAAATGCATGAGCATATTTGGAAATATAGTTTCCTTGCATTATGACAGAGGCACGTGAACCCCCAGCTCCGACAACAGGGGGGTCAGCTCTCTGGCTTTAACAAACTCAGATGAGCAGAGGCCAGGAGAGTAGAAATCCTGGGAATTAAAAATGCAAGAGCCAGCCACTCAAAAGCATCTCTCTAAACAGCTGGGTTTTAGCTGATTTTGTATATATTAGTATGTCTAGTTTCCATTTACTGTTGCTTGCATAAAACATTGAGGCCTTTTTTTTTTTTTTTCTTATGAAGGCTCTAAACTAATTTTCCGAAGACAATTCTAAAAGCCTTGTTCCCAAATGCTTAGGGGGAAACTGCCGACCAAGGTAGTTATTTTGCAGAAAACAAGGTTCCTTTAGACACGTATTGTGCCTAAGTAGATGTTAAGCACCGTGGAGCTGAGGGGTGCAATGAAGGGGCCCCCTGTCCTCTTAAAGCTCATTATTTGGTGAAGGGACTGAGCATAAAGCAAATAAACACACAATCATTGCAATTGTATACAAGTGCTATTGAAGGAATTTTTTTTTTTTTTCTTAGAAGGAAAATTCTGTTAGAACAGAAGCTTGAGGTTGTTCCTGGGTGGCTCCGTCGGTTGAGTGTCCGACTTTGATTTCGGCTCAGGTCACGATCTCACGGCTCCTAGGATCGAGCTCTTCGCTAACAGTGGGGAGCCTGCGTGGGATCCTCTGTCTCCCTCTCTCTCTCTCTGCCCCTCCACAGCTCGAGCTCTTAGCCTCCCTCTCAGAATAAGTCAGCAAACATTAAAAACCAAAAGGAACAGAAGCTTGAGGATTCCAGAAGCCCTACCTCTTCCGTATGTCAGGTGCCTTATACCCGCTCCGTCTCCCGGAGCCGTGACCCTGGTGGTAGGGCGGGCCGGTGAGTGGAGGAGAGATGGAAAGCAGAGTTGAGAAGCCTGCATCGGAGTCCGGGACCTAAGACCGGACAGCGAAGTCAACTCGACACGGAGGCCGGTGTGGCCTGGCCTCTCGGTTGTGTGCTATGGTGGGAGTTCCTGCGTTTCTCTGGGCTTCTCTTTGGTCCATTCGCTCCCACACGCTGCGCTGGCTTCTGTGCTCCTTTGGGCCACTAGGACCAAGAAAACCCTTAGGTTGTCTGAGTGCTAGGTTTCGAGAGGGGTTAAAGGAAATGTCAACAGCCCTGTAGTGGCCTGGAGTTGCCAGGAGCCACTCAGCACTTGGCAGGGGGCTGGCGGCCACTGCCAGCTCTGAGCTCACGGGCACCCCAGGGAACAGGCACCCACTGCTCCCAACCCAGGCCCCATCTCCAGCCTAACTCGGCCATGTTGATGTCGCCACTGAGCAGCTCCCCTCCACCTTACGGCTCTGACTCACTGCCACATCTCTGTGCTCTGTCCTCGCATCAGTGTCTCTGTGTCTTTTAAGGTCCTGTGTTACAACATTCTAACTCTCCGGGACCCTCTGCCCTGCTTAGCCCTCACCGTGTATACAGGGTCAGTCTCGAGCAGAGCTTTCTGGGTCGAGTGCCCAGGGCCCCCTGCTACCGCCCGCTGTGCCTCTCTGTGAAATGGAAAAAGGTGCCCCTGCGGGGAAGACGATTACAAAGCGGACTGTCTCTGAGCGGATGAATTCAAAAAGGAGGCTCGGTCCCCAGGCTCTCGCACCTCTAGCCCGTGCATGGCTTTTTGCAGCTGAGTGTGGCCTGGATCCCAGTGCCCATTGCCCTCTGGGGATCGAGGCACGCCCGCACAGTCACTCGCGGTGGCCTTCGGGTGGGCGTCTTGGGTCCCATCAGCCTGACTCTCCTGAGGGGTGGTCAGGTGGTGATACCTGCCCTCTGGGTAAGAGAGCTGTGGGCACAGCAGGGACCCGTCCTCCCAACTGGGCTGTGGACTCTGTGACCATGGGAACTGTCTGACCTTCAAGGTATCCTCCTCAAAGGAAGGGGGGATGAGCACCCTATGGACCCAGGGAGGGCTGGATATAGTGTGACTCACCAATAAATTAATTAGCACCCTGTTTGGGGTTTTTGTTTTTGTTTTTTGGGTGTTTTTTTTTGGTTTTTTGTTTTGTTTTGTTTTGTTTTTTGCTGCAGTGGGAACGCATTTTCCATTCACCAGTAATGAAAAGAGGTATTCTTGTATTCTTTCCTCTTCCCCTGGGCTTTTGTTTTCAGAGTTGTGGGCTCCCCTGCCCTAGGGGATGTCACAGCTTTTCTGTTTCAGGCACGGTGGGGTAGGTGGCCCCCCCCCCCAATCACCCTCGCCTCAAATGGCACAGCTCTTTGTTTGAAATAAGGGTTACACAGTCAAGGGATGAAAGGTGAGGGTGTTTAGGAAAGGAGACAGGTTTTGTAAGGTCCAAGGGAGACAGAGGCTTGCCCTGTGCTTCTAGCAACGCCTGGGGAGCAGGACCCGGATGCCGGAGGCTACGGCACCCTCGTCTTGGGAGCCATGGTGAAGGTTCTTCTGCATGGCCAAGCGGGGGTGGGGGGAGGCGATCCCACCAGCAGAACTTTCCACTTCCAAATGGTGTGTGAAGGGCAAGACAGAAAACACAGACCACAGCGCCCTGGGCCGGTGGCTGTGCTGCCGAAAGGAGACCGCATGCCGAGTTGCAGGCAGGTTGTTTGGGTTTATTTTAAACACACAGAGAATGCCTTCCTCCGTCAGCAACCGTAAACGTTTATAGCAACAGAAAAGCTAGAACCTAGAAGAGCTCTAAGCTGCAAGCAATCTATTTGTGTGTGTGTGTGTGTGTGTGTGTGGCCAGATGTTCACATAAATGTTTCCAAAGGTCAGTGCCTCTTCTTACGGTTTTGACTTTTAGACAAGGACAGATGGCCAGCATTTGGGGTCATGTAGGTCCAAATTCATTTTATTTTATTTTATTTTATTTTATTTTATTTTTAAAAATTTTTTTTCAACGTTTATTTTATTTTTGGGACAGAGAGAGACAGAGCATGAACGGGCGAGGGGCAGAGAGAGAGGGAGACACAGAATCGGAAACAGGCTCCAGGCTCCGAGCCATCAGCCCAGAGCCCGACGCGGGGCTGGAACTCACGGACCGCGAGATCGTGACCTGGCTGAAGTCGGACGCTTAACCGACTGCGCCACCCAGGCGCCCCCCAAATTCATCTTAGAGTCAAGCGATTGACGCAGCTAAGTCTTTTCTAGGTGGGAAAAGACTGCAAGCCGCGAGCAAATTCTGACACCCCTGCCCCGTTTTTCCTGCCTGAGCACTAGAGTGACCCCAGGGAGGGGGAGGGGTGCCATGACATAGCATGGGGAACCACGGCGGTCAGATGAAACCTGGTCCCACGTTGTCACTCACTCCCCGCTTCAAGCGAGTGGTCACTTGAAGCCAACTATGGTTGGGTCTTTAAAAAAGAAATGGAGTATTTCCTGCCCCTAGGGGGTCATGGGGCAGTTTCTATCTGCCGCACCTGCCTCTCCACCACTGGCTCCTGGGTCCACACAGCATCGTGGTTTGCCTGAACCGCTTCCAAGAGCTCCCTTGCCAAGCCAGACATCCACACGGTGCCCATTCTCCACACTGTGGCCAGAGGGAACTTTTCAAGTTCACATGCGGTCATCTCACTAGACCCAATCTATTGGGAGCCCAATAGTGCTCCAATCTAGCATCCTTTTCCATGGCTTCCCATGGATCTGGGCATGAGGACCCAAATGCATAATCTGGCTTACAGGACCCCGCAAACCTGCCTCATTTTGCTCCACAACCTACTTCGTTCTCAGAGCTCCATCCATCATTCTCTTCCTTTCTCTAGAAAACACCAGAACTTCTCCCATCTTGAGCCATTTGCACGCACCATCCCTCTCCACGAATGCCTTCCCCACCCGTCTAATGCCCATTCCTCCTTCAGCCCTCTGGTCTAGCCCCACCTCCCCGGGCAGCCTTTCTGAACCTCCTGGACGGGGTCAGACCCTGTTTTTATCCATCACTCGTGCGAGGTGTACCTCTGCTTTACGCATGCGCCACAGCCATGAGTGTGCATCGGGGATATGGTTTCATTAATGTCCTTCCCCCACAGACTCTGAATGCCACATAGGCAGGGACCTCGGTGAGCATTCAGAGCTCTATTTTTTGCTCACTGCCGCATCTTCAATGCCTTGTGCTGTGGCTAGAATAAGTAGGTCTTCGATACCTTGTCAGAGGAATGAATGAGCATAGAACCACCGGGCATTTATCAACAGATGGCCCATGAGGCACTGACAAGAAACCTTTGGATCCTACGGTCTGAAAACAAAAAAGGCCATTGGATCTCTAAGGACCTGTCGGGTCATAAAATTCTATGACAATGAGGATTTCTAGCCCAATGACCGATGAAAGGAAAACAAAAGAAATAGGCTCTCAGCAGGGAAGAGAACAGAAAACATGGCTAAAAGGTGCTCTTTTCTCCCCAAGCTGTTTGTAGTGATTTCTGTCTTACCACTGAGGTCTAAGAGTATGTCTCATTTATCTTTATACCCCTGGTGCTCAGCATGTCACAGGCGGCAAATAGTAGGTACTCAATAAATGTTGAACGGAAAAGAGCAATTCATCACTTGGAAATGAACACAGTGACATTATTCGCCATTATTGAGTCAGATTTTACGTTCATAATTGATCGTGGTCATTGAATTCTTTTATTGTGATTTCATTAACTGTTCAGCAATCCGTGGGCTTGTATTAACCTCCCGGCCTTTTTCATGTAATTGAACATAATGGCTTGAAAGGGTTTGTGATAACAAGGTTAGGAAGGTTCCATGCCCTCGATTTGATGGTCTGCAGTTGTGGTGGGCAGTGTGGGTGGGTTTGCACATCCCTGGAAAGTTGACTCTCGATTCCCCTGCACTGCCTGTCTGCTCAGCTCCTTCCTGCTCCCTCGGCTTTTCCCTCAGCTCAGCTCCTGTCCTGACATTACGTCACGGATTGCGGCAACCGTTCCTGCCTGGATGTGCTCAGCTCCTCCCTGGGTCCTCAGCTTGGACTGTACTTCCTTCCGGAAGCCTTCTTGGACCCTCTAAGCCTGCGTGAGGCGTGGCTCCTCTGAGCTCCCAGCGCCTGTGGGTTCCCTCAGAACAGTTTTCAGCATTACTGTGTTACTTACTTCTGTATCCCCTTCCACCTCTAGTTGAGTGATGGCTGTATCTTAGCCACTGCCAAGTTCCCAGGACCTGGAAGAATGCCTGGCACACGGTAGGGACCTACAGAGGCTATTTGTTGACTCCCAGATGAACAGGCTCACTGACCTTGGGTGCAAGCCCCCCGGAACCTGGCTTTGTCTTTGGGGCCAGAAGTTCGGGACTAGCCTGGAGTCAAGGTCTGGCCTTGGAGTTCTCCCTACATGTGTATCTGCCTGGTTCAGCAGAAAGTGGCCTTTTTGTTTATTTCATTAGAAACCTCCTTTATAACAATTTTTTTTTATTTTGTCGTATACACCTTGATGACTATCTAAATGCTTATTCCTACAATCATAATAAACATAACAGAGAAAGTCAACGACGAAGACACAGAAACCAGTTAACTGTAAAATGTCATAGCAAATTTGATTACCGTAACCGTATATTCCCATAGCATTTCTTACTAGTTGTAACCAGATTTTTCTGCCTCCTTCTGCTCTTCAGGACACAGAATACACAGTGTTTCTTTCTTCTCTTTTTTTAATTTTTTAAATGTTTATTTTTGAGACAGAGTGTGAGTGGGGGAGGGGGCAGAGAGAGAAGGAGACACAGAATCCGAAGCAGGCTCCAGGCTCCGAGCTGTCAGCACAGAGCCCGACGCGGGGCTGGAACTCACGGACCGCGAGATCGTGACCTGAGCCCAAGTTGATGCTTAACCGACTGAGCCACCCAGGCGCCCCACATCGTGTTTCTAACAGTGTCCTCACCCTTTTAATGTCAAGGGATGATGACAGGATACATTTGCTTTTTTCACGTAAAAACATATTTCGTGTCATTTGTAAAAACTTTTGAAAATCAAGACGTGCATGGTTCACAGGCACATGAGCAAGAGGTAGGCCCCCTGATGAGCGAACACACTGCCTGCCGGGCCCCAGAGGACTCTCAGCCCTAGGATTCCTTCCAGCAATGCTATCCATCTTATCCCTGAGGAGGATGGAGTGGTTTTCACCGTAACAGGTAGATCTGCCAGAGAAACAGATTCAAAACTCACTCTTCCAATCTCGAAAACGTTGTTGTGGCTTCCCTGCCCTTAAGAAAAATTGACCTGTGAAAATCCACATAAAAGCATGGGGTTTGCACTACCAGAGATGAGCCTTTGAGGGCTCCTGGGGGGCTCAGTTGATTGAGCATCTGACTCGATTTCGGCTCAGGATCCTGGGATTGAGCCCCACATCAGGCTCCAGTGGAGCCTGCTTGAGATTCTCTCTCTCTCTCTCTCTCTCTCTCTCTCTGCCCCTCTCCCCAGCACTCTGTGCTCTCTCTGTCTCTGGAAAAAAAAAAAAGGAGCCTTTGCATTTTCTGAAATTCTTCAGAACTTCAGGTGCATTGCTGTGTGGGGGCCTCAGGTAAGGAGCCTTGTCACTCCCTGGGGGACAGGTACTGAGCGCAGGCCTCTGTGTGCAAAGACAGGGCCAGACACGAGGCTTTCAAGCCCTGGAAGCCCCTCTCTGCTTTCTAGGGCGGGACATGCTGATACACACTGCAGAGAACCACAGAGGGATGGGAAAATGTGAAGCTCAGATAAGGGAAGGAAGCTCCCATCGCAGGAAGCCAGGGTGAGGGGGTGTCTCACGGGTTCTCAGCGTCTTGGTGCCATCCCTGCCCCAGGCCCTCCCCTGGATGGGCCATCCCTGCCCCAGGCCCTCCCCTGGATGGGCCCTCCCCAGGCCCTCCCCTCCCCCTGCCCTTTGGATGCCACGCTCCTGCCTACCCTCAGATGTTAGCAAAAATGCCATTTCCTTAGGCATCCTTTCTCGATGACAGGCCTGGACCTAACCTAGGTCCCCTTACTGGTCCTTCCCGGTATCCACCTATCCCAGAGTTGTGCCAGGTTGACGGAAGCCCGAGCAGTGTGACTGCTACTGGGATCAACCTTCCTGGAATGTGTTTTGCACCTGTCCATTCCTTCTACCATTGTTTGGCATGCTCTTCACTTTCCCCAAGGAGTTCACCACCCTCCCCGACCCCGGCTAACACTGCCTCGTCCCTTGAGACAGGCCTTCAAGCAGCCCCATCTGTCTGTGTCACCCCGCTTAGCACAACGAAGCACAACCACAGTCTTCCGTGTATGTGTCTCCAGCCCCCTCGTCCCGTGAGCTCCGGCCTGGTCACCCAAGACCCACCACAGAGTCGGGGTTCGGTTACTATCCTTGGATGAATGACATCATCCAGTCAAAGTCCTTTTGGATCGAACGAGAGCATGAAGTGCAAGGATGGGTCCTTGAAGGTCAAACATGACCTTGACCATAGTCACGGCTAGTTTGTCGCAAAATTAAGACCAGAAGGCTGTTCCCATGCCTGTCCCACTGTGTCTGCTGGCACTTAACTTCAGCAAGTTTTAGTGTAACAACGTCGAAAGAGAGGCTTTAAATACCGTAGACGTATAATATAAATCTACAGCAGGCCCTAATGAGGACCCACACAAAGATTCATAATATGGATCTTTCTGAGCCCTAAGCCTAGCCCTACAGATTTGAGAACAGAGCGTTATTCAGGATTAGTGACTAGACTGTAAATAAAAGTGCAGAACGTCCTCTCGGGCGAATTGTGAACTTAGGGTGTGAGAAGGGGAGCGTTCGTTCTCTGCTTCGTTTATTCACTCGCTTTAGATTCATTGAGTGTCTATGATATACCCGGCACGTGTTAGGGGCGTGCGGCCCAGGGACAGAAAGTGGAGACCGGGACAGATCACGTAAGTATGCGTGGTAAGCGCCACGAGCACACGGTGAGGCGGGCACACAGATGGGGGGCACCCGGCGCTCAGTCGCTCTTTTTGAATAAACAAAACCAGCTGGAGGATCGGTTGGAGAACCAGGATGTGCGTGGCGGGTGAGTGGCGAGGAACGAGGCTGGGCAGGAAAGTGGAGACTCGAGCAGGAAAGGGCTTAATGCCAGTGAAGCTGAGGTCTGGTGACGTGGGGAATCTCTGTCACTCTGCTCCCGAAGGTTCTAATGCTGGAGGATAATCTCTCCGTGTGTGTGTGTGTGTGTGTGTGTGTGTATGTGTGTGTGTTTGCACGTGCGTGCATTTGCATGCAGGACGGAGTGGGACAGAGCGAGAATGCCAATACTGTCCCAGCTCAGTTTTACTATTCGTGATAATTAACTGTTCCTCAGCAAAGCCTTACCAAACCATAAGGCCACACTGTGGAAGAACAATTAAATGGCCGGATGGTTCCAGATGCACACCCTTCAATAGCCGGCACCTGCCGTGTTTGAACCTCATTCAGAGGGATTGAAACAGGCCTTTGCGTGGGGCAGGCACTGCATAATCCTCACAACATGTTTGTGGACATCCCAAACGTTTCTCCCTTGCTTTAGATAACTTTTTTCCTTAAACAATGAGTACTCACTTAGAAACTAGTCTAACTGGAAGCTCATGACAGAAGTCACTGTAAACCCCGGTCTTTCTAAGGCAGACAAGGCCACGTCAGTTCCCGAAATCAGCTCTTTCCAACGGCTCTGCTTAAGGGAGAAAGTGTGTGCTCCGGGCTGGTCTTGCGTCTTATGCTGTGCCTTTCATGCCTTCTGTATTTTGGTTTGCTTTTATTTTCCCAGGTCCAGGGTGTGTCATATAATTTATTTTCAAACTCTGAAAAGCTTAATTTTTAAATTGGAGCAAAATTGGGGCGCCTGGGTGGCTCAGTCGGTTGAGCATCCGACTTCGGCTCCGGTCACGCTCTCGCGGTTTGTGGGTTCAAGCCTCGCATCAGGATCTCTGCTGACAGCCCGCTTCAGATTCTCTCCCGTTCTCTTTGCCCCTTCCCCCGCTCACACTTTTTCTCTCTCTCAAAAATAAATAAACACATAAATAGGGGCGCCTGGGTGGCTCAGTCGGTTGAGCGTCCGACTTCGCTCGGGTCACGATCTCATGGTCCGTGAGTTCGAGCCCCGAATCAGGCTCCGTGCTGACAGCTCAGAGCCTGGAGCCTGCTTCCGATCCTGTGTCTCCCTCTCTCTCTGGCCCTCCCCCCATTCATGCTCTGTCTCTCTCTGTCTCAAAAATAAATAAATGTTAAAAAAAAATTGAAAAAAAATAAACACATAAATAAATTGGAACAAAATTTTCAGGCACTGATTTCTAGCTTTCTTTTAAAACTCTTTTCTTGATGTTTTATTTATTTTTGAGAGAGAGAGAGAGAGTGTGAATGGGCAGAGAGAGAGGGAGACACAGAATCCGAAGCCGGCTCCAGGCTCCGAGCTGTCAGCACAGAGCCTGACGCAGGGCTTGAACTCACGAGCTGTGAGATCGTGATCCGAGCCAAAGTCAGACGCTCAACTGACTGAGCCACCCACGTGCCTCTGATTTCTTTGCTTTCTGACAAAGGTTACCTATGTTCTCACGTCACTGTGATTATGTCTTTGGACAGTGGATGTTCTGGGTTTGCCTTTCCCTTTCATAGCCAAACAACATAACTCGCCACCCTCCCCCTTCAACTGCACAGAGCTCAGTGCCCGCCCCCTTGTTCTGCGGCTTTCCTGGGCAAGAGGCATTCACGTTGGGTGTCATCATACCTCTGATGTCCCGGCTGAGTTGGTTTGCCCCATGTCTCTGTCATTTTGCCCTAACGTGTGAAAGCTGCTTGGACCTCCTGCATTGTAACGAAGGCCCGTTAACATGTCGTCAGTTGGTGTGGCAAACTTTTATTCCAAGTTTGGAGATAATGGAGAATTATAATGAACAAACGAGTTAAACAATCAAACAAATGAGCCGAGAAGAAGGAAACAACCCGAACGAGGGAACAGTTGAGAACTCAGCCATCTTGATTGTTGGATGCTGGCTCTTCCATCCATAAGAGTAGTCTCTCAGGCCACCTAATCAGATGGTTTTGCTCTTTGACTTTAGAGAACTTTCCCCCTGGTCCTCTGAAATGATCAGAGCCCCAACCACTTCCAGGTCAGAGGGCAACTAAATACCTCTGCTAAGGATTCTATACCCACTTCCAGTGTGTTTGGGTCCCTCCCCCCGACTCACCACCCCACCCCCACCCAACAAGCAATTCTCTGGCACCAGCCAGGTATCCTAGAAGCCGACTCAATTCTGACACCATCTACCTGGAGACAACGTCAGATCCCACAGGGTAAGGGCTCAGTCCCACAAACCTGTCATCCACTTTATTTATTTTTATTCATTATTATTTTTTTTAAATATTCTGGTTTGGTGTTTTACTCATAGTGGACTCTTTTTAATGTTTTATTTTATTTTTGAGCGAGAGACAGACAGAACACAAGCGGGGGAGGGGCAGAGAGAGAGAGGGAGACCCAGAATCCGAAGCAGGCTCCGGGCTCCGAGCCGTCAGCACAGGGCCCGACGCGGGGCTCGAACTCATAAACCGTGAGATCATGATCTGAGCTGAAGTCGGACGCTTAACCAGCTGAGACACCCAGAGGCCCCAAGCCTGTCATCCACCTGAAATGCCAGTTGCACACTTCTGTGCTTCTGACGGCCATACATCAGAGACCCCCACCACCTTCTCCTGGGCTCACAAGACTCAGGAAACAAATTTACTCACTAGATTACTGGTGTATTGCAAAGGATGTGAAAAGATATGCGTCGACAGCCTGCTGAAGAGATCCGTAGGGCAAGGAACATGGGAAGGGGCTTAGAGTTTCCACGCCCTCCCTGGGTCAGCAACTCCCAAATCTCCATGTGTCAACTAACCCCAAAGCTCTCCAAACCCTGTCCTTTCGGGATTTTATGGAGGCTTCATTCCAGAGGCACAACTGATGAAGTCAGAAGTCAGGGACTTATGGAGGACACCTAAACACTTCTCTCTGGTGCTGGATGTCTGAGAAGACATGCGCATCAGACCACAATCCTCCGTGAAAACCCCAGACTCCAGGCAGAGACCAGGCTCTCTTTCCGGCTCCCTTCTGAGTCTCCCATACACTCCGCCGTATCTGCGCTCTCTCTCCCTCTTCAGTAAACTCTCCTCTCACTTCCTCCTGGCTTTTGTTTGGTTTCCATTCTGCACCAAGCCGAGGACCCTCTTGGCTGGTCCTGCGGGACCCCCTTTGGGTCCTCGGACCTGGCCAGCCTGTATCACCTCTGAGGTCTGGACAGCCCCTGCAAGCCCACCTGTGACCCCAGCCCTCCCCTTGCATAAGAAGGATTAGAGGACATTTATAGAGAGGTGCAGGGTGGCCAGACCTCCCGAATCCTAGTAGAAGAATTAAAATAAGATTTCAAGCAAAACACTAGTGACAAAGGCAATTGTCTCTCTCTTTTTTTCTTCTCTGTCAGGAACAAGTACTTGCTGATTTATCTCTACTAATGATATTTGGGGTCTGGAGGACATCCTGGGGCTGTTGACAGCCCTGGTAATGATACGGTCTGAAGGTTTTTAAGTGTCATTATTCACTTCCTGTGAAGAAAACAGTTAAGGTCAATTATTCAAAATAAAATACATCGAAAAACATTCTTACTATCAGAGCAGAGGTGTGGCTAATGAAAATGGTTCCTATCACAGAAGGATCTCTTCCTTCCTTCTTGAAGCCGTAGAGTTTGGCCAAGGGAGATGGACAAGAGGGAGGTTCAAAGCCTTGATGGAGAGACGGGTCGGGGGGCGGGGGGGGAACACCTCCTCCGGGAGGGAGGCCAGGATGGCCCTTCTTCCAGGGCTGAGAGGAGGATGTTGCCCCAAACGACCCCATCTCCCTTTGCTCCTTGGAATGGGAGTGTGTGTGTGTTGGGGGGCGGGGAGGGGGGGTTGGTCCTCAAGGAAGATGATGTTGCACCTGAGAGACAGTTGCCCCGGGACCAATGGATTCCAAAGAAGAAAACCCTTGTCAGGGACTTATGTTGCTCGCCACTCTGCTGAGGGCTTCCCGTTCCCGTCATTGCGACAAGGCGACTCTCTAGGTTAGTCTCCTCGCCACAGCAAGACACTCGTGCAACCTGTTCTAGGCAGAGTGAGCAGATACGGCGTCTGTGGGCTTGGTGCCTGCACTCTAAGACAGAAGGCAACACAGAAGAGGCCGTGAGAATATGCCATATACAACCACCCTTCCTCAGTGGCCTCATCTCTGGGTAAAGATTCTGCCTGATCTCCCCACAGGGATGGCCACAGAAATAATACTAAGTACTCTCTAAAAGGGACAGGTCCTCTCTAGTGACGCTGTGCAAAGTTTCTCCTATAAGACTTGTATGACCTGCTGTGTTCATTTGAGGCGTCCCACACAGCATTCATCCCTAGGGTCCCTGATCCCTTTTCCATGCATCTGTGAGAAATGGAAGTGTAACCTATAGGGCCTTGGGCTTGACATGATTAGACACTAAGACCTAGGAGACAGATGTCCAGGGCTCTTGCACAGAAAGGTTCATCATATATAGACTCTGGAGAGTGGGAACCTTGTCTTCGGTTCCAGCTCCAAGCAGAGGAAGGATGAGTTTTATCCCCTTCAGAGTAGAAACTGCTGGTCGTGGCCAAAGGGACCCATGGGCAGACCCAGGGCGCTTGCATGAGACTGGGACACACAACCTAGAGCATCTCTAGCCTTTGGAAGCTCGCATCCAGGCAAAACAAAGCCTTCCTTAAAATTCAATTAGGAAAGGGGCGCCTGGATGGCTCAGTCGGTTAGGCATCTGACTTCGGCTCAGGTCATGATCTCGTGGTTTGTGAGTTCGAGCCCCGCGTCGGGCTCTGTGCTGACAGCTCGGTGCCTGGAGCCTGCTTCCGATTCTGTGTCTCCGTCTCTCTCTCTCTCCGCCCCTCCCCACTCATGCTCTGTCTCCCTCTCCTTCAGATATAAAGGAACATTAAAAACATTAAAAAAAAAAAACTCAATTAGGAAAGACTCAATCAGGAAAGACTCAGTACTTCCAAATTTTACAGTAAGCGAGCATACAAGCAATTATGCAAGTTTAGTAATTAGGGCACAGACTCCAGGAGCATGTATCTTGGCATGAGAGCACCTAGAGATACAAAATCAAGGGTCCAGACTGGGTTACAACTATTTCTGCAGCCTTAGAGAGGACTGGGTACCAGAGGTGGAACGGGAAACAGTATTTACAATGCTCTGTAAGCATGTCACCTGTCAAATCTCCCTTAATGCCCACCCACATACGAGGTGGGTACTCTTTTCTTCTTAACTGAGGCAGACACAGGTTACCCAGCCCGCCCTAAATCTGGAGTCAGTCTGGATATGACAGAAACTGTCTGAAGACTATGACGCAGACAGTTTCAATGAGTCCCCTCACTCTCTCGATTAGGGAAGTGAGAGACGAGGCGGGGGACCTTCTAGGCACAGCTACAGAATGGGTCGTGGATGGAGAGACCCAGCCGCAGTATTTGAATCACGTATTTGAGCATTTGAGCTCTGGTCTGCTGGGTTTCTGCAGTAGCTTTTCCTTTCTGATGCACCACATAATGTCCAAATTATTAATGGTATTTCACCAGAATTTGGTACCAACGGGGTTTGCTTCCTCTCCCCGCTGAAGAGAAGCTTGTGAACTTCCACAGCCTGAAGCAGTTTCCGTTCGACCGGATCCTGAGTCCCTCGCTCCCTGTCCTGCACGTGACCTTCCCACGGGCGCCTGAAAGCTGTGGGTCGGTGATGTTGACAACTTCCGGCCAGGATGCATGAACGGATTCCCACCGCAATGCACACGGAAAAGTCCTCTGGGGCCTGGAGGGAATCGCCTCGCGCCATAAAGTCTCTTTTTCTAACTCAGAACAATGTAGAGAGCAATCAAGGTCTGGGGAGAAGGCCGTTAGATGCCATCCCTCCGAGGCTGGCGCGAAGGCGTCTGGTCTGACAGCAGCCGGTGTTTATCGCGAGTTTCAGGCAAGTCTGGGCTCGTGTGGCCATTTATAGCTCAGGCTGCCAGGGGCCTATTTCTGTGACAGAACAAGGGGTCTCCTGGGACAGAGCAAACCCAAGGGAAGGGGTTCCATGTGCAAGGATGAGGATGACTGCCGGGCTGTTGGGGGCACGGCGGGGCCGCTAACCCCCCTCTGTCCTCTGGCCTGGCCCCATGAACTTGTTCCACGCTGAGCCTGGGAAGCAGGTGTGGGCAAGGCCAGGAAGAAAAGCCTTCCCCCAAGTCACGGTGAATCGGGGGTACCAACACAGGAAGAACAAGGCTCCCCGAACTGGCGAAGATCCCAGTCTGATCTGATGCACTGGAGACTCCGGAACATTCTACGCAACGGCACTGGCCATCCAGAGGCTTTGTGTTCGCAGCGAAGGCGCCGATGGCAGCCCGGTGCCGACCCAAAGGACGGGGCATCCGCAGGAGCTGTGACTGTGATGGGAGGTGCCTTACCAGGTGACCTTGCAGGGGCTCTTGCTGGCCTTTTGGCGCGGGCGTAGCATCTGAGGCCCCAGCGGCAGCCACTGTAGGCACTCCCCTATGACAGGAGAAAAATGGCGTGGGGTGAGGGGAGAAGCCATGCTCTGTGTACAATTTCCGTGACCTTGATTTTGACCCCGGGCTTGGGGAAACCCACACGCTGTAGTAGTCTAAATCCACAGGTGGGGGGAGCGTTCTTTTCTCCCCTGGCTCCAAGTGAGAGTGGAAACCCCACAAAACCAAGCTACAAGGGGCGCTCACACCTCCGTAGGGTATCAGCAGTTTCAGAGACCCCTTTCTGGGGGTAACGGGGGTAAGACTAAGACACGTGCATGCCGTCAGCAAGGCTATAATTTAGCACGCCGGGGGCAGGATAACTTATCGTCCCCTCCAGCCAGCATTCTTCATGTACCTGTTCAGCATTCCCTTGGGAGAGAGAGCATCGCGTGAGGGATGAGTAAGCAGGTGTCACCGCTGGCAGGAGTCAGCACCCCTTGTGCGGGTGGGACGATTCTCCACGTTCCCAAAGGCCCCTAGGGGGGCAGTATCACCCTGTCAAGAACCAGCGGCAAACACTGCTGAGCAGAACAGAAACTCTGCAGGTGAAGAGTTTCCCCCTCTTACAGGGAAGCCTCTTAAACATCCGAAGAGGTCATAGCTTTTGGAGGTCTCGGCCCCTCCAACGTGACGTAGGAAAACACTCCTTCAGTTCATACCGAGTGCGTGCTTCAGTTAGGAGCGGGTCTGGAAAGTCAAGTTTTCTCTGTCTCATCACACTCAGTGCAGCCTCATTGAGCCTGGCTGCCTGGCGGGGCTCCCTTTAATCTAGCTCTGGGGGGTATTGCTCCCCGATCAGCCAGAAGGTGCTTTCTGGCTAATTTTCCGCTCGCTTGAATTCTACTGACTGATTTGTGAATCCGCGGCCTCACCCTCAGGTTTTGGTTGAGGACACACGTTTTTAAAGTCATCCGTTCGCCCTGTGTTCTCCTCTTCTTCCTTCAGTGCTTCCGCCGTCACCCCCGTCGATCACCTCCGTATAAAAGAGTCCCCTCGAAGTTCAGTTTCATAAGCCCATTGACTATTTGATTTTGTAGGAGATATTGATTTGATATTGATTTTGTAGGAGATATTGATTTGATAACTGTTTTTGCTGTACCTACTGCACCAATCGATTCCGAAAACAAGTTTCTAAAGTGAACACATGTCTCTCGATGCTTGTCCTCCTTTGGGGGCTCCCCGATACCTGTGTGACAGAGGTCTGAATTCTCTATCTTGATATTCAGGCCTTTTGTGACCAAACCTCACCTCTTTTTCCACCGTCCTCCCCATGATTCCCTCCCATGTACTTTGCCGTGTACCCACACTGAAAGTGATGAACATTCCAGGATGGCAATAAAAACCTCTGAGAGACAGACACCCAATTATCCAGCAGGCTCCTGAACATTGAATTTCCTGATCCATCTGGGAAAACAATGATGTGGTAGTTCTGGCCCAGCTCATAGTACTAAATACTTACCAATTCAACAGGCATCAGACCCAGTGCCCCGTTCAAACCATCCACAGTCTCCTCACGGCTCAGCTCCCTCCTATCACCATAGCAGTAACAAACAGTGAGGATCTCTGACAAGAGAATGAGGACATTACACTTCAGCGTTCGGGGCCCCCTGGGTGGCTCAGTCGGTGAAATGTCCCACTTTGGCTCCGGTCACGATCTCACGGTTCGTGGGTTCCAGCCCCGTGTCAGGCTCTGTGCTGACAGCTCAGAGCCAGGAGCCTGCTCTGGATTCTGTGTCTTCCTCTCTCTCTCTCTGCCCCTCCCCTGCTCTCTCTCTCTCTCAAAAATAAACATTAAATAAAATTTAAACTTCAGTGTTTGTACTCTACAGGCTCATGTAGCTGCCTAGTTTTTCTCTCCTCAGTCTCTTGTTACGCTGTGGTACACAACCTGTAAAAGCCCCGTCTGAGTTAGGACAGAGAAACTTCCCTGTCTTCCAAGCTGCCCTTGCTGGAGTCACAGAACCTCCCCAGGCTTAACAAGTGCAAACCTCAGCAAAATATATAACGTGAGAGTTTGTAATCATTGGCCAACAGGTAGCACGGAGCAGTAACCTCTGAGAGAAGGGAAGGAAATAAATGAGTCTTACCGTGGCCTCAGTTTATTGCCTGTAGAGTTTCCAGGCTGATGTTCAGAGATGCCGAGTCCGAACAGAGCTTGACATTTTGGCTGAGTTGAGTAGACAGAGTTCAAAGTTTAGAGAGGCCAAATTCTAGAATTTTCAGGGCAAAAGACCAGAGAGGAGGGAGCTTCACAGAGAGCTCCAAAAATCCGAAGAGGGGGCTTGTGGAGTTCGTGGATGAGGGCTTATCTGTGTATGTATGCAAGGACACTACCTGAGGCCAGGAAAAGAACCATCATAAAAGAGTGGGGGTGGGGGGCCTGGGTGGCTCAGTAGGTTAAGTGTCTGACTTCAGCTCAGGTCACGATCTCACCACGGTCTGTGGGATTGAGCCCTGGGTCAGGCTCTGTGCTGATAGCATGGAGCCTGCTTGGGATTCTCTCCCTCTTCCCCCTCCCCCTCCCCCACTCTCTCTCAAAATAAATAAACTAAAGAAGAACAAGAAGATGAAGAAGAAGAAGAAGAAGAAGAAGAAGAAGGAGGAGGAGGAAAAATGTGGGCAAAAAAAATCAATGGAGATCCCACAAGGCCAGGAATAATTTGTGTTTCCATCAGCCAGGATGGAAAGACCTCATACAGTGGGTATTGAGTAGAACCTTCAAAAGATATTGCCTTCGTGGTGGGACCAAATTAGCCCTAGATCTGCCCTCACAAAAGATGAAAGCCAGCCTTGAGAGAATTAAATCGCTCCCCAGAACAAACTCCAACAATATACAGAGGTAAACAACATAACCCATAAAATTTGTACTCTTTAGTATACAATAAAAAATTATCAGGAATGCAAAGAAGCAGGAAAATGTGACCTATAACTACAAGAAAAAAATAATAATATAAATAGTTTTGTTAACAGACACAGATATGATGGAATTTACGAAACAAAACAGATAAACATAGGGGAAGGGAAGCAAAAATGAGATAAAAACAGAGAGGGAGACAAAGCATAAAAGACAAATACGAAAAACAAACTGAGGGTTACTGGTGGGGTGTCGGGATGGACCAAATGGGTGATGGGTATTAAGGAGGGCACTTGTTGGGATGAGCACCGGGTGTTATATGTAAGTGATAAATCACTAAATTCTAGTCCTGAAATCACTATTACACTGTATGTTAACTAACTTGAATTTAAATTTTAAAAAATGATAATAAAAAGACACAGATATTAGAATTAGCACACAAGGATGTTAATCCGACTATTATAAATACATCCCTGGGGGCACCCGGGTGTCTCAGTCGGTTAAGCGTCTGACTCTTGACCTTGGCTCAGGTTATATCTCAGGTGGGTGAGATCACATAGTAGTAGAAATATTTAAAATGAAAGCAAGTAAAAAGATTACGAAAAAAAACTGAAAAAAGCATCAGTGAGCTGTGAGATCATATCAAGACTTGAACACATGTATAATTGGAGTTATATGGGGGGGGAGCAGGGAACCAGAGTGAGAAAGAAAAAAAATACTTGACTAAATAATGACCAAAAAGTGTCTACATTTGATGAAAAATATAAACCCACAGACAGTTATCTCAACAAACCCCAAGCAAGAGGAACACGAATAAAATGACACCAAGGTATATCATAATCAAACTGCTTAAAACAAATGATGAGGAGAAAGTCTTAAAAGCAGCCAGAGAAGGCCTATTACATAAAGGCCCTGAAGACTGCAGATTTCTTATTAGAGATCACGCAAAGCAGAAGACCACAGAGTGAACGTCGTTCAAACGCTGGAAGAAAAACTGCCAACATAAAATTCTATACAAATTCTATACAAATTCTAAACAAAAAACGTCTTCCACAACATGAAAGTAAGCTAAGACTTTTTCAGACACGCCAACGTTGAGAGAATTTATCCTCAGCAGACTGGGCATCGTAAGAAATGTTTAAAGGACTTTTTTAGGCAGAAGGAAAGCGATCCCAGATGGAAATTTGACATTATGCAGACGAATGAAGAGTGATGGAAATGGTCAACATGTAGGTAAACGGAAATACAGATTTCCCCCTCATCTTTCAAGTCTCTTTAAATGATAATGGACTGCTTCAAGCAGAAGTGATAACAATGTGTTATGGAGTTTATAACATATGTCGTCTTAGAATGCAGGACAATAATGAGAGCACACGGGCCCAGAGGGGGAAGTGGACGCATACCGTCTTAAGGGTCTTAAACCATACGCAAAGTGGCATAACATTATTTGCAAGTAGACTTTCAAATAACTTTGAAACGTTCAAGGAACCTTGATAAGTTAGAGATGCGTATTGTAAACCCCAGAGCAACCACTAAGACAAGACAAAACAAAGAGTTATAACGAATAAACTCGTAACAGAGATAAAATAGGGGAGGGACATGTTCAAGGTCATCAGTACTTAACATCCATATATCAGGGAGGAACAAACAGCACTCCAGAGAAAACACGGGGACCTGTGTCCACTTATGTAACTGTAGCCAGGTCATGAAATGCAAATGTCCAAGGTATTCTAAGATAAAAGATAATGTCGATGTCAGTGGCACCACCAATCTTAGATAAAGACACAAATGTTGTTAGAGAGTGCTATTATCTGTCACAAAAGGCATCATCCAAAGTCACACAAAGAGGGAAGCATCCAGGCCGAATCAGTGAGACAGGTGTAAGATATTGACTCCACGTTTTGCCCTTCAGCTGAGGACTCAATCTAATTTTTTTTAATGTTTATTTACTTTTGAGAGAGAAAGACACAGAGCATGAGCAGGGGAGGGCAGAGGGAAAGAGAGAGAGAGAGAGAGAGAGAGAGAGAGAGAGAGAGAGAGAGAATCTGAAGCAGGCTCCAGGCTCTGAGCCATCAGCACAGAGCCCGACGCGAGGCTTGAACTCAAGAACCATGAGATCGTGACCTGAGCCCAAGTTGGACACTTAACCGACCGAGCCTCCCAGGCGCCCTGTTGAGGACTCAATCTAGATCAACCCAATTCCATTTTGAGAATTCTTTTTTTGTTGTTCCCAAAGATATATCCTCTTTGTTTTGAAGGCAGAGAATTCTTTTTAAAACCTCTATACTATGACGGTCTTATACTTTCCCAAGTCAACATATTTTCACATGTTCTTGTCTTTCCTCTGCCTGCAACACCTTTCTCCATGTTGTCTTCCTGGCAAAGTCCCGATCATCCCGTAAGGTTCAGTTAATGAATCGCCTCTCCTGGGATACACTGCCTGCTCTCTGCAGGCGATTGCCACTGGGTTCCCGTAGTGCCTGGAGCACAACTCCAGTTTAGCATTTATCACACAGAACTGTGTTTTCCTATTTATTTCCTCCCTGACGAGTAGGTCTCAAACTTTATCATGCACTAGAATTACCTGCAAGTTTGACTGCCACCCCTTTCTCCAGAGTTTCAGATTAAGTCTGGGATGGGGCCCAAGAATGTGCATTTTTTAATCTAAGGGTGGGGTAGAGGCAGCGGGAGGGGGAGAGAGAATCTTAACCATGCTCTAAGCTCAGCACGGAGCCCGACGCGGGGCTCCATCCCACGACCCTGGGATCATGACCCGAGCTAAAATCACAAGTTGAACGCTCAACCGACTGAGCCACCCAAGAATGTGCGTTTGTAACAAGTTTGCAGGTGACTACCTCAATCAAGACAGTATAAAGTGTTTACAAGACACGACCAATGTTTATATTTATCTTTCCATCTCTCACACCTAGTATGGTGCTGGCACAAAGTAGACGCTTTATATACATTTTTGTAGCTGGATCTGAATACATTAATTCATTAAAATACAGTCTACTAGCACCCTTAGAAATCATTATTTGCCAAGTAACGCTGCGCGGCAGAGTACCTATGTAAAAAACAACAAAGAAATATTGAAATATTTATTATTTACACCTGGTGATATTCCTCTCCCACAAAATAACTTTGAGACCATTTTAAAAGTTAAAGCATCGGGGGCGCCTGGGTGGCTCAGTTGGTTGAGCGTCCAACTTCAGCTCAGGTCATGATCTCATGGTTCGTGAGTTCGAGCCCCGCGTCAGGCTCTGTGCTGACAGCTCAGAGCCTGGAGCCCGCTTTGGATTCTGTGTCTCCCTCTCTCTCTGCCCCTCCCCTGCTCATGCTCTCTCTCTCTCTCTCTCTCTCTCTCAAAAATAAATGAACATTAAAAAAAAATTAAAAATAAAACAAGTTAAAACACTGGTAAAACCAGACACTTAAAAATAAAAATTGAATAATAATCATAAAAGCAGTTTCAAGAAGTAGATAAGCAGAACACTGGGGTACATTTCTGAAACCAAAGACAAAAATTACCTCTGTGCTTCAGAACCTGAAGCGAAATGCTGAACACCTTGGGCGGCAAAGAGTTACAAAAAAGAAGTTAAGGGAGAAAATTGTTCCGAGCGCTTTTAATTTATCGTCTAAAGGCGGAAAATGGGAGCCTGTGGTGATGTCCTGACATGCCTCTTAGACCTTCCAAAGAGTTTTGAAGAATGCACATCCAATTATTAAACATTATTAAATATATTAAACATTATTAAGTAGATTAAATATATTAGCTCTCATATGCTGAAATTGGCCAGAGTGGTTCCTGTTTTCTACAGCTGCATCCTGTCGGGCGGACACCCACGAACAGTAAAATATAACCCATGTAGCTGTCAGGGTCCCTGGGCTTCTAGAAGCCCACCGCTCCTAGGATCTTACAGTTTTTCCCTGAGGCTGACTGGTGGGCATTGTCCCTAAGGGACTCAACAAAGTTCAGTTTTTGAAACCTTCCTGTAGGGGCCCAAATGGGGCTCTGCCGAGCTATCTCCTTAAATGACATCTTGTTCTTTCTTTAAAAAAAAAAATGTTTTTTATAACATTTATTTATTTTTGAGACAGAGAGAGACAGAGCATGAGCAGGGGAGGGTCAGAGAGAGAGACACACAGAATCCGAAGCAGGATCCGGGCTCTGAGCTGTCAGCACAGAGCCCGACGCGGGGCTCGAACTCACGGACCGCGAGATCATGACCTGAGCGGAAGTCGGACGCTTAACCGACTGAGCCACCCAGGCGCCCCAACATCTTGTTTTTTCTAACCACAAATAGTATGTGGTAGAAAACACGCTATCATGGACGATTATTTCTGTTGTTAACCCCGTTCACAGGTGAGACCACTGAAGCTGAGAGCGGTTAGTGACGCCTCCATCGTCTCAAAGTTGGTGCTTCTCCGAGTCAAGGGGGGCCCGTTGCTGCGGCCTCAGCTGTAACCCTGTAACCCAGTGTCTCTAGAAACTGTCAGCTCCAACTGGGTTTCAACAGCATTGTATTTCTTGATCTAAGAACGCTGCCTATCTATGTTTGTGTCTATATTTGCAAGCTTGACAAATGCCAGCATAAAAAAGAAAACACCCCGGGGCTCCTGGGTGGCTCAGTCGGGTAAGCGTCCGACTTCAGCTCAGGTCACGATCTCGCGGTCCGTGAGTTCAAGCCCTGCGTCGGGCTCTGGGCTGATGGCTCAGAGCCTGGAGCCTGCTTCCGATTCTGTGTCTCCCTCTCTCTCTCTGCCCCTCCCCGGTTCATGCTCTGTCTCTGTCTCAAAAATAAATAAACATTAAAAAAAAAAATTAAAAAAAAAAAGGTTTAAAAAAAAACCACCCCATAAAGAGAAGTGTATTTTTGAGAGGGAAAAAAAAAAAATACTAATCAGGGCAGAGACCGAACTTGGTAAATTTTCAATAGTGGCTCTAAATACAGTATTAAACTGCTCGGCTCCTTTGAGAACAATCCTGTGCTGGGACACGGAGAAAACCCTGTTTACCATCTGCGATGCTCTCACACCAGGCGTCTTAGGAGGTGTCACTTTTTAACAAAAGCGTCGTCATCAATATCAGGTCAGGAGAAGTGACGGGTCATTAACTCTAGCTTTCAAAGAGACTGTGCAATTTTTGCCTCTGATATTCTACTCCTAAGTGAATGGATATGTATTAGAAAGTAGAACCAAGCATTTACTTAAAAGTTGTGTTTTCCATTTCGTATAAAATATGCGCGGTATTTGGGCCTTTCTATTGTGCTTCTGTTAGGGACAAAGAACAGATCCTTTTGTCTCCTCCCGTGAAAGCAGACCTCATGCGCAGAAGCAAGCTCGGCAGCCTGGTTGGGTAAATCCAGGTTGTTCCCTGTGGCTCAGCCTGGGCCACCTCCCCAGTGATTAATGAAACTCTGCAGGGAACCAGCTCTGGGTCAGCTGGGTTGAACATTTCAGGACACAATCAATTTTCTTTGTCACTTTCTCTGGTTTATCTGATCACAGTCCCTTTCCTCTCCAAATTTCGCTTTACACAATAACCGGGCTGGAGATTCGATCATTCATCCCTCACGCCCTCTGCGGTGACTTTTATTCTGTAGTCTGTGATCCGGGTCATCGGTCCCCCTAGAACCCCTCGCTGTGTGATCTGTGAACTAATCGTCCTGCGAATGCTTGAAGCCATACTTCTAGAAAGCCCGGGAGGGTAGTGGTGGAGGTCAGCGGGAGGGCGTTCAGACCTAGACCGCGCTCGTATTTCCTTTGGCAAATAAACAGTTTGTTTCTCTCATGAATAGCTATTCTTGGTTGAGGGCCTCGTAGGTTCTAGGCCCGCTTCATATATGAAGTTGCTTTCGTCCCTTCCTGAGGTTTTGTGTTCTCTTTCTGGAGATCACCATGAACCTGCTCTCCTCAGCCAGCCCTAGGTTACCTCTGAGGGAAACTCCGAGCCCAGCAAGAGTGTCTAAACATTCATGCAGCTGCCGGACCGCAGGTCTCTGTCTCTGTCTGGCTTCTGCTCAAGGGGCCACCGTAGCCCGGACAGAAGAAGGGCCCAGGGTCGGTTACAAAGCGCTGTGAATCTCCTAGGCTGCTGAGACAAAGGACCATGAGACTGGAGGCCTCAAACAACGGAAATTTACTGTCTCGTAGCTCTGGAGGCTGGATGTCAAGGTCAAGGTGTTAGCAGGGCCCTGCTCCCTCTGAAGGCTCCGGGCCTCTCTCCTGGCTTCTGCTTCTGCAACCTTCATATGTGGTGGCCTGTGTGCCTAGCTCTGTGTCCAAATTTCCCTTTTATTATGGACACCGGGGGGAGCCCTGGGTGGCGCAGGAGGCTAAGTGTCTAACTCTTGATTTCGGTTCAGGCCATGATCTCACGGTTCACGAGATCAAGCCCCGCATTGGGCTCTGAGCTGGTGGCACAGAGCCTGCTTGGATTCTCTGTCTCTCTGTCTCTCTCTGCCCCTCCCTACCTCAAAATAAATGAATAAACATTAAAAAAAAAAAACCCAGATACCGGTTACACAGCATTCAGGGCCACCCCACTCCCATGTGACCTTATACATCTATAATAGGTTTATCTCCACGGAAGTTCCCATTCTGAGGTGCCGGGGGCTAGGAATTCAACATAGTAAGTTTGGAGGGGCACAATTCTACCCCTAACAAAGTCCACGTCTAGAGAGGACACTTTTTGAGTCCAGTGGTGAAAGTAAACTAGGGGTCAGGGCATGACATGGGCCAGGGAGATGGTTCAGGAATCAGGTGAACTTTCCAGAAGCCCCCCAGGACTCTTCCTCCGCGGCACTGGCTTCGGGACATAGCAAGATTTTAAAGAGGCAGAGAAGGGTCAAATACAGTCCTCCTGAAGGCCCGGGGTGCGCGGGCTGGCCTTGAAGTGTTCCTTCAGGTCAACGTCATTTAACACGCATGCTACGTGCGGGGAGCTCGGTCCGCTGTTTCCGCCCCCGAAAAGCTCACAGTTTTGTGGTTCAAAGAGGCAACACTCTTATCGAGTTCAAAAACAGTTGCATTATTTTTCTAACCACACGTACGTCTCAAGCTAGACAAAAAGCTAAAAAGCAGTGAAACCATCAGCTGGGTGCTAAAATCGCAGAACAAGATGTGTGAGCCTTCTGTGGGTTTCAGAACAAAGAGCAGGGGGCTAATAGGGGAGAGAGCGAGCGGGCAGGGGCCGCCTAGACATGGGAATCGGCTCTTGGGGTCCCTCTCCACAGACCATCTTACATTTAAAGAAATGCCTCTGTGCCTAGGCCCTGCAGATGCAAGTTTATGTGTCGCCTGAGGTTCAAGGCAGGGGCTTCTGCTCCAGGCTGCTCGAAGGTACAATCGTCAGCTTTATAGGAATTTACACAATACAGTCTCCAAAATGCAGTTGAGTCGAATACAGTGCATCTTGTTGCGAAAAGCATGGATTTGGGAGGCAGACACCTCCGCCTCCGGCCTGCCATCACCCCGCCACGGCGCCACCTGGTTGGGGAGGCCGAGCCTGCTCCTTCTTGGTGACAGCATGGGGGCCACATAAAGACTTCCTGGAATTACGATGACTCGAGAAGATCGTACATTAAAGACCCTCGCCCAGTCCCAGCACGTGGCAGGCACTTACCAAAATGTTCCCTGGGTTTGTACTCACAGATGCATCCGTCTCTGTTGGGGTTTCCCAAGGGTGATGGGCCGGAGCTGGGAAATGGGGGCCCAGGGCAGGAGATTGGCCAACGAGGGGTGCGGACGCAGAGAAGGGGAGCCACAGGGAACCTCCACGTGAGCAGCTCAGCAGCAGCATCGGAACCACGGTCAGAGCGAGGCCGTGAAGGCAGGGAGGCTGTGACAGGCAGGTGCGTCTGTTTCCAAAATCCCTTTTGAGTCCGTCTGTTTCTAGCCACCCCGCTGCCACCGTCTGAGGTCTGGGCACCTGGGATCCCCCAAAAGCCCGCTAACTCATTTCCCCACCTCCCCCGCCTCGGTCCATCTGGGCTCGGTCCTCCTGGGCCCACAGCCCTCACGACTGCTCACTGCCCTCAACATCAAGCCACGCTTCCTCCCGTGGCTTACAGTGCGTGCTGGATCTGATCCCTCACATCCCGCCAGCTAGCCTCCTTGCTGACAACCGTCTCGAAGACCCTCAGCGCCCCCACCTTACTTTGTACCCGGTGCTCTCCGGGCCTTTGCACGTCCTGGTTCCCACGTTTAGAACACTCCTACCCCTCAGCCTGTTTTCTGGTGCCTCCTATTTGCCTTTTCGACTCCTGATCACACATGCTTCTTCCTCTGGGAAGTCCTCCTGGCCTACCTGCCCGGGCCCAGACCGAGCCGCTAACCACTCGCGTCTCCAAGTTGCGTGAAGGCACTTCACACAGTAGAGGGCACGCGGCGGCATTCGACAAACGTTGGTTGAATAAGTAGGTTCGTGGCAGAGGAGCTGAAGGCTCACTGGCAGATAACGCTGAAAAAATTTACTAGAAGCTCTCACCGAGGTTTTTCCCACAGGATTCCAGCAGGAAACCGATGGCTCCAAAAAGACAGGGTGATCTAGACGAGTGTGACCAAGGGATTTTTTTTTTATAAAGGTATAGACAGAGTCAAGGGAATCCAACAAGGGAGGGCAAAACACCTGCCCTGGGACTAAGGACAGCGGGAAGTCACTACCCCCTCGGGCCTGATGGACAAAGGAGGAGAAGGAAGTTACGGAAACTCAGAGCTGTGAGTCGGGGGAGAGGCTTGCAGCGTATGAGCTGGGGCTCTTGGCAAAGGAATGTAGCCACTGCCCACCAGGGCCTCCCTCTACCTCCTCCCTCTCAGTAGTGCCGCCATTGGCCAAGTCCAACGGGTAGCCAAGGACAAGGAGCCCCGTCAATGTGGTCGTAGACCTGTGGGCTCCAAGCAGAGCAGAGAAAGATCGTGGGTGATTGTAGGGAGAAAAGGAATCTCCAGTTGTTCTAATAACTTACCTAATAGCCGGTCCTAAGCTTTTATAGGTAAAGGATTCCACCTGCTGTTGTTAACGTGTCTATCCCTTGGAATGGAATGATGTCAACCAGCCAATTGAGCACAGATTCAGTAGAAATGATTTTTTTTAAGATTTTTATTTATTTATGAGACAGAGAGAGACAGAGCATGAACAGGGGAGGGTCAGAGAGAGAGGGAGACACAGAATCCGAAACAGGCTCCAGGCTCTGAGCCGTCTGTCAGGACAGAGCCCGACTCGGGGCTCAAACTCATGGACAGTGAGATCATGACCTGAGCCGAAGTCGGACGCTTAACCGACTGAGCCGCCCAAGCGCTCCAAAAGACTCAGGTTTTTTTAAACTGAGTTCTGTCTTGGACTCAGTGTCTTATTTGTAATTTAACAAAAAGTTGACTTACAATTTTATTTTCAGTTTAAAAAACCTGCTTTGAGGTTTGTCCCATCCCTGAGATGCAACTCAGCTTCCAATGTGCAAGTGAACTTTTGCCCACCGCCAGATGGGCTCAGATCTGAGCAAAAGGGCCTTTTGCCTGCACCGAGAGGCATCTCTTCGTGGGGCGTGGCACATCTCAACAGGGACAGGTGTGCATTTCCCGCCCCCCCCCCCATCTGTCCATCGGTCATGGCAATTAGATGTCAGACCCAGAGAGAGCTTGCAATCTGACGATTAATGTCACATGGAAGATGTCGGTCCGGAGTCAGGACTCTTCCTGCTTGAACAGACGCATGCTTCTTCACTTGCGAATCCATAAATAGCTTCCTGTCTGCTGAACCCCGGTGTGCTGGGATAATTCAAAAGTCAGACAGCATGCAAAGGCTCACTGTGCGTACTAAGTGCTCACCACGCCGTCTGCTTTTGTCTGTGTTTGGGTGCCTTGGTTGTTAGCTCAGAGACCTAACAAGTTAAGGTTGCAGGGGCCAGAGGCTACCCAGGCATTATCCCATCTAATGGAAACCTAATATCCCAGCAGAACCAGAAAAACCACAGCTGAAAGACTTTGGCATTTGCCACCTCCTGGACTCTTCAGCAAGCTCACGGTTCTCTCCTTTGGGGACTCCAGCTTTGAATAGCCACACGTTTGGGTGACATAGCGCCTGCTCTGTTTCGGGACTGCTTTCGTAGACCGCAGACACCTCTGTGTGGGGCGGGTCACAGCTTCCCTCGCTGGGAGACGCATGCCTCGTGTGTGCGTGCTCTGGACTGCAAGTTTGCGTCTCCCCAAAGTCACAGGTCGAAGCCCTAATCCCCAGTGTGATGGTGTTAATAAGTGGGTTTTTTGGTGAGATAAGGTCATGAGACTGGAGTCCTCACGAGGGGATCGGTGCCTTTAGAAGAAAAGACCCGAGAGAGATGATCTCTCCCTTCCCGATGGGGGGACATGGCAAGATGGCAGCCATCCGCATGCAAACACTGTGAGAAATAAATGTGTGTCGTTTGAGCCAGCCAGTGTGTGGTATCTTGTTAAAGCAGCTTGAACTGATTAGAACAGTGGGCATGTGGGGTACATATATGATGGACATTAGGTTCAATTTATTTTCTTTCTAAGACTCCTCGAGTGAATTAGTTTGCATCTGCTTTGCTACCCTACGACCCTAAAGAAGCGGTGCATGTCCAGGAGAGCGGGCCCAAACATGCGTTCATGTTGGATCATCTAGTCCCCTGTTGGCTTTTCATTCCAAATGGGGCCTGTGGAAGAAAAACTTTGCATAAAGAAATGTAGGGAGCAAAGCTGGGGAAGGGAGGGGGAGGGAGAGAAGAGGGTTGTGTCAGGGCACCCACATTGGCCACGGGCGCAAGGTCCCTTTGTGTCATCGGTGCAAAGAGAGGCCAAGGCCACATGCATAGAGTCTAGAGCAAGGTGGATGTTACAGACGCAGAACAAGAGGGTGCAGTGAGCTTGGTCTCCCCAACCGACTGGGCAAGTCCAGGAACTGAGGGGCGGTGGGAGTTTGCTGTCGGGACCTACAGAGGTGCGTGGGGAGAGCGGGCACCGACAGAACCTGGGGAGCTCACAGGCAGTGTCTCTGCTGGGCTGGGGCTCCTTGTGAAGCCCCTCCCATCTGAAACTAACCAGCATGAGACAGAACTGGAAAGGGTGGGGGCGACGTGGCATTGGGGTCCTTGAAACTGGACTCCATTCCAGTTCTACACGGAACAGCTATGACGACAGCAGTTACCGATCTTTCCCGAACTTCCATTTCTTCGTAAGACAGCCTTCCTCAAAACCTTTCGGCATGGGCCAAAGGTGACCTCACAGTAGGTTCTCAGTAAACGGTAGCAGTTGCCATTATCAGTGCAGGAGTCTGTGAGCTGAGTAGGGTAGATTTTCCAGAATCCACAAGTGTTTGCTCATGCAAAAAAAAAAAAAAAAAAGTATAAAGGCTTCCAGTCGTATGTTCCAGTGACATTTATTATAAAGCATTGCCGTGTCTGGGGGGCTGTGACCTCAAGCATGACTAAGCCCCAGGCTTCCCTGGGGGAGCTCCACAGGCATGGGGAGGGTCCTGGGGGCACAGGGAAAACATCCCCGCTCCTCCCTGTCCCCAGAGTCGGGCAGAGTCTGGAGAGATAGGACAAGAAAGGCTATAAATAGCCAAGCAAATCAATAAGCAATGCACCCAATTAAAAATGGTTTTAATTATCTGAGCCTGCCTGGCCATCAGACACTCCAGTCAAACAGAGTAAATGTAATTTTCTTTAACCACCACCTCCCCTAAGGTCAAAAATGTTTACACATCATCTCTACGTGCCTCCAGAAAACGCATCTCAGATCACACGGGTCTGTCCCTGTCAATGCAGCACGCTGCTTGGTCTTATCCTGGGTCTTAGGGAAGCTCTGATTCTAGGGCAGTGGGGTTTCTGAGATGCCTTCCGCGGTGCCTTTAAGCCCACCCAGGTTTCTAGTCCTATAAGTATGGTGGGTGATGGTTTCCCACACTTGGAAAACTGCCCCCATCTGGCTCTTGAGAGTGAGAACCATGCCTCTCCATGTTTCCGTGGGGCAGGCCAAGGTAGTGCCGCTCTCGGACCTGGGCGAAAGGGGCCCCTGCCATGTGGCCCTGCTTCAGAGGGCTCTGCGTGTCACAAACATAGGGACAATCAACTCCTTAAAGAACATGACACCTCTGTCACTCAGGACCCAGTGCTCCCCCAAACCCAACCCCCATTCAGGCCCCAGCAAGACACTTTGCTCTCGTGTCCCAGGGCGCAAATACTGAGCAGATTCACATGCTGACGCCAGAGAAGGAAAGTTCCTCAGAGTTGGGGAAGCTTCTAGAGAAGAGAAAGGTTAATTAATGAACTTGGCCAATCCTTCCTCTTCGCATAAATACAATCGATACCTGCACAGCAAAATCTCATCTCCCAGGGGTGCTGATGCCCATGTCCTGGCTTCTCCTCACATTCTGATTGCTGGCTCCAGGCCACATGCTGGCTAGTACGGTGTTCACGGTAGAGGCTGTGCAGGTTCCCAGCAGGGAACATTTTGCACTCTGGAACTCTCCTAGGGCTCTCAAAGGTGTATACGCATAGGCGCAAAGTCAACATGCGCCATCTAATGGCACTGAGTCTCAACCTTGGCAATGAGATGGACCTTGAATGCTAGGATTGTAAATGGCTTTATTTTTAATATAGAATAGGGTTTAATCACTGTTTCGAAAATATAAATGAGAGTTGCAGTTTTATTTAAGTCATTTTGACTTACGCTTTTGATATTCATGAGTTGTAACCTATTTGCTTTTAAAATTCCTAGATGACTTTGCATACTTGAGGGGGAAAATGAGTGTTTTGAAGACACAAACTAATTTGAATTTACATTTTCTTATGAACTGACATTCAGATTCCAGACACTTTAAAATTTTTTTTAATGTTTATTTTTTGAGAGAGAGAGAGAGGCAGAGTGAGAGCGAGGGAGATGCAAAGAGAGGGAGACACAGAATCCAAAGCAGGTTCCAGGCTCCGAGCTGTCAGCACAGAGCCCGACGCGGGGCTTGAACTCATGAATCACGAGATCGTGACCTGAGCTGAAGTCGGACACTCAACCGACTGAACCACCGAGGCGCCCTTAAAATTCCAGACACTTTAAATACAATTCTATATATTTTTTCAGTCCTTGGAGTGAATCATTGCACATGACTGCAGTTGAGATTGAAGTAAGTAAAGTAGGTAAAGAAATACAAAAATCGGGGCACCTGGGTGACTCAGTTGGTTAAGCGTCTAACTTGGGCTCAGGTCATGATCTCACGGTTCAAGGGTTCGAGCCCCACATCAAGCTCTGCGCTAACAGCTCAGAGCCTACTTTGGGTCCTCTGTCTCCCTCTCTCTTGCCTCTCTCCCTCTCAAAATTAAATAAACATTATAAAAAAAAGAAGAAATATAAAAATAGAGCTCAAAAAAAAAAGATAAAAAATAGAAAATCTACAATCCGCTTAAATTTTTAAAAACTGGAACCAATGAAATTTAGCAGACCTCTGGTGAGCCTGCCTCACATCAAATCTACAAACAGTCTATAACCAATTCTTTATTTAATAAAGACTTAATTACTAATCAAAGCCACAAGACTGTAAATAGGCTTTCATTTCTACTCTTGTTAGGGCCAATAAATGTTCATGGTGGCCCTGGATGCTTAGATTCTCTTATTTTTTTTTTTAATTAATTACTTTATTTTGAGAGAGAGCATGGGGGAGGGGCAGCGAGAGAGAGGGAGAGAGAGAATTTTAAGCAGGCTCTGCGAGGTCCGACTCGGAGCTCGATGACCTGAGCCAAAGTCAAGAGCTGGACACTCAATGGGCTGAGCCACCCAGGCGCCCCCCTGGCTGCTTACATTCTTATCAGCAAGCCTGCCCCTGCTGGGGGGGGTCCATGGGCATAGCAACCCATGTTCTGACCCTGGGACTTAACCAGGTCACCAGGCCACCAGGCCACCACCAATTGGATCAAATCCTCCCTCGGACAGTTCCAATTCAAGCCTTACAGAGACTCGGTTGGCCAATAGAACACTCCGGTAAGAACAAGAGTGTAATATATAGTCTCAACGTTTCTGGCACAGTGGCTTGCATGAAACAGACCTTAATAATGCTTTTTAAACTTTCCTGGAAATCACCACCAGGCAGGCGATTTGCCCACTTGCACTCCATGGGCAGGCGGGACCACCCACCCTACTCTTTACATAAATGTACATGGAATGCCATTGTGGCAGGCGCTCAAAGGGACCAGAGGTGAAGACGAGGCCCTCGACTTCATGGGATGTGGTTAGTGGAGAAGGCAGATGTGATTCAAAGAATCAGGCAAGGCGACCGAAGAGAAAATGTGCGACTGTTCATCCCAGAGAGACCCATAGCGAGAGCCACCTGGAGGAGGGAGCAGGTGGTGATGGCATCCTCCGGCTGTCCCCAAGAACCTGACCTTCTTTATCCCTCCCTCCTCCTTTCTGATTGTCGCTCTCAAGGCTGGTCTGCCTTCTCCCCTCTCCTTCCCTCTGTAAGCCACCCCCGTGGTTTTCTGTGGAGCAAACGTGAAATTCTTATTAAGAAGTGTCAGTACTCAAATAAATGGAAATTCAGAGGGGGGAGATCGTATCACAGAAGCTTAGGTTAAAAAACAATAATAATAATCACGATGAATGTCCCTGTCCTCAGAGAAATTGGCTTGTGTCTCAGGGTATGAGAAGTGGCTGCCTGGGGAATCAGGGGTGTAAATGCGCTTTCCTGCAATTTTAGTCGGTGCTGTAAAAAAAACCAAGCTGTGAGAAGACAGAAAAACTCGGGGGTTGGAGCTGCAGATGGGTGGAAGTCTCACTGATTCCTATAGAAATAGAGCATTTAAAATTAGCTTGCTATAAAAATAATCAGGGAGGTGGCGTTGATTTACTATCTATATTCCCCACTGCTCGATTCAATTTCTGTTTTGAGAAATCCATCCTGTTTCCAGTTTCCCCCAAAGACTCAGTCCCAGCACTGGGCCTCAGGGACAAAGGCCGCTGTAGCTTGTGGGGGGTCTAGGGACCCTCGGACCTGGCGCCTCTGAGCCTGGCCTCCTGACCTCTGAGTCTCCCTGCTGTCTGTGCCTGTCCAGGCAAAATTCTGAGTTTCCTCCCTCCAGGCATCTTGTTACATTCCCAGAGAAGTCCAGATGCCCTCGAGCCTTTTTATTTCATTCTATTTTATTTATCTCCCAACCCCCCACCCCAAGACCAACTCCTACAGCCAGGCCCAGGTCTGGATCATCAAGAACTAGGGAGATAAATATTTCAGTACAGTTGACGGGGAGGGGCTCAGACCAGAAGGCCAATGGCCTTCCGGTAATCATGATCCCTTGTGTTTATAAAGTAATGTCGTGGGTATAAATTTGTTCCAAGAAGTGTGAACTACAAGAAATGTTTAAGTCCTTCATTTCTGGTCATCCCACACCTGGCCCAGCCCCCACCACCGGGGCTGTGACAGAGCAGACCCTGGTCACCAGGGGAACAAGAGGCTCTGCTGTCCTTTGAAGAAGTCCCTGCCCTTCCTCTGTGACTCTTGCCCGTGGCCTTGGGTACTGGCTAGGAAGGAAGGCTTGCTCAGGATCAGCGCTGAGGCTCTGGTCCCCTCGGGGGCCAGCAACCACTGCCCCAAGGGTCTGACTACCCCCAGGGGGGCGACCCTGCAGCAGAACGCAGACCCCGCTTCACCTCCCCTCCCCCAGCCTTGGAAAACCCTACTGTCCTGTCACAGGGCCTCTGCCCCTCACAACCTTCAGAGGCTTCTTTCTCTGCATTTATAAAGCCAAACTTGAAAAGAAACAAAAACAGAACCTAATGCCCACTCTAAATGCCCAACGTAGAGATGCCCAACTCCAAATCCAATGCAAAAGAATGAAGTTGGGGCAAGGGAAGAAGGCAGAGCCCAGGGTTTCCCTCCGGGGTGCCGAGGGCGAGGCTTTGCGCCCTGTTGGAGCTCCCATGACAACTTCAGTTAAGCTCAGGCATTGACTGAGTGAGACGGAGTGATACATCCTGTCTTGGCCCCTGTCACCCACCACCCAGTCACAGTCCCTCCAGAGGGGCCTCATCATGCCATGGGTCCCAGGGAGGTTCCTCAGGACCCTGGCCCTGGGGGCGGGAGTGGGTGCCTTCTGCGTGGTGGGGGAGGGGGGGTGTCCTCAGACAGTCCTAGGGACCCCACAGGGCCAGGAGGGGCTCCGAGGAACCAACGCGGGGCTTCCCTGGCCGAGCCTTGGCTCAAGCTTCAAGGTAAATGGCATCTGCCTTCTGCGGGGTCCAAGCAGGTTGTTGATGAAAATACAGGGAGTAGCGGACTTCAGAATGTTTTGTTTCTTCCCTAGAGGGAGCCGAGGGGTGTGTGTGTTTCTCCCCTAGCGGGGTGATAGGGTGTGTGTCTAGCTCTAGAGAGGAAGTGGGGGAGGGCCTGTTATCCGGGCCCAGGGCTTCGGGGTGAATAATCCGTAGCCACTGCCCTCAAGGATTGCCAGTGTGGCGAGGGTACCCCCGGCACTCAGGACAGGTGCACCAGGGCACAGCGGGCCTGGGGCAGGGGAGATGACAGGCCATGCCCGCCTCTGTCAGATGTCCAAATGGGGCGGAAGACGGGGCCCAGCTGTAGGGTCACACTCAAGCCCATGTCAAGAAACACCGAGTTGGTCATTGGCCAGGTACTTAATAAAAGTCAGCCGACGGGTAAGCAAATAACAAGCCTCACAGCTGAGCGGAGGCTGGGCCTCGTCCTAAGTTCCTTCCAACAGCCCCAGGGAGTGGGATCCAGCCCTGGCTTGCCTAAGTGATTCGGTGAATGAGGGAATAAGGCCCAGGAGCCCATGTCAGGGGGCCGGGTGGGCGGCTCACAAACAACCCCAAGGGAAGACCATTCTTTTCTTTTTCTTTCCCCTTTCAGTTTACGTTATTTCATCCTGTGTTTATTACGGTGATGGAATTCTTGCATGGAGTCGTGAAGGTTGAGAGCCAAGTCTTTGCGGATGGTGAACAGGCAAGCAAAGATGAGAGGTCAGAGGCGGGATGGACTTTGCATCAGCCTGTGGTCTGGGAAATCATAAAGGCCGTCATTCACGTAAGTCGCGATGGTGTGGTGGTCGGGTCAATAATAATATTATTGCCGTTGATAATCAGAAGGGAATGCTGCAGATGGGCTCGAGGACATCTTGGGGTCCGGGATGGCCTCCCAGGTGTGTGAAATCTGGACGTCTGGCCCAACATCCAGCTCCGAGAGAGAGAGAGAGAGAGAGAGAGAGGGCAGACGCACCCCAGGGGTCCCAACAGGCCCCAGAGGAAAGATGTAGAATAGACCGCAGGAAGCACGTGGCCAATAGCACTTCTCCCGTGGAAGTTTCTGACCTGGGCTTTTCTTTCCCAAGGCTGAGTCAGAGCTTAGGCTAGAGGGCAGGAGCCTTCCCACATCCTCGCTTTCTATCCGAATGTGTCTCTTAATGCTAGAACGTTCTTCCAACGCCTGACCGTGAGCGCTTAGAGAACGGGGGCCGAGGAACACAAATCCAATTTTGATTTCGACTGGTAAAATGGCGGGGAAAGCATTTAATCTCCCTGGGCCCAAGCTGACCCACATAACAAGGCAGAGAAAATCATAGTCACCAACAGTCTTTTCCAGGAGAACACCCTGAATTTGCGTGGAAGACGTATGTTGTCAGGTGCGAGACTTCAAGAAACTCTGTTCCAGGAAATTGCCTCCGAAAGCGAAGGGGTCTGGTTACTGGCAGCCGAGCTGTTTATGAAGCTGGGAGAGCACCTAGGCACGCCAATACCTAAGACATGTTTGGGGGGCAGGGGAAAAAATCTGGCTGGGAGAGAGCCCGGGACCTCCGCCACTCCCACCACCCCTCCCAACGGACATGGCTTCGGGGAAATTTTGTATGGAGTGTTCTGGGATGTTGGAGCGAAGTCCTCCTTCTTCAGTCGTCCCTAAGAAATCCTCAGCAAATTGTCCCTACTACTCGCTTTGCTATATGTGGATGGATTTGGTGGGGGGGGGGGGGGGATCAGGAGACCCTGAGTTCCGCGCCAAGGCTGGGGTGGAGGGAAAACTGAATTTTGTGCATATGGCTGCCGCCGATAACTAGTTACATCCATGAAACTTACAGGGTGAGTGCCCCATACATGGGGTCGATGAGCGTTTTTACCCCCACGAGAAAGGAATTGTCTTCACCCCGTTTCAGCTGCGCTGTGCTTCCTGTGCCTGTTTCTGGAGGGCTGGGAGCGGCCCCTGCACCCACGGCTCCTTGGTTAGGTCTCCCCTAACCAAGGGCCCCCTGGGGTCCCCACATTCTGCTTGCAAGGGGGGGCGAGGAACACAATGAGGGACCCGACACAATGAGGGACCCGAGTCTGGGTCCCTGCAGGGGGACTGCGCTGCGGTCCCACACGCAGCACAAATCGGTACCACACTTGGCCGGACTGCTTGCATGATGCCGCCGCCTCCAGGCAGTCTGCCCAGAGTGCCCAGACACCTGTCCGTGTTCCCTGACCTCATCACTCCTGGAGGAGCCCTAGGTTGTTCGCTGCATGTCCCGTGTGGCACTTTTTAATTTAGCTTTCGGTTACTTTTATGCGTTTGGAATTGTTATCGTTCCACTGTGTGCGGCTGCAGCTCCTCAAGGACAGGGCCCCCCGTTCATCCCCGCATCCCTCGCTGGCCTAGACGTGCCCTTCTGCCCGGACACCCTTCATATGCGCAGGCACAAAACTCCCCTCCCTAAAAGCGTCTGATAAGGGTTTTAGAAGCTTCGGTGCCCAGCCCACAGGCCTAAACAACCTAGAGCTGTTTAGGCCTCTCTGAACACACTTGGGCATGGAGGGCTAATGCGCCCTGTGCCCTGGTGGTTAGACTACATATAGCTTAGTGCCCAAACCCGGGCACCCTGAGTGTCAGATGCGGGTACTGTTCACAGCCGACCAGGACAGCAGACCTAGGATGGGGTCTTCCCAGTGCAAGGACACCTGTTCCTGTCACGCCTCGGGCCTCCAGTCTCCCCAGCACGTGCCATCACGCAGGGTTCTAATGGCAGCCCTACCCTCTCCGAATTGTTCCAGAACCACATTAGCCTCTAAAACAAAATAGTGTGCTATCCCTGGGAATCACAGAGTATTCGAAGTAGAAGGAATCTTTCAAAAGTTCTAATCTCATTCCTTTACGGATGAGGAAACTGGGGGTAAATTTGTGGGGTCAAGACCAGAACCCTATTTCCCAAAACTCCGGAGATTTTTTTTTTTAAGTTTATTTATTTATTTTGACAAAGAGAAGCGCACGAGTAGGGGAGGGGCGGAGAGAGAGACAGAGAGGATGCCAAGCAGGCTTAAACACAGAACTCTTGCGTCCGGTGGTGAGCTCTGGGAAGGTGACCGCAGAAGAGAGCAGCGG
The DNA here is from genome assembly GCF_022837055.1 of Prionailurus viverrinus. Lineage (NCBI taxonomy): Eukaryota > Metazoa > Chordata > Mammalia > Carnivora > Felidae > Prionailurus > Prionailurus viverrinus. The sequence goes on from NC_062561.1 coordinate 6,567,193, forward strand.
CTGCTCTCAGGGGATCCCAGCGCACAGGGGACAGGAGTGGAAGCAGAGCTGGCCGAGGCTGTGAGGAGCCGGGGCCAGGGCGCGGAGAGTGTCCCCGGAGGTGCAGGGACATTGAAGGACAATCCTGAAATGTGAGTGGCTTTTCCCCTGGCATCAGTTACAGCTTCTGGATGGATCTCAGAGCCACTCCCTCTGGAAGCATGAGGAAGGGGAGGCAGGCTAGGCGTCAGGAATTTTGGAAATCAGGGATGGTTATTTCAATTTTAAGAAACAGGAAGGGGAGACGTGGGTTCCGGTTCGTGGGTTCGAGCCCCGCCTCGGGCTTTGTGCTGACGGCTCGGTGCCTGGAGCCTGCTTCAGATTCTGTGTCTCCCTCACTCTCTGAGCCTCCCACACTTGCACTCTGTCTCTCTCTGTCTCTCTCAAAAATAAACATTAAAAAAAAAAGATTTTAAAACATAAAATAAAAATAAAACCAATATTAGGGGCACCTGGGTGGCAGACACGTTTCAAAACTATGCACCAATTAGACTCATACTGAGCTTTCTTGAAAAATCTAGAAAAATTGGGGCACCTGGGTGGCCCAGTTGGTTAAGCTTCAGACTTCAGCTCAGGTCAAGATCTCGCGGTTTGTGGGTTCGGGCCCCGCATCGGGCTCTGGGCTGACAGCTCGGAGCCTGGAGCCTGGAGCCTGCTTCGGATTCTGTGTCTCCCTCTCTCTCTTTGCCTACCCCCTGCTTGTGCTCTGCTTCCCTCTCTCAAAAATAAATAAACGTTAAAAAAATTAAAAAGAAATAAAAAATAAAAATCTAGAAAAATGTTAAAGAGCTGATTGGGATTGAATGCGGTTTTCAAAGTCAGATGGTCCCACATGCTTGTACATTTTTTTTGGTTCCACGCTCATGAGCAACTTCTTGAAGCTCAGTTTTTTGTCTGTAGACCGGAGATAGAAACATTTATCTCAAAGAGGTCATTGTGAGAATTAAGTTAAAATGTGAAAAGTCCTTTGCACAGGGTAAATATTCAATATGATGTACTATAATATAACTCATAAAATAGCACATATAATTTATAATGCAGTACGATGAACAATTAGGAGCAAATTGTGGTTCACTCACAACGTTCTACTAATTTAAAATTTTTTTTGAGGCAATTATCACTCTAGCCATAGTATATCAGAATTTTAGCAGAGACTTTGACAAAAATCTTTAGTAACATTGTTATGCTTGTGACAGGAATTCTGGTTAATGATTACAACTGGGGAGGGAGGGGGAAACAGATGAGCGACAGGCACATGGGGAACTTTGCCTCTGTCTGCAGTGCTTTATTAATTAAATAATTCTAAGGAAATACGGCAAAATGTTTGGGCGGGTGGGGAATGCTCACTTCTGGCCAATAGCATGTTTTTCTTTCAACAATGACTTTTCCCTTAGAAACTCTTAGAAACAGCCTGGATCCCGACCAAACCACCGGTCTGAGTCTGTTCCGGCTGCTCTAACACAACACCAGAGACGGGGTGGCTTATGAACGACAGAAATGTATCGCTCACGTTCTAGAAGCTAGGAAGTCCACCATCAAGGTGGCAACACGCTTGTGCTCTGGTGAGATCCTTCTTCCCGGTTTATAGCTGGCGCCTTCTCATCCACATGGGAGAAGGGGTCTCTCTGGAGCCTCTTTCATTAGAGCGCTGGTCACATTCAGGAGGACGCCACCTTCGTGAGGTCACGCCGCATCTCCAAATACCATCCCACCGGACATGAAGATTTCAACACAGGAATCTGGGGGAGGGATGCAAAAATTCTGACCTTGGCACTGCTGGTTGAAACTCCTTCCTGGGCAACCCTGGATCTTTTGTGAAAGACCATTACGTTTTGAACAACGCAGTTCAGCACGTAACGCCCTGGGGCCAGCAGTAGAGCCGGGATTGGGAGCTATGACCAGGAACCAGACGTCGCATTTTACGGCACCACCTGTGTGGCTCCTCTTGGGGGAATGAGGAGACGTCTATCAGAAGGCGACTCCTGAGCCCTGACTCGTCCAAGTCAGTTGAGATGCAGAACATTGCCTTCTCCAAATAACTGTGGGTAAAGTCTTTCCTAGAAAGCAACCAAGACTTTCAAAAAAACACTTTGTAAAATTGGACCCTGACATTTGAAAACAATTCCTTCGACAGTGAAATCAATTGTTATTGAGTATTTGTATCGCCAACCACATTAGACTGGCCCCTGGTTTTAGTTTCTTCCTTTTTATAAATAAAATGCAAGTTAAATAGACCTCAATTATATGAAAGACAGCCCTGGACTGAAATACAGTCCAAGAAGCCTTTTACTACACAGTGAGAAGATACGTTTCAAATCCAGTTTATGCCTGGTCTGACTTGATATGGCTGAGATAATACTTTTTTTTTTTTTGCAATAGGGCTGATATGAGAGGAAATAAGCTTTGTACCACGTCTGAGGGGTAAGGGTACACTTGCTGTGTGTGGAGCTGTACCAATAAGCTGTTGCTGCATAATAAACCACCCCAAAACTCAGTGGCTTAAAAAAAGAATAGGGGCGCCTGGGTGGCTCAGTCCGGTTAAGCGTCCAACTTCAGCTCAGGTCACGATCTCGCGGTCCATGAGTTCGAGCCCCGCGTCGGGCTCTGGACCGATGGCTCAGAGCCTGGAGCCTGCTTCAGATTCTGTGTCTCCTTCTCTCTCTGCCTCTCCCCCGTTCATGCTCTGTCTCTCTCTGTCTCAAAAATAAATAAAGCGTTAAAAAAAATTAAAAAAAAAAAGAATAATACTGGGGCGCCTGGGTGGCTCAATCGGTAAGCTTCCGACTTTGGCTCAGGTCATGATCTCGTGGTCCGTGACTTCGAGCCCCGCGTCGGGCTCTGGGCTGACAGCTCAGAGCCTGGAGCCCGTTTCGGATTCTGTGTCTCCCTCTGTCTCTGATCCTCCCCCGTTCATGCTCTGTCTCTCTCTGTCTCAAAAATAAATAAATGTTAAAAAAATTTTATTTTTAAAGAATAATACTTATTATCATTCGGAGTTTACGAATCAGCTGGAACGTTCTGCTCATCTAGGCTAAGCTTTGTCAACCTTGGCTGGTTCCTTCACTCTTCAGTTAGAGGGAAGTTGGACAGGGCGAATGAGTTAACCTAGAGTGACTTCATTCACGCAACGGTTGGTTAGCTGTTGCCTGGGGCATTGAGATAACTGAGGGTTTGTGCATGTGTACACATGTGTCTTGAAGGAGATAAAGAACAGGGGTCACCACCAGGGGAAAAAGGACGTCAGCAAAACAGGACTGTGGGGAGGCCACTGGGGACAAATGTGACCTGTGCTGCCTCTTTGCCCATCGCCGTGGTCTTTATCCTCAGAGGTTAAGAGGACAGACTTTGAAGTCAGAAAGCCCTGGGTTAAAGCCTCGATCTGGGGAAAGATCCTAACCCGACTGCAACTTAGTTTTCTCATCTCTACAGCGTGAATAGCGTTAACGGCCTCTCAGGGGTAGGAATAAGTGAGATAATGTGCCTGAATTCGTGAGCATGGCTCTTGGCACGTAGTAGATGCTCAACAAGTGGGTGAAAATGTCAGATTCTCAACCTTCTGGGGATGTAATTGCCCCCACGACTCTAGAGGTCCCCAGATTCTTCCTCTTCGTTTGCATATCGACACGAACAACTTGGTGTGGTCCCGGTGAGGTGGGACCCACCTTCTGTTTATACTATCATTAGCAAAAGGCAAGGGGAAAGGGGTCCTTGTTAAAGTCTTGATTGGAAAGACACTGGTGCCATCATTCGCCCGTAGATTTGCCCCTCAGAGAGAGATGGAAGGGCGGTATTAGCTGTGCCTGCTCGGTGAGATTCCAGCCCTAATTCCCTGGTGTCTTTCAGGAAACTGTCACGAATTAGGGATCCGATTGATCCCTACCGTTGTTCACCAGCTGTGCCCAGAAGAGCAGTGCAGACAGTGATGCCCAGGGTGAGTTTTGGACAGAAGCGTGTGAGGCATCTGTCCAAGGTGACGCTCCACGGGTACTGGGCCCTGTGGCCCTTGGACTCCCCCCACCACCCTTGCCTGTTGGCTTACAGGAAGCCCGCCACTGACTACCATTCCTCTACTTAAGAATGTGGCCTCTGGTTCAGTGCAACGATCCTTGGGAAAGGTCATATTGGAAGTGACAGACACGTTCCATTTGCGTAAATAAAGGACTAAAGATCTGCCCCCACAACCTCCAGGGAGCTGTGAGCACAGCTTGAAAACTGCTGGAAAAATCCATCTCTGAGATTCAGCTGAAAAACCTAGCCTCCCCTCTATCCACCTCGCTGAAGCAGATCCCAGAAGTAATGGCCCCAACGCTCACTGAAGAATATACCCAGTGTCTACCCACTACCCGAGGCCACATCCTGGCATCCATACCCATGTTGGCCAAACCTCAGCCCCTTAGAGTTTTCCTTCCCTACGGAGCACTTCCGAGTGGACCTGAAGCCATTTCATCACAGCTGGAAACAGGTGCTGGAAGCAGTCTCTCAGAGAATCCACAGTACACACACACACACACACACACACACACACACACACAGCCTGGAAACCTCCACAGTGCCATCCTGGCTGGCACATGGCCTGCCATTGAGCGGGAGCAATGCGAGTTGTGAGCACACGGCAGATTGGGGGTTATTTTTAAACACCCTTGCTGGGAGGCAGCAGTGACCTTAAAGTAGGTTGTCTCTCTTTTTCTGGCATTTCAGTTTTATTGTAAAAGCATTTATTTGCAGAAATAGAGAAGGTTAAGCTGCAAAAGCACACATGTTATGCAAATGGCAGATGTTGGATGTTTCCCATACGGGCAAAGGGAAACGGGGTGGGGAGGGGCCAGCGGTGACACCCCCTTGGGGTGAAAAAGGGGAACAAGTGGGCACCCCATCCTGAGAATGACCATCCTTATGAAACGTGTTCCTCCTCAGACCCGGGGACCCCAGGGGTACCAGGAGCTTCCTGAACACAGAAAGGATCACTTCCAGGACCTTCCAGGAAGAGAAAGCAGGTTTTTCCGGTGGGACGGCACCACCAACCCCCTCCCAGAAGTCCCCTTGTTGGTGGCGATTGCCTGAGAAATTTAGTGGCATTCCTTGCCAACCCCTGGCTGACTCCATCCCATCAAAAAAGAGAAGACATGGGGCACCTGGGTGGCGCAGTCGGTTAGGCGTCCGACTTCTGCCAGGTCACGATCTCGCGGTCCGTGAGTTCGAGCCCCGCGTCGGGCTCTGGGCTGATGGCTCAGAGCCTGGAGCCTGTTTCTGATTCTGTGTCTCCCTCTCTCTCTGCCCCTCCCCCGTTCATGCTCTGTCTCTCTCTGTCCCAAAAATAAATAAACGTTGAAAAAAAAAAATTAAAAAAAAAAAAAAAGAAAGAAAAAAAAAAAGAGAAGACATAAAAAAGAATCCACTTCTACTCAGAGAGCCAAGAAATAGGATGAATGCCTGAAGATTTGGGTTTCTTTAAACGTTTATTCATTTTTGAGAGAGAGAGAGACAGAGAGCAAGCAGGGGAGGGGCAGAGAGAGAGAGGGAGACAGAGAATCGGAAGCAGGCTCCAGGCTCTGGGCTGTCAGCCAGAGCCTGATGCGGGGCTCGAACCCACAAACCGTGAGATCGTGACCTGAGCTGAAGTCGGACGCCTAATCGACTGAGCCACCCAGGCGCCCCAACCTGAGGATTTAAGTGTTCTGCAAAGTTAGATCCCTGAATAACAATAATCATAACACAGCAGTATACTAATATATTATACTAATATATTATTACCGTACTAACTAGATAATATGTGGATTGAATATAAAGTGAAATAATAAGTTGGTATAGTGTCTAATACTATTATTAATATATTATTATCATTTCAGTAAGTAGCTCTGCAAACATTTATTAGATGCCTTTTATATACATCACCACCATACCAGACATTGGGGGTCCAAAAGCCTCGGGCCATTACCGTGTAGGGGGGAGAGATAGATGCATAAACAGATAACCAGTTAAGTATCAATGGAGCCATGGAAGTGAGTAAGACAGAGGAGGTGACCAGCCAGGGGACAGAGGCAAGGGGGTGAATTCACGGAGGAGCCTCCTATGGCCAGTGCTTGTGGGAGGTACGGGACTAGTGACGGGATGGGAGATCGTGTCAACAAAGGTCTAGCACCTGGACCGTCCTCCAAAATAGCAACTATTGGGGCGCCTGGGTGGCTCAGTCGGTTGAGTATCCGACTCTGGCCCAGGTCACGATCTCACAGTTTGTGAGTTCGAGCCCGGCATCGGGCTCCCTGCTGTCAGCACAGAGCCTGCTTTGGATCCTCTGTCCCCCTCTCTGTCTGCCCCTCCCCTGCTTGCTCTCTCTCTCTCTCTCTCTCTCGAAAATAAACAAACTTTGAAAAATAAATAAATAACACAGCAGCACCGGTTAATGCTTTGCCCTAGGCCTGGAACCTTCCTGCTGAAGGCCTTACGTGAAGACGGGCGCGACTCCCCCAGGAGAGGAGGGGCCCCTCAGCCACGTGCCCGCGGCCCTTTCCAGTCACTTCTCTTAGCACATAGCACGTTGCAACTTCCTGATCTCTTCATGCGACTCTTTCTCTCCCACTGGGCCACGGGCCCCAAACAGTGTGCTTGCCACCTCTGTGTCCCTAGAGCTGGGCAGAGTGCCTATCACACAGCCAATCATCAATAGACGTTTCTGGAATGCATGAGCAAATGACGGAATGAAAAGCATTACAGAAAGTTAGCTTGCTCCTCAATTCAACTAACTAAGGAACCTTGAGTTATAGAACAAAAACCCAGATCGCCACCCCCTCCATGCCCCGCCCCTGATTTCAGACCTAGCATCAGGCTAGAATTTTATGCTTTCAGGGGCAAAAAAAAAAAAAAAAAAAGGAGCAAAGGGAGTGAAGTGATTTGTTACGATGATGGTTACAGTTCTCCTCTCAAGTGGCAAGTCCACGAATCAGAAAAGCTCACTGGTCTCATTCCGTAACAGGAAGCGTTCCGCAGAGAGACCAAAGAAAGAGTCACCTCGAGACAGACAAACCCAGAGCATCCTCTTAACTACGGAGAACACACGGACGGTTACCGGGGGGATGGGTGAAACAGGCGATGGGGGTTAAGACGTGCACGTCCCACGATGGGCATCACCCTCTTGTACGCCTGAAACTAATATAACGCTGCATGCTAACTGGGATTTAAGCAAAAACAGCGACAACAAAAAGTTTGCCAGACGGATCTGCTCCCGCTACCACTCTCTTCCCAGCAAGAATCCCTCCCACCTCTTTCCTACCATCGATCCTACGATCGTCTTCCGACCCAGACATCCCGGGCCTGCTTTCTGGAGGCAAACCAGAAGGAGGTGATAAAAACCGAAGCGAAAACACAACACTTGCAAATAAAAAGCAGCATCGTCTCTTTATTCTCTGGAGCCGTCACGAGCCGGGATCGGCACGCAGGCTGCTAGTTTCTGAACCGTGAACTGAAGGGTCCCGGAAATGCTCCTTTTCTTCCCCTACAGAAATTTGCTAAGCGCAACATGATTCCGGCAATCTAATCCTCTCAACCCTCATTTTCTGAAGATTCCCTGAGCATTATACTGCGAAGCCAGACCATGAGTGTCGAAATCAGGGATGGACGGTTACGCTCTTTCTTCCCCATAAAGGAAAAGAGAGTAAATCAACATATTTAATTATGCTTATCTCTACATGTGACTGCGCGCTTCCCTTAAAGAGATGGGATTTGCGTGAGTCTCTGAGGATTTAAGCTAAACTTGTAAGGCTCAAGACGAGTGTGTGTTTTGCCCCCTAAAGAAGACTTGGGCACATTGGGAAAGCCCTTGTAACCCTTGTCACTTCTTCCCATTTGCTCCTTCTTAACGAAGGGCGAGGAAGGATTTAAGTAGCCGTTCGCACCGTTTTTCACTTAATTGTGTTGGGTTTTCTATCAGAGGAATAAATTGTCCACAAATATTTTTCTTCTGCCTTTCTAATATGTATACCTATTATTTCTGATACGCTGCTTTGAGCAGACGAAGTTGCCAGTAGAGGTGTTCCGAGGGGAGCTTGGTAGGCAGAACCTGACACTTGGACTGCTGGGACCCGAGTTCAAATCACAGCTTGGAACCTTCCTTGGCCGTGTGATCACCCAGGGCCCCTGTTTCCTCCATGGAAAGGGGGAGGTGATGGTGCCTTGCTCATTGTCCTGGGGCCTCGATGCAGCCTCTGGTGTGGAAGGGGGTAAGCAAATGGCAACAAATCCCGCTGTCTTCATGGTGATTGCAGTATGCACTCCCCTCTGTTCCGTTGCCCTTTGGACAACCTTTAAGATTTCACACTAATGGGGTGCCTGGGTGGCGCAGTCGGTTAAGCGTCCGACTTCAACCAGGTCACGATCTCGCGGTCCGTGAGTTCGAGCCCCGCGTCAGGCTCTGGGCTGATGGCTCGGAGCCTGGAGCCTGTTTCCGATTCTGTGTCTCCCTCTCTCTCTGCCCCTCCCCCGTTCATGCTCTGTCTCTCTCTGTCTCAAAAATAAATTAAAAAAAAAACGTTGAGGGGTGCCTGGGTGGCGCAGTCGGTTAAGCGTCCGACTTCAGCCAGGTCACGATCTCGCGGTCCGTGAGTTCGAGCCCCGCATCGGGCTCTGGGCTGATGGCTCAGAGCCTGGAGCCTGTTTCCGATTCTGTGTCTCCCTCTCTCTCTGCCCCTCCCCCGTTCATGCTCTGTCTCTCTCTGTCCCAAAAAATAAATAAACGTTGAAAAAAAAAAATTAAAAAAAAAAAAACGTTGAAAAAAAGAAAAAAGATTTCACACTAACGGTGACGGCCGTCGGGGGTTCTGTGTGGCCGAACCACTCCTCCTGTTGGCCTCCCGATTTCAAGCCAGTTGGTAACTAGACACAGATCCCAAAGGAGAGTCACATCCAATATTCATTTAATTGCTGTTACGGTTATATTGCAGAATGCAGTCTGCACCTGCTGCCAGGGTGGGTCCCCTTTCCATTTGTTCTGTCCCTGCAGTCTAGACCTTGAGACGTGCACGTCGAGGGAGCGGGGTTGGCCTACATTCACGCAGCCGAGGAGAACTGCAGCCTGACCCCTTTCTCATGGTGTCTGAATAACTAAGACTCTGAGAGCCGAGCCAAGGGGCCAAGAATGAGCAGTTACATTCAACGTATTGCCACCAATCATTTGGGAAACAGAGATAAACGAATGTCAGATTCTCACTATTTTCTCACGGGGAAGAGAGAGGGGGGGAATGAAAAGGAAACAAACAACCAAAGAAAAATAACTAATTCTTCTTCACTGAGACAAGGAACACTGACGACATCCCCAGGTTATGGACCAGGGCAGGAATATGAAGGGGAAAGAGAATGGCTTTCTTTCTACTGGCTCTTTAAGATATTCCTCTTTTTATTTATTTCAAGATACGGTCCCCCAAACAACGAACTCATAAAATTCAATTTAATACACCCGTCTTGCACATTTACTCTATGTAGGTGCACCTTGGCAGAGTTCATTGTATTGCTCATTCGCTGTGCATACAACGGTGTGGCAAAGCCTCCTTCAAACTTGGAAAAGACGGCGTGATGCCAAGGTAACTGTCACAAGACTTCTCAGAGCCTTGAATGTTCTAAAGTGCTCCGTGGGGTTCCAGTTCCCCTGAAGCGACACAAACCCATTACAGCCATCTGATTATGTCTGATCATTCGCTGGGTGGTCAGGCTGTGCCCCGGAATAGAAAGTAGAATAAGTGTGGCCAAGGTTAAAAGGCAGATAAGTGCATCCAGGGAGGAAACCGGTGCGTGATCTAACGTCGCTGAGCACAGACCGTGCTTACACCAAGCCCACGTGGGGCAGTGTTTACTTCCAGCAAGAGGAGACAGTGCCTGACATCCAGCCCCGTGCGACGCATCGGTCCCCCGCGGCTGGTGGATGGATCGGTCACACAGCCGGCACAGGCAGCGTGATTGCACGAACCCCACTTTGTCTGCCGCGGAAGGCCCCCGACTCCTTCTCTGGGGGGGGTCTGAAATACAGAAAGCTGGGGCTGTGCCTGGGGGCCACTGACACAGGTGTTCCAGCAGGGCAAAAGAGCACACACTGAGTCCGCAACAGGGAAAGGTTCCCGCTCACAAGGACAAGCCCAGCACAGGCCGTGGGAGCCTGACTATCTCACAGCACGGGCATGTTCTGATGCAGCCAAGTGGGAGTCAAGGGCCTATGCATGACCCCCTTTCCCAACAAATCACACCCGAAAATCCTGGATGGGGAAAATAAGAATAGTAATACCTGAGGACTCTGACTTCAAAAAGTAAATCAAAGCAAGAGGTTTGTGGAGAGGAGTCAAAACTTCAAGGAGGGTCCACCAAGGCGAGTCTCCATTCCTCCCTCCCTCTCATAGCTTTGCTCTGAGGATGGCCTCTAGCCACTGAGCAATGTGGCAAGCGTGGTCCTGTAGGCAGCTGAAACTCGCAGAGAAATTGTATCTTTCTGGTCGGAGGACCCAGAGACATCTCCTGAGGGCTGGAATGTGGAAGAAAGAGGGCAGAGTGGAGGAAGCCAGAAACAGGGGCTCTCCTAGGTCCGTATATAAACCTTCCCAAGTCCTAACACTACTCCCCACAAGCAATACGCACGCACAAGACAGACACACACCAGCACCGTGAAGTTTCTGAGAACTAAGCTGGGTCGTGAACTGCGGCCCACAGAACGCGAGACAGAACGTGTGGTCCGAATCGAACTGAGTTGGTTTCCTGCTAAAACAAACTCCAGCAACCTCCTTAGCGTCATGACAGGACGGAGTGTCCACAACATAATATTCACAATGTCCAGCGCACAATCCAAAATTACCCAATATGCGAAGAACCAGGACGATGTGACCAGTTCTCAAGGGGAAAGGGAAGAGCAGATGTCAATCCCAGATATTGGGATTATCAGGCCAAGGCTATCAAGCAGCATTAAAACTATGCTCCATGAAGTGAATCAAAACACACCGGAAAGGAATGAAAATACAGGGGTTCTCATCAGAGAAATAGAAACCATAAAAAAGAAACAAGTGGAGAAATTTTAAATACAATATATGAAATTTTAAATGCAACATCGATATGAAAAAAATTCAGTGGGGGGCCGAATAGCAGAATAGAGACGATGTTGGAAAGTCAGTGAAATCTTATCCCAGACGAAGACAGAGAAGAGTGAAAATAAGTGAACGCTCAGGGTTCTGTGGGACAATACCAAACGTGGCAACATGCGTTTCACAAAGTCCAAGAACGAGAGAAGAGAAAGATTAGACCAGAACATTACTTGAAAAAATTATGGCTGTCAATTTCCCTAACCTGTTGCGAGACACAAATTTACAGATTTGAGAAGCGCCGTGAGCCCCGAACAAGACAAACCCTTTCAAAAATACCTGCACACATCGGAATCAGATAGTTAAAAATCAATGATAAAGGGGCGCCTGGGTGGCGCAGTCGGTTAAGCGTCCGACTTCAGCCAGGTCACGATCTCACGGTCCGTGAGTTCGAGCCCCGCGTCAGGCTCTGGGCTGGTGGCTCAGAGCCCGGAGCCTGTTTCTGATTCTGTGTCTCCCTCTCTCTCTGCCCCTCCTCCGTTCATGCTCTGTCTCTCTCTGTCCCCCCAAAAATAAATAAACGTTGAAAAAAAATTTTTTAAAAAATCAATGATAAAGACAAAAAAACTCTTGAAAGCAGCTAGAGAAAAATGACACAGTGTGTACAGAAAACAATCATTTAAACTTGTGGATCTGTCTTCAACCACCAAGAAGACCAAAGAAATAGCATCCTCCAGGTGCTTTAAAGAAAAGAATTGTCAGCTCAGAATTCTGAATCCAGCAGAAATATCCTTCAATAATTAAAGCAAAAAAAAAAAAAAAGACATTTTCAGATGAAGAAAAACTATGGAAATTCAGCAGCAGCAGACCTGCTATAAAAGAAATGCCAGAGGAAATTCTTCCAGCTCTTCTGGAAATGATACCAGAGAGAAGCTTGGGATTGAAGGGAGAGCCTCAAAATGGCGGATATGTGAATAGTATAAAAGGCCATTCTCTGGGGCACCCGGGTGGCTTTGTCGGTTAAGCATCCGACTTCAGCTCGGGTCATGATCTCATGGTCTGTGAGTTTGAGCCCCGTATTGAGCTCTGTGCTACAGCTTAGAGCCTGGAGTCTGCTTGGGATGCTGTGTCTCCCTCTCTCTCTCTGCCCCTCCCTTGCTTGTGCTCTGTCTCTCTCTCTCTCAAAAATAAATAAATGTTAAAAAAATAATTTAAAAAATAAGATAATAAAAAAAATATGTGTGACTGTTCAAAGCAAAAATTACCAGATTATCTTTGTAGTTTACAATGTATTCAAATGTAATACAGAAGACACCGTACACACAAAGATCAGTGTGCGAAGATTAAAGCTTACCAAGTTTCTAATTTAAGTTTCAATATTAACTCTAAATAGACTTTGAAAGGTGGGTTTGTATATTTCAATACCTAGAGAAACCACTTAGGAACAAAACGTAGCTCCAAAAAAATCAAACAAATAAATTACAATGGAAGACTAAACATTTTCTTAAGTAATCCCACAAAGGCAGGAAAAGATGAAGAGAGGAATCAACAACCGAAGAGACTAAGAGAAAACAAGCGATAAAATAGTAGACTGAACCCCAATCATATTAATAACTATGCTAAATACTAATGATCTAAACTCTCCAATGAAAAAAGATAATTAACAGAGAGGATTAAAAAGCACGACCATCCTATATTCTGCCTACATGACACACACTTTAGATAGAAAGGCTCAAACAGGTTGAAAATAAAGGAGGTACCATGCAAACAGTCGGCATTAAAAGGCGAGAGGTGCTATTTTAATATCAAGTAGAATAGACTTCAAAACACAGAGTATTACCAGAGATAAGGATGGACATGCCATAGACATAAAAGGGAAAGTTCTTTAGAAAGATGTAACAATTACAAATGAGCGTGCAGCTAATAACACAGCCTCAAGGTTCATGAAACAAACATGGACACAATAAAAGGAGCGATCAATTCCAAAACGATCTCAACAACTGATAAAACGACTGGACCAAAACAGAATCAGCAGTGACGCAGAGTATCAGAACAACACTACTCACCACCTTGATCTTACTGACATTTCTGAGCTACCATATCTAACGGCTGCCAAATAACCTTTCTTTCCGAAGGCGCGTAGTATGTTCACCATAACGCAAGCTCCAATACGTCGAAGAGCATTGAAAGAACACAGAGCGTATTCTCTGAGCAGAGGCAGATTACCTTGAAAATCAGTAACAAGGTGATATCTAGGAAAACTAGTATCTGGAAAGGCAACACCACACTTGTAGATAATTCAGAGGTTAGAGCGCACCGTGGGTGTTCCAGAGGAGGTATAAAGTGTGCAGTGTTTGCTTAATTTAATCGAGCACAAAGTGTTTGCTTCAGTGGAGTGCTTCGTAAGGCTAGTGCTTTATGGAGCTCATGCTGGAAAGCTTGCCTAAGAATTCGCCCCTGAAACCATGGTATCTTTTCTTTTAGGGAGAGAGTGATGTTTTCATCTGTACGTGTAGAGAATGTTCTAGCTGTCATAAACGCTTAGCAAATTCATACTGATGGGAGATTGCCTCTGTCGTCTGTCCACGGCCATCTAAAATTGTTGACTTTTTTGTTGGTGCTTTTCCTGGGTTGAGATTCTTCTACAGAGTTGGCTTGCGTCCCAGAAAAAGCAATTCATCAAGTAATTGCTGAGGGAGCAAGCCGCGGCTGGAGCACCGGGCGCTGCAGAACCTGGTCCTTCTCGGGAATTTGTCACCGAGCTAATGACAGCGTGCACCGCGGCACGAGGGTGGAGTCCCTCTGGTGGCCCCCACCGAAGAGTGATTGTGTTGCAGATATATTAGACGAGCTCTTTCTCCTTTTTTGTTTTCTTAAAAAAAAAAAAAATTCCTTTGAGCTGCTCACCCTGGGGAGAGTGGCTTGGTCTCATTTAAAAGTAATGATTTGCTGGCGATAAGCTGTGAAAGGGGATGGTGGGCGGCACGAAGGGTTGAGAGAGGTCTGGGCGGAGGGGAGGTTGGGAGAAGGGCCCCCGCGTTCTCTGGCTGAAGCTGCAGGTTCCAAAGAGCCTCCCAACACCTCCGGTCCCCTCTGCCGCCTGGTTCCCTCAAGACCATCCCCTGCCGAGCTAGCAGTGACCTTGCGCCTCTCCACCCCAGGCATCGCGGCCCAGACAGCCGCTTTGTGTCTGCACCTGTGCTAGGTCCTGAAATCAGTCTGTGTCCCCTTAAGAGATTTCTGAAAACGAAAAGGTGGGATCTCTGGACAGATCCAGAGCTCTGGCACATTATTCCAACGGCAGTGTTTGTCAGTTAAGATCCCTCGGCCCAGAAAATAGCACCGACAGCTTGGAGGTTGCCCAGGATTTCAATATTCCTGCTTAAAGAGACACCGCCTTCCACGAGGGGACTAAGGCAGATTTCCTCCCTATTATCGCCTCAGGTCGGTGCCTGGGGACTGGAGCCATGCCACCTCAGGATCACTGTGTCCTGACACGCCTGTGATGGGTCCGGGAATCTGGGGCTTTGGCAAACTCCCCTGGGAAGCCCTGTCTGCAGCCAGGCCGAAGGAGCCCGGTTTCTTACTCTCTCCCTGCAGGGGCGTCTCATCACCAAGCCCTTCTGGCTCCTCAGGCACCTGTCCCCCGGCTGACCGGTCGTACTTCCGACAGGAGAGTGCGTCTGTGTCTCGTGTCCCCTCTGGGCTCTAACGACTTGGCCTGCAGTGCTGGGGGCTCTGTGAGCTACTGGCCACAACTCTTTGCCTCTGGCGTCCACAGGCCCTGAGGCTGCCTGCCTTTGGGGAAGGTGGTGCAGGTCCCCTCTTCCGTGGGCACCTCCTTGCTCCAGATGAACCTGTTTTCTGGTATCATGGCATCACCTGATGTGAACGGATCTCCCGGGGATCTGAGGTGAAGACTGTAGTATATTTATAATTTTTTCACTTTCGTTTTTAAAATGTATACGAACTTCGCATTCATCTACATAATAAACCTACATAAAAAACCTGCCAGCCTACCCAGTCCAATCTTAAAACATCTGATGCTTTTTTTTAATGTTTATTGATTTTTGAGAGAGAGAAGGAGAGAGATATGGCACGCACGAGCGGGGGAGGGGCAGAAGATCCAAAGCAGGCTCCGAGCTGACAGCACAGAGCCGGATGCGGGGCCCGAACTCGCGAACCGTGAGACCGTGACCTGAGCCAACGTCGGAGGCTTAACCGACTGAGCCACTCAGGCCCTCAAAACATATGATGCTTTTCATGTGGTGTTCATCTGGTGGGTTTGGGTGACCTGGGCAAAGTATCGTGTTTCTGGGGCACACGGGCCCCAGTGTGAGATGCACAAACCTAGGAGAAAGGTTTGCTCATCCTAGGCTCTGTGCTGAAGAATGTTGAAAGACTGAGCATAGGCTCCTGCTGGAACTGAGGAGGTCTACTTCAGGCCCCGAACATGGGCCCAGGATAAGCAGCTAAGGGGATATGTGGAGGAAAGGGCAAGGAGGAGCCCGGGGCCCCCAGGAGCCCGTCTGGGACTTTCTCTGACTGTCCTCGCGGGTCACTCGACGGTAAAAGCAGAGAGAGGTGTTTTGCACGATCCTCCGGACAGCCTCGCCCAGCTAACGAGGCCGCTGGTTTTCCTTCTGGTAATCGATGGTCAACGGACGGTCCAAGCACACCTTTCTCGGCGTGGTAGGACCGACGTGAGGACTTGGCATCAGTAAGCCGCTCCCCCGGGTTTTGAGAGGCTTCCGGACGATGCACGCTGTTTTCCGGTTTTGAATGGTCCTGTGTTTCCAGCAACAGGATGTCATCTGGCTTTGAACCGCATCCAGTTTCTCAGCTAGTCTGCTTTCTCCTTTAAGCAAGTGGCTCTCAATTCCCTCCCGATGGATAATTTATTACCGTGTCTTGGGTGGCCTTGCTTTTAATTGCCAGCTACTCCCCTCCGCCCCCAACCTTAAACATCTTGGGCTTTATGACCCAGCCCTCTGTCAGGGCCGGATCACGGCTTCCAGAGAAGGGCCGGAGCCGAGCTCTGCCCATCTAATTACGACAGCCCCATCCACAGAGCAGCAAAGGCCTGCGAAATAAACAGTCCCCGCTGCCCTTTTGTTGTTTATTTTAATCGCTTAGAGAAAAGTCACAGAGGAGAGTTCCTGCACTTGTCATCAGGTTCGTGCAGCCGCGTCTGCATCTGGCAGTCGTGCACGTAGACAAGATTGTTCATGTTCACCTTTTAAGACAGAGGAGTAAAGGGAGGTGACAGGCAAAGAACTATATCCAAGTGATGCAATCTGTTAAAGATGTCTTCCCTGTCTTCCATTTTCAGCAGGCTGCCCTCAAGTCTGTGAACAGCCTCCATAATTCGTTTGCTCATTCGGTTCCTCCTAATATGTGGCCCCAAAATAGATTCAGTGTTCTTGCCTTGACTATGGCGTGTTGCACCAACGGGATCCGGGGCAAATTCTCTGTGCGCTGGAGAATTATTAATGCGAAGGAAGGCTGGTTGACAAACCCTGCCTGAAAACGGAGCAGAAAAGGATTTCCAGACTCTAAAAGCAAGATTAAAATCTCTGTTTCACTCACAGGACACCAGCAGCTGAGGATGGAGGCTAGAATCTGTGGGGAGGCACTGAAAAAAATTCTTATAAAACGCTGAACATTTTGATGCAGTTGTGGTATTAGGAAATCACGGAACAAGTTCCTGAATTTTTTTTAATTGCTAAGAAATATAGAAAATTCATACCTCACCATTTCTCAGAACTCAAGAGTGAAATAAAGGGGCGCCTGGGTGGCGCAGTCGGTTAAGCGTCCGACTTCAGCCAGGTCACGATCTCGCGGTCTGTGAGTTCGAGCCCCGCGTCAGGCTCTGGGCTGATGGCTCAGAGCCTGGAGCCTGTTTCCGATTCTGTGTCTCCCTCTGTCTCTCTGCCCCTCCCCCGTTCGTACTCTGTCTCTCTCTGTCCCAAAAATAAATAAACGTTGAAAAAAAAGAGTGAAATAAAGAATTCAGTTTTGCTTCGAGGCTTACTGTGCAAAGCAGTCTGTTTGGCAAAGTGAGTTAGTTGGGATTTTTTTTTTTTTTTCCCCTGGGTTCCAAGACTAAACACCAGCCACAGGGAGTTACATCTTATGTTTTTGCTACAGGAGGCTCTGTCCTTGGTCCTTATCCAGCTCAGATGGTTCTGAGCTGGGGTGTAATAAATGCAGAGAGTTATGGTGAGGTCCCGGGCAGGGCCATTCTGGGGCCTGGGTGCAGGTGCTAACTCAGTCTCCTCACTTGTGTTAACTTGGACAAATCACTTAACATGTCTGCAGGCCTCAACACTCCCACCTGAAGTGGGTAGAAGACTCCCTCACGGGGGCGCCTGGGTGGCGCAGTCGGTTGAGCGTCCGACTTCAGCTCAGGTCACGATCTCGCGGTCCGTGAGTTCGAGCCCCGCGTCGGGCTCTGGGCTGACGGCTCGGAGCCTGGAGCCTGTTTCCGATTCTGTGTCTCCCTCTCTCTCTGCCCCTCCCCCGTTCATGCTCTGTCTCTCTCTGTCCCAAAAATAAATAAACATTGAAAAAAAAATTTTAGAAGACTCCCTCACGGTGGGAGAGAGGATTAAATGGGGGTGACCCACGATAAAGAAAGCAGGGAACTTCCGTAACCCCAACACGCCGTGACTTTTCACACGGTTACCACTCCTTCCATTTGGGGACATTTTCCTCTGAAAACTCAGGGCTTTCCACATGACACTTCTGTTCCCTTCTCTTTTTCTGCGTGATACTTTTATAGCGTGATTTGACAGCATTGTGTTGGTGGTTTACAATTTTTCTCTTCCTAAAAGAAGTAAGAGGTGGGAGGCAGAGGGAGAGGAGTCAGAAAGAATACCGCGACCTCTGGCCCCAGGCGGCGTGGGGAGGAGAACCTGAGAGTCCTGTTGTCTGGGTTAGTATCTGGTTCTGCCGCTTCCTGTCTGTGTGACTTGCAAAAAATATCTGTTTGGGGCTGAGTTTCCTCCTCTGTATGACGGTGGTTCTGGTGGTACCTGCCTCATAGAGCTTAATGCAAAGTAAACAGACGGGGCACAGAAAACACTGAGCACAATGCGTGGCTTACAGCGAGCTCTCTAGAAATGTGCACTATTCATCGCTCTGTCTACCTGTGCCCTCAATAAAGATTTGTTGAATAAGAGAACTCATCAAGTCATAAATAAAAAACCAAAATGGAGGAAATTAAAGGATGAATTCCTTCCAAACATCTTCTCCGAATCCCAATAATGCAAGTTTGCAAGGCGGTCAACAAGCCTGGATTGATCTGGCCCCAAGCAGTCTCTTAAGCCCTGTGTGTTTCTCCATCCATCCACCCCGTTCCAACCTCACCAGACTCGAGAGCCGTTCTCCAAATGCTCCGGGGCATTCCGTGCTCTGAGATTTTAGCTTAGAACCCTGCCCTCCCTTTATTTCCTGAGGGAGTCCTAATTCTTCGAGGTTCCATTCAAATGCCACCTCGCCTGCAAGTATTTCCTGAAGCATCTGGAGCCAGATGTAATTGATTTTTGAAAACAGGCCAGCAGAATTTTATTGCTGTTACTGAAGGTTGTTTGTTTTACCAACTGGGACCTGTCCTCTTGATTGCTTGTCCCTCAACAGTCCCTTTGGTCCAGCTGCGGGGAACCAGGAGATCCATATAAGCAGGAGACTTTCCCCAACACCATGAGGGGACACTTCCACATGCTCCCAGGCTTGGTTTCTTCCTTGCAGTGACGCCAACCACTGGGGGAACACATGGGTTATTTGTTGTCTTGTGTGTATAACTAAGGGGCTGGAATCGTTGGTTAAGCCTCCTCCAGCTTTAAAGTCCCATCGCTCCTGGGGTTAGACGGCCCTCACGACTATTTGTCACAATTCCGGCCCGATCTCTAGCTCTCAAAGATAGCACAAAAGACAACAAAAATTCCCACCCTCCTCCCCAACACACACAAAAACTGTGCAGTTTGTCCCCCAAGGGGATTCTTGATTGTCCCTTAGAACTGCCTGGCCTGGGGCACACACAGCAGGGTCTCAAGCGTATATAGATTCTTTGGGACCCCTGGTTATGATCTCATCTCCCATATCTTCAATGTGATCATGGGACTGAAACCAAGTGATTTATCCTAGAGAGGGGCTGTGACAGACAACAGGTAGGGGACAGACACGTGAGCTCTGTGACATCTGGAGGGGTATGTGTTTAGATGCAGTGGATTCCAAGAGTCACGCTTCGTTTGAAGGGAAGCATTTTCCATTCCCTGGTATCATCCCTCACCTCTACTCACCGTAGACAATGTGTGGAGGAATTTTCAGTCTATACTGTCCCTTCGTAGAGGTAGAGTGGGTGGTTACGGCCAAGTCCTCATTCCCCCTGTAATTCTTTGCAGGATAAAATGCCATTTTGTTACACTGTGATGGAGGTTATGATTACACGGCACGCTGAAAAAGATTGATGGCTATTGAAACTACAGAGACTGAAATCCAATCTCACGATTTTAGAGGTTCCATTATTCCAGGCCAAATGCTATTCTCAGGCGTTCGGCTTGACGGGCTATAACCATTGCCTCAGACTAATTATAACCCATTTGACTATCTAATTCTAGCGGTCTAATTTTATCATTCCGTAATTAAGCTTCTCCTGGCAGCCTGTATTTAGCCATAAAAGGGAAGTATTTCCTTCCCCGTTTTCAAAATTGGTTAAGCGAGACAAGGAACGGTAACTTTACCCACTGAGCTCCACGTTTCTTTTGAGCAATGGTTTTTCTCATTGACTTAAAGAGCTCATAGATTATCCAGGAAAAAGCTTTTCAGGTATAAATGGTTTGAAGCAATTTTTTTTTTGAAGGACAAGAGGAAATTAGTCAATATTGATCAGACGCTTTAATCACTGCTTTGCAGCCAAAGATCCAAAAGGAGAATGAACAGCAATATGTCCTACAATGGATACTTCCGTGTATCTGAGAAGCAGATGCTGTTTATTGTTTATACAATATCCAATGTACTCTGACTGCACCACCAATGGAAGGGATGCAGCTAAAGAACTACATTTCCCAGTCTTCCGTGCCGGGAAGGATGGCCACGTGACAGACACTGGCCAGTGAGATGTCGGCAGAATCGTCAGGCGGGGCTTCTGCAAAAGATTATCATAAGAAAGGTGGACTCGGCGGGAGGACTGTTTGGGGGGCAGCTTCTTTCTTTCTTCCCAGAAAAAGAACTTGATTACTGGCGCTGAAGCAACCTCCAGTGATCCAGAGGGAAAGGTCAAGAGAATTGCGGGGGACTTGGCCCTGACATCCTTAAACCAATGCCAGCACCTGCCGACCTCTGGACTTTTTATTGTGATGGAAAATAAATCCCTGTGTGTTTCCTTTAAACTATTCCGATTTGCCCATTTGGTTACATTCATGCATTTATGTATTTGTCGCCGACTTTATCGCTGTGTATAATGCCTGGAAGGGAACAAGCGCTTGGTGAGAATTTGCTGACCACTGAAGGAAGGCGGCAGATTCGTTTGCGGATACAATCTGCAAGCTGGTAAAAGCCTAATTTGTCACTGGGTCTTCTCCAAGGTACAGCCCACTCTCAGAGGGTACTAAAAAGCCAACTTGCCAAAAAAAAGCACATTTAAAATTCTTCATTTAAACCATGAAGTCTTCACGATATTTCTACGCGGGTGTAAACTTTTGGTAGCTGCCGATGACCTTTCATTAACATCGTTCCCAAATCATGGAGCAAAAGGGGCCCTTTAGAGATTCCTCCCAGAATATCCCCCTACCCGTGTCTAAGCCAGAGTCCAGTCTTGAGTCAGGTAAAGCCCTCCTGACAGTGGGAGGGGCTGATCACTGCCCTCGGGATCCTGGAAGCCAGTCCGGCCCTCTGCACGGTGACCCTTCCGGGACTTTCATAGTTGGAGAGGGTTGTCATAGTTGCTCCTGAACAACTGGCCCGGTGAGAGGCAGACACACTCGGAAGGCTTCTCTCGCCTCCTTGGCTAAAATGAAGGTGGGTGGGCCAAGGGTTAGCGCCTCAAGGTGCTTTCCCTCTTGAGAAACCATATTCCGGGGATTTGGACCGTTCCGTGCTCCTTCTTCGTAAAGTTTCTGAGTAGCGTGTGTCATGTTACTTACTCAGTAAATGTGTTTTCCTTGCTTAATTCTGCCCTTTGGGTATGTAGTCCCAACTGGAGGACCCGGCTCCCTTTGCCCTCAAATTGTCCCCCCCTCAGGACTGCTGCATCTAAATCATACTGTACGTAGGAAAAAAGAGTGGAGATTCTTTGGGATACTCCCTACTCCCACGAAAAACCTGGCTGTCCTCTAGAGACCAAGTGGCCCACGAGGATCCTTTGTTTTTTTAGAAGAGGTTTCCTTGTTGTTTGCCACCAGATGTCCGATGGGCTGTGACTGGCACTACTGGCTCCAAGCCTGGATGGGAGGGGTGGGGAGGACAGGCCTCCGCACTCCCACTCCGTGGCAGCCTCTGGACAGACCCCCGGAAAAGCCCATTAACTATTAATTTAGGTCAAATCACTGAATTATCAACTCATCTTTATACACAAAGAATGGGACTGAATAGATTTTAATAAAACAATGAGGAGCTTTCTATTGTTAGCGCATATCGTTTCCCCGGGCGATCAACGCAAGCATGTGCTGTATTGGAGGTTGTTTCACGAAAGCCAGTCAGGAGGAAAAAGCATACCTAGCGATTACGCATCGCTTTATGGATTTACAAAGCATTGTCACAAACATCACCCTTACCTCTTCACTGAACTCCTCTGTTTCTTCGTTTACTTAACTGTGAGCTGGGCTAATAAAACTTTCCCCAGGAGTCGTTCTGAGATGCTATGTCTAAAGCTCCTAGCCCAGGGCCTGGCACACAGGAGGCCCTTGGTAGGTGGAGGTTAGTGTTTTCCCATTGGATCCTCGGCTTTTCAGGGTCCACGCACTGTTCTTCCGTATCCTCTCCAGCACGCAAGCCAACGTCTCCCAGCACCCCCCGAGGAAGGGCGTTCTTCTTGCTCTGACCCTCCGATGCGGGGCCTCTGGTGGGCCTGCCCTCTCCATCATGGCCATACGTCCTCCACAGACGCCCTCGTTCACTGTGGAGTGTGGCTCACGGTTGCCATCACCCTGGCCTTGCCAACCTCCTGTGGCTTCAGGGCAGGGGCTACCAACACTTGGCTTCTCATGTCCTACTCATTCTCTCCATATCGCTTGACCCTTTGGCCGCTCTGGCTGTT
This sequence comes from Prionailurus viverrinus, assembly GCF_022837055.1. NCBI lineage: Eukaryota > Metazoa > Chordata > Mammalia > Carnivora > Felidae > Prionailurus > Prionailurus viverrinus. Next base: position 6,589,534 of record NC_062561.1, read on the forward strand.
CTTTCCTGGAATGGACCACGACACCTTGAGTTCAAATCTGTCACTCGTGAACCCTGACTCCTCCACCCCCGGTCCCTCAGGAAATCCCAGCCCCCACGCTGGCCCCTCGGCCCCAACTCTCTGATTTTGCCCCCTGGACACACTCCTCCTTCCCCGCATGTCCTTGCCCAGCCGGCCTGGGGTTGGGCACAGCCATCGATCTCTTGCCAATATTCTTAACTCCCCTTCTCCATCGCACGTCCGGCCCCCAGCAACCCACAGAGGGTTTCCATCCATCCAATCTGTCCGTAAACACCGCAGTGCTTTGGGGGATTGCCACCCGTGGACTTGCTCTCCCTAGAGGGAGTTTCAAGGTCTCCATCAGGGACAACATCAGCCACCCCAACGGGGCCCCCTCAACCTCACCCTCATCCCACACGCTCAGGGGTTTAGATGTCGCCTCCGCGCTTTTTAACACCTGGGATCAGGTGCCAGGGGCTGCAATGCAAGGAAGTGGCAGAACCCCAAAACAGTCTTCCTTCCACTTATTCCTCATAGAATGGGTAGCCCCCGCTACCCCCCCCCCCCCCCCGACCAGGCACTTGATGGTGATTTCCGGACGTGCTGGGACCAACTTTGTGCCGCATGCCCTGTCGCCTTCCACCAGCTGCTCCTGGGGTCATTGCACCAAGATACCATCACCCCATGTGTTGGCTGGCTTCCAGCCCCTGCCCCTCCCCAGGCATGGGGCTTCCCCCCGCCCCCCTGCACGGCCGCTTAACTGCATCCTCTCGAGCCCCACTTCATGGCGGCCTGCTTTGTGTCCACTGCTGCCCCGGAAGGGCTCTCTGTCTCCTACCCGCTTCGCCTTGCAGACCTCCACCCTTCCTCAAGCACAAGTGTAAACAGCCCCGACCTCGGGCAGCCGTCCCAAGTCAGGTGTTCCTCGTGGCTGTAGACCCTGCCAGCGGACTGTCCTTTGTGCCATCTAGGCCTCCTACTGGCGGGGCTCAGGGAAGGCGGAGACCTAGTGTCATTCATTCTACACACACGTGGAGCGCCGCTGGATGCCAGGATCTAAGGCCGTCACTAGGGGGTGGCCATGAGCATGAAGGACAGAGGTTCCTGCCCCCCGCGGAGCTGGTGGTCCAAGGAGTGGAAGACCCTGCAATCAGCAATATACTAACAGGCAGGTAAATCCTAGGGTGTTTTAGAAGGCGATCGGTGCCCTGGAAAGAAGGAAAGATTAGAACAGAGTCAAGGAAGGGGTGCCCTGGTGGCTCAGTCCATTAAGCATCGGACTGTTGGTTTCAGCTCAGGTCATGAGCTCAGGGTTTGTGAGTTCCAGCCCCCCATCAGGCTCTGCTCTGGTGGCACAAAGCCTGCTTGATTCTGTCTCCCTTTCCCTCTCCCTCTCCCCTGATCACTGTCTCTCCCTCTCAAAAATAAATAAGTAAACATTAAAAACAACAACAACAACAACAACAGGGAAGGGACACCTGGGTGGGTTAGTCGTTAAGCATCCGACTCAGGTTGTGATCACACTGTTGGTGGGTTCGAGACCCACATCAGGCTCTGTGCTGACAGCTCAGATCCCGGAGTCTGTTTCGGATTCTGTGTCTCCCTCTCTCTCTGTCCCTCCCCTGCCTGCACTCTCTCTCTCTTTCAAAAATAAATAAAACCATTAAAAAAAGAAAAAAAAAACAGAGTAAAGGAGAGTAAGAGTGCCCCAATGCAGTCCCTGCCTTAGAGTATTTGTTTTTATTTCCATTTTTTTAAGTTTATTTACTTATTTTGAGAGACAGAAAGACAGAGACAGAGAGCACTAACGGGGGAGGGGCAGAGAGAGAGGGAGAGAGAGAATCCCAAGCAGGCTCCACGTTGTCAGTATGGAACCCCACAAGGGTCTCCATCCCACGAAAGCGTGAGATCATGACCTGAGCGGAAATCAAGAGTCAGACGCTTAACCGACTGAGCCCCCAGGCGCCCCAGTTTTCATTTCCATTTTAGTCATTTTTTTTTAATTAGAAAAATGGCACATGTTCCTTATACAAACATCAGTCATTGCAGAAACCCCCCCATCACGGGCTCCAGGAGAATCTGAGCTTGTTATAGGAGCAGCGGGTCCAGGAGGGCCTTCTGGAGGTGGCGGATCTGGGGAGGAGCGGCGAGTCCCCGTGCGCACCTGGGGCTCAGTGCGCTGCCTGTCCTGGGGAGGTCTGGACAGGCAAACTGCGGCCTCAGCGGTCAGGTGGCCACCAAAGGCCACCTGCCCACTCTGCTGTATTTGGAAGAACTTTCCGTGCTTTGATGACACCTGGCAGTGTGAATGGAGAGCCTGGAATTTTCCACTTGTGAGCGTCAGTGTAATGATGGTATGGAGTTATGGGTTTGCTTCTCTGCACAGAGGCATCTGGACCTTCACCAGGATGCCAGGTGCCCAGTTATATTCAGTGTCACCTTGGGCCATGCAAGATTTGCATGGTCCAGAGACCAAACGGCTCTTTCTTTACTACATTAACTGGAAGTGGACCTTAGGGATCCTAAGGGGGACATCCTCTACACCTTAGTATCTACACTGTCCCTGAGTTGAATTCCCCGGGGCCTCACCAGCTTGCGGTATCCATGAGATCACACCAAGAGTAATGACAAGACCGTCACTGCTCCGGCCCCACCCTGTGCCCCTATTAAGGTTTTAACCACTCCTTCTAGGGCATCCCTCGGGATATCTCACTTGGCATAACCAATTCTTCATCATCCTTCATCCCAGGGCTGCTCTCTGCTGTCCCCAAGGCCTCACCCTCGACACTCCCCTGGGGTCCTCACTCCTGCATTCTGATTCTCCAACTCTAGAGGGCAGTCTGCATTCCCTGAGCCTCACTGGGCAGGAGACCTCCCTTCCATCCTTGCTGCTTGGGACAGGCCTCTCCAGAATGGCCCCTGGAAACCACTCCTTTGGTGTTATTCTGTAGCCACTTTCCCCAGAGCTTGGATCCAAGTCGCTGGGCCCTGTTGCCCCTTCTCCCCACCCTGGTTTTCTCAGGCACCCAGGCACAACCTCCTCTCGTTCGAGCGGAACATCTCCATGGTGCTGCTTCTGGGCGGTTCTTGCTTACAGCTCCACACACAGGTCTGGATCATAGTTTAGAAGCAGAGGAGGGTTTTCACTGTGTGTGTGCACGTGTGTGTTTGTGTGTGCACATGCATGGGCTGCACAGAAGAGTTCCTTGTTTCGTAAACTGTCAGATTGCCTTTCTTTGAATAAGTTCCACCTAATCATTTGTAACCATTTCACAATTAACGAAAAGAAATAAACAAGAATTCAGCTCTTTGTACTGAAGCTGGGTCACAGGCCCCTGCCTGGCCAGGCTCCTCTGGGAAGGTGTTTCATAAGCATTCTAGCACTTGGAGTCTGGTGGCTTTTTGCTTTTTCTTTTCTACTCTTTACCTATTCGCCTTAGTTCGTGTTATGGGCTGACTTGTATCCCCGCCCCATGCATATGCTTCCGAATATGACCGCATTTGGAGAGAAATTGATTATTTAAGAGGTAATTAAGTAAAAATGAGTTCATCTGGGTGGACCCTAATCCAATCTGACTGGTGTCCTTTTAAGAGGAGGCAATTTAGACATAGATGCACCCAGAGGAAAGACCGTGTGAGGACACTGGGAAAAGAAGTGACATCCAGAAGCCAAGGAGAGATGATGCATCAGGAAAAATCAAACGTGCTGACATCCTAATTGTAGACTTCCTGCTTCCAGAATGGTGAGAAAATGAATTTCTGGTGTTTAAGCCACCCAATCCGTGGTACTTGTTATGGTCACCCTAAGCAAGCTAATACGGTACTTTTAAAATGTTTTGTTTTGAATTTAATTAACAAAAAAAATCATTTTTAATTGTAAAAAAAAAAGCATAAGTTCTGTAGGTATCTTGCGAAAGGACATAGGCTACTTTGCTCAAAATTAAGGGATTTACTTATAATCGCTTCTGACTTTAAATCTCTAAGTGCCCTTTTACCTTGATTCCTTATTGAGTCTGAACCCTTAATAATAATAATATCTTCTCATTGCCTATCTGGTCTTATACTTTTATCAAGACAAGCCCCATATCTGATCTTTTCATTCAAGGTAAGTAGATTAGCCCCACTTTGCAGATAAGGAACCTGAAGGCAGAGGGTTCCCAGGGCTCATCCTGTCCCAACTCACCAGAGAGCTCTAGAGAGAACATATTCCAGAATTCTGGCCAGACCCTGACAGCTGCTTCCCTCAGCAGCCATCCGAACGTACAAACTAGACAACAAAGATCCCAGGCGTTGAGAACATAGCGAAGCTGGGTGTGGTGCCTGACGCAGAATATTGCCAATAAATACTTAGTGACTGGCTTGGCTTTTGACCCCATAAACTCTTGTGGATGATTCTCCCCACCAGACTTTTGTTCAGATAAAAAAGCAAATTTCAAGGTGGTTCCCCCCCACCCCCACCATTGAGAACGCAGCATAGCGTAGTGGTAAGACAATTAAGCTGGGCATCCGAACTAGGTTTGGATTCTGACTCTGTCATGGTCCAGTTGTGAGACCACTGACAAGTCCGTTATTTCTCTGGCCCTTGGTCTTCTTACCTGTAAAATGAAATGAAAGTGTTGGATCAGAACATTTTTAAAAGCTCTTCCAGCTCAATAATGCAGAATTCTAAGAATTTTGATAGGAGATGCTTGTAGGTTCTCAGCTTCTCTAGTCTCTGCTTCTTCCCACTTTTCGTGCATATAAAGTGAGCTTGACCTTCCACTAACAGTCAGTCGTCTCTCAATTATCCACGGGGAAGAGGGGACACTTCCTGTTGACCAGAGTTTTGCTAGCCTGAGGCCAAGGTCCTACTTCCTAGGGCAGGAAGGAGCCTCGGGGCTCCCCCGTGGTCCAGTCTGACCAGTGGGGTGGCCGAGAGACTTGGCTGGTCCTCAGCAGTCCTTTGCCTCCATTGAGGGCTCCAGACTCCCAGCCTCACCGTTCCCTGAGCCGAGCATTGTGGGGATGGCTAGTGTGCAAACCCATATCCTGGGGCCGAAATGGCTGAAAACTGGGCGCGGTCCCTTAGCACCACACACGACAGAAACTCCACACACCTGGAGCTTATCAAGGTTTCCCTTCTGGCATCTCTGTTACCGTCGCCTGTTGCACATTCGGATCCCAGGGTCCCTGAGGGAAGGCACTGTGGCTCGCGTTTGCACTCTGTATCCCTAAGGGCTCAGTGAGTGCCCCTGAACAGGGATGTTGCGAGAACACACAAATGCTCTCCAAAGGGAGAGCCGTTCCTTGTCCCTGTTTTGGCCTGTCCCCGTTTCTGTCTCCTGCTTTGGCCGTTCAGTGCTATTTCTAAACTGGATTTCTCACCAGCTAACAGATCTTGCTTTCAAGAGCGGAAATAAATGGGACTTAATTCCCCAGTCCTCTTCCAGGTGATTGGGGTTACGTGACCCTGAAGAAAGTCAACATGTGAGGAGCTTCCGGATGGCGTCCCCACTTCCTAAAGTAGGACAAATGTGAAAAGCAACAGGACTGAAGTAGCCTCCATCCGGGGGGGGAGCCGTGGCCGCTGCAAGGTGCAGGTGAGCTCAGCCTCCCCTCCCCGCTCCTGCCCACTTTACTGGAGCCGCCGAGTGTGAGGGGAGTTTTCGTGAGTTGCCTGGCCCTATAGCACAGCCCTTTGGTGGGGGCTGTGCTGCCCAGCTGATGTTCAGGTTATGGCCTCACAGACGTCAAAACAAAATGTTGGCTGGTCTGCCAGTTCGATCAAATAGCCAGAGTTTGAAAACTGACCAGACTGGTTGCTTCACTACATCACGAATCAATGGGGTCCTTTAACTACAGAAATGGCCTTGACCCTGAACCGGCCAGTTTGAAAAGGATTTATCCCTTCTTTGTTCCTTGTCCCCATTTGCCGTCTCGAGCTTAAACATCAGGCTAGCCTCTGCTTGAGAGAGTGGCTGCGTCCCTGTTCCGGACACAAACCAAAACCGCTGTGGGCCCGTGGACCAGTCGTGCTGAGGCCGGGCATGGGGCTCTGGAAGCAGAGCACGCTCGTTCACGCTCATGTGCGAGAAGGGAGAACGAGGGGGGGGGGGGGGGGAGCGTGTGGGTAGCATATGTGGAATGGGTCAGAGTGCAAATCTGTGTGGGCTAAAGACCTATTCGAGCTCAAGAAGGGTTTCGATGCCTCTCTAGATGCTTGAATTCCCACTTGTCTCGAGCCAACCCCGTTTCTAGAAGCTGGTACCGCGGCACCCTCTCCCTCACCTCCTTTGGATAGACTTCCCTGGACACGATCCAGCTCTGCGTCAGCACCCCATCACCTCTGCCCCGGATCTCTGAAGCCCGGTCCAATCTTGCTCCCTCAAGCACAGAATCTCACTTTCTGCCCAGGGCCTGACTGCGGTTGTGCGGTGCCCCATTTTGGGCTTGATTTATAATGGTAAGCCCCTTCCTAGGATGCGCCTCCTTCCTGCACCCCACCCTCAGCAAGCCCTCAGCCTCGGGCTGAAGGATGGCTTCCCTTCAGAGGGCAGGGGCCATGCCTGTATTGGTCACTGAGGTCACTGGAGACGCCAGTACCTGGCAAAAGGCAACACTCTGCACGCGTTTGCCGAATAAAGAGATGCCATTTGCCTTGTGGGAGCTATTTTTGGAAGTCATGAACCGAACACTCAAGTGGATTACTTTGGGCTGACTCAGAAAATTGCGTACGTCCTCGAATATGGAGGCCGCCTCCCTCTCTACGCAATTCGCACCGTCTCCACGCCATTGCCAGATAGCATTTCCCAAACACGTCTTTCTTTCTGCGGTTCCTCTGCAAGCAACCTTGGCTCCCCTTAGAAAGCCACACTCCTTAGCCCAGGAGCAAGGCCTCCCCGCGAAGCCTGCCTCTCTTCCTGTCCCGGCCCTTGGCTCTGCACCACCTGCCCAGCTAGCCTGGCCCTAGCTGTCTCTGAGCTCTCATGCCCATGCAACCTCTGTGTTTCTGTCACCCCTCCCAGTCATTTCCCATAAGCCAACTCCTCCCCATAACGCCAACACTGTACCCAAATGGAGACTTTATCGGTAGGTCCCCCTGGAGCATTCAGTTCACAGTATCTGTCCTTCCGTGGGCTTACGGGACTGACAGCCTCTGCTATTCATGAGACGCTACAGTTTTATGGCCTCGTGGGTGATTCACCTCCATGTGTGGAGTTCCGGCCCACACTGACTAGATTGTCAGTCCTCCTGCTGCTTCTCTGTGCCTCCCACATGCCTCTAGGGGTGCAGCCTTCTGCTTCCAAAAAGTTGGTTGAATGAATGATTGAAAGGCCAAGACTTCTCCTCCTTCTCTAGACTGACCAAGGCCTCCCAGGGCTGCTAGAAGGAAGAACTAGAAAGACATCCTCTCCCGGCATGCCTTGGGGGCAACACAGGGTGGTAGGGTGCCTGGGACTGTCCTGGGCTGAGGAGGGTGGGAGCCAGCTCACGGGCATCTGGGACGGCCCCCTGTGAGTGCTGAAGCAGGCCGCACAGGCTGGGGACCTGCGTGGGTGCCTGAGAGAGTGGTGAGTGCCCCCACGGAAGGGCCCTGGAGCCCAGCCAGTTGGCACACATGCTGTAACCGTAGCAGCCACCGGGGCTCTTTTCCATAAGAATTAGTGAATTATATTGTAGCGAGTATCTTGTTAAATGCAGATTTATCCTTCAACTCTGAAAACACGATCTGTTGCTTCTGTGTCAAACCATCTGGCTTCGTAATGTCTACGGACAACATATTTTCCACGAATGAGTCTTTAAATCTCCTTTGGAAAATATCTCTAACGGGCATTTCTCCATCGGATGTGCATCATCCCTGCATAGCAAAATTGATATGCCCTTACAAGTTGGTATGAAGGTAACTGCCACGTAGTGAGGGCACATGCGATGTGTCATGATATCCATTGTCATTAATGTGTTCACTCCTTTGGCTATTACAAAATGGACAAGGCGCAGGCTTAGTCTCGGGCCACCCAGGTGCCCCATCGGGCTCCGTCTTGAAGTATCTCTAGTAGATCATGGGCTTCCCCCCCCGCCCCGAAATTGTAACAAAGAGCTGGTTGTCCTCCAGTATCCAATCCCCGCCCTTTACTTAAGAAGACCCTTGATATTTAGCTGCACACAAAACTTCTTGGCATAGGCCACACATGTCTACCTCCTTTGGCGGTAGGTGTGCTCATGTGACTAAGCTCCGGACGATTAGATATAAATGGAAGTGTCATGTGTGACTGCAAGTAAGAAAGTGTGCCCTTGCTTCTTCCTTTTTCTTTCATCTTCTTGCTGGTTGGAATGCCAACATGATATCTGGGGCTCAAGCAGCCACCTTGCACCTTGAGGCAATACGCTAAGGAAGGGGAGTAGCTAGATAGAAGAAGCCTGGGTCCCCACTCACTGGGAGCCGACATATTAACCCTGGACAAACTTCTAAATTTACATGAGACAAACTTTTCAATTGTTTAAGCCATTGTTATCTTGGTTGCCTGTCTGTGCAGCCAATCACGATTCTGTGATGATTGTTTTATGTCTGTTCCTACCCAGATCCTATCGGACTGCATCTCTTGTCTCCCTTGCCCTCTGGCTTTTGACTACATCTAGCCAATGGGAGACACTAGCAAGAGAATGGAGGGCAAGAGTTGAGAGAGAAAGAAGGATATTTTTCTTCCATGCTTACCCCCATGCTTCCATGAAGCTTCCCTGCTTCAGTGCCTCGATACAGCAGTTTGTTCCTTCTCACACTACGCTTCTTCCCAGGGGGCCCCACCTTTCTGTCTCTGTTTTTCACTGGGCTCTAGCCATCCTGTATTTTCCTATTTTCCCTCTAGACCAGAAGTAGTGATCGTTTCTCAGTACTGCTAATCTCTGGGATGCTTAGCAACTTTAATTGTGCTTACAGCTCTCTAAATAGTTCTTTTATTAACTTTTTGGTTATACATTTGAGTAGAGTTCTCTTTCCTTCTAGGTCTCTGGCTAATGGGCCAGTGAGTCAGAGACCACGGGGACAACCGCAGTGGTGCTAGTCAGTCCCTGACTAGCAAATTAACATTTTACCCATTTACTTTACACAGACTCTTATCTGTGACCCACGAGAACCACAACTATGAGCTCACATGGGCTTACCTACTATTAGACATGGTTCTACACTCAAGGAGTTTTCGGTCCACTCAGGGACTATAAGGAACAGAGATAGGAGTTAATTTTCACATGGCAGGAGAGTGCAACGGTTGTCATCGTTGGGGTAGAGCTGATGTGTTGGATAGTAGGGAGAAACTAGGTAAAGACCTTCAAAACCAGGCAGCAAAAATTGAATTAAATTTGGAGCAATGGAAACTGATGAACATAAGGTGACATGATAAAAAGTGCTGTTTTCTCAAAATTTATTTGGCAAAAACCCGTTGGCTTATTCTCCCTGCCTTCTGTTTGCTCACTCTTCCTTTCATGCCTTGTAAGTGCTACTTGAATTAACTCCATGAGTCTAGATCTCCTCCTGTCCCCTTTGGCTCCCAGGTGCCAAAATGGATAAGTCAAGCCTACCCTCCTTTACAATGACTTAAAATGTCTTTTGCCACCCGGCTCCAGCTAATCTCCCTGGTGTCATCTCCAGCCACTTCCACCCACCTGCTTTCTGCTACAGCCCCCACGGCTAGTCATTATTTTTTGAACGTACCACATGCATGCAAGCTTCTGAACCTTTGCATGTGCTGTTTCCTCCGACCCAGCACTGTCCAAGAGAACTTTGTGCAATGATGGAAACGTTCTAGATCCACATCGTCCCACATGGTAGCCACTAGCCATATGTGGATGCTGACCACCTGAAATGTGATCAGTGACTGGGGAACTAAATTTCTAATGTTACTTAATTTTAATTAATAAAATTTAATTTTTTTTAATTTTTTTTCAACGTTTATTTATTTTTGGGGGGACAGAGAGAGACAGAGCATGAACGGGGGAGGGGCAGAGAGAGAGGGAGACACAGAATCGGAAACAGGCTCCAGGCTCTGAGCCATCAGCCCAGAGCCTGACGCGGGGCTCGAACTCATGGACTGCGAGATCGTGACTTGGCTGAAGTCGGATGCTTAACCGACTGCGCCACCCAGGCGCCCCAATAAAATTTAATTTAGATTTCAATAGGCACATGTGGCTAGCAGCTACCATATGGATAGAACAGCCCTCATCAAATTATTGTCGAATCTTCTCTCCCCTTATCCCCATGGGGAGATCCAGAAAGCTCCTACGTACTATTAAGGACAAATTTAAATGTTGCTGCCTCGCTAGAGCTTTCTGTCCCCTCATTCTCACCCCACAATAATTAATTACTCCCTCAGCTGTGTTCCTTTAAGCACCGTACACATGCCTATATCTATCACACAGCACAGGGCCTTTCTTCCTTCCTTCCTGGCACCTTATTCTTCCAACATTCTAAGTACACAGTACTAATTGCATTTCTCTAGGTGAGCCATGTCCTCTTGCCCTGAGGCTTTTGCATACGCTGTTGCCTTTGCCAAAAGCACTCTTCCTTACGTATCTCCACTGGCCAACTAATGCCTTCAGATTTCAACTTAGATGTCTCTTATTCCAGGAAGCTTTCTCTTATACCTTCCTGTATCCACTTAGGGCTTTCCTTCCTAGATACTCTCATAATGTTCTATGACTACCTATCATAGTTCTCTATATTTTACTTGTGTTGGTAGCCCGTTTCCCCCTCCCCTTCAAATCTCTTTGAATCCAAAGACCAACTGTTATTCAAACAACTATTACAGTACCTAGCACAGAGAAATATAAGCTGAATATGACCAAAAAGCTCCTTTTGGGATGAAGTGGAGGGAAGGCGGGGCAGGGATGGGAGCTGCTGTCCGTGGTGCTGAAATAGCCCAGCTGGCTAGCGTGCAAACTACTGTATGTCCAAACCTGGAAAGGTAGAAACCAAGTTATGGGGTATGTTATGGGGAGAGAAGAGAAGATATGAATAATGGGAGAAAGACGAGAGAGAGAGAGAGAGAGAGAGAGAGAGAGAGAGAGAGAGAGAGAAAGAGAGAGAGAGGCAGTGACACAGCCACTCCTCAGGAAAAAAGATTTTTTTGCTATCATAGCCAAATCATTGGTATTAGCCGAAAGAAACTACAACCCCAGATGAGCTAGTGAACCCATGAAGGGAGTAAGGATTGTGTGTGTAAGTGTCAGCTTGAACAAATACATTCACACAGGCTGGCAATGCCAGCTAGGCAGTAATAGAAAGACTGAAGTGACATTCTCAGCTATTCTTAAGTGCTAATAGTTTGTCTTTGTTTTTATTTTCTCCTTCTTAAAATATCTGTTTTTTTCCACTGCCCAAAACAAATAACAATTTATGTTCTTTATGTTTCATAATTTGGGGGGCTTATTTTCTGTGGGTGTTTTGTTTTTTGGGTTTTGGGGTGTTTTGTGGTGGTGGCGGTGGTGGTCATTTTTATCATGTCATTGACATCAAGTTATCCTAATCTCTCAGATGTTATTCTTCCCTTTTCTCATTTTTTTTTCAAATTTGCAACACTCTTTATCTACTCCGTCCTTTAACACTCTTAGGTGATGACCTCATTTCTTGTTTCACGGAGAAGTTGAAACCAGTAAGAAAAGAACTTCCTTATTCTTCCAATAAAAACAAAAGTACCAATATGAATGTCTTTTCATCCTTTCTTCCTCCTCAGGGGAAGATCTGTCCACATGACTATTAAAGACCAAATCCTCCAGGAGCCATTTCCTCCCATCTGTTTAAGGACTTTGCTCCAGCACTCACATCCTGTCTGCCTTGAATATTTTCCCTCTACTAAATCTTTCCTGTGCATACAAATGTGCTCTAATACTTCCCATCTTTTAGAAACCCTCCCTAGCCTCTATCCTATAGTGACTGCCCCAATTTGTCTGTTCTCTTTTAGAGCCAACTTGAAAAGGGTGGCTATGCTTTCCATCTCCATTCTCTTTGACCCATTCCTGCCAGGGATTTGCCTTACCACTCTACTAACATCACTATTCTAAAATTCACCGATGATCTCCACATTGCAAACCCAGTTATCAGTTTTCACTCCTCTTTTTCCTTGACTTCTCACCCATCATTTGATATAATTGGTCAATTCTGCCTCCTTGAAACCCTTTATTGACTTGAGTTTATTTGTTCTTTTTCCTGGCTTCCCTCTACCTCACTGCATGTGCCTTCTCAGTTTTCTCCACTGGATCTTCTGCTTCTTCCAAACCTCTAAGAGTAGGCTCCATTTTGGTTATTTTCTATTCACTCCATATATTCACTCCCCTGTGATCTCATCCAGGTCCATGGCTTTAAATACCATCTACATTAGAGCACCTTCCAGATTTAATTCTCTATCCCCCTCCTCTCTCCTAAACAGAAGACACAGCTCCTGACATCTCCAATCCCATGACAGAAGAGTAGGATGGCCTCATATCTATTTTTCCAGGACAGTTTTGACTTGTAACTATTGTCTCTGTTAAGTATTAATAGAACTTCTTCCATTCAAAATTGTCCCAGTTTGGACAACATATCATTTGGCCACCTGTGTTTAAGTTTCCATGGCTGCTATAACAACATGCAACTAACTTGGTGGCTTAAAACAACACAAAATTATATTTTATAGTTCTGGAGGTCAAAAGTCCAAAGTGGATCTCACTGGGCTTAAAATCAAGGTGTGTCAGAAGGCTGAATTCTTCTCTGGAGACTGTAGGGGAGAATCCATTTTGTTGACTTTTCTAGCTTCAAGAGGCTCCCCACATTCTTTGGCTCATGGACCCTTCCATCTTCAAAGCTATCAGTGGCTGGTCAGTCTTATTCATATCACATAACTTGGACACTGATTCTCCCTACCTCTTCCACATTTGGCTCCTACAGTGGACCCTACCAGATAATCCAAGATAGTTTTATTTTAAGGTCAGATGATTATCAGCCTTAATTGCATCTGCAACCTTAATTTCCCCTGGACATATCAAAATGCACACTCACAGATTCTAGAGATTAGGATGTGGACATCCATAGGGCACCATTATTCTGCCCATCACGCCATCCAATAGACTTCTCAAACTTAGCATGCCCCCAAATTGGCTCTTGGCTTTCACCAAATCTTCTCCCTCTGCAGCTTATCTCAGCAAATTGTGTACCATTCATCCATCTGCTCAGGCCAAAAGTTTTGCTGTCATTCTTGAATCTTTCTTGCTCTTAAACTATATATCCAATCCCTCAACTAATCCTGTAAGTTCTTCTTTTACCTTTAAGACATATTCAAATACATTTCATCCCCCTCCGACCCATTACCATCTTACTCCAAACCACTGTCTTCTCTCACTTAGACTATTGCTAGGCCCTGTGTGGTCTCCAGCTTCTGTTCTGCTTACGCTGTTTCCTGCCCCAGTTTATTCTCCACAAGGCAGCCAGAGGAGTCCTCTTTAAACATAAATTGTATTATGGTCACTCCTCTGCTCAAACTGCTGTGATGATTTCCCCACACTTGGAATAAAAGGTCAGCGTCCTCACCATGACCTGAAAGGTCTTTCCCAGCATGGCCTTACACCCTGTTCTGCCTCATTTGCTACTTTTGGCTCTAGGACACTGTAAATGCTAAATCTCCTACCCCTTTGCTTCCTGTGACTCTAGGGAAAACTTTAAGGTGATCGTCAGTCTAGCAAAGCCGAAGCTGGGTTAGCGTTATTATCAAAAGGGAACATATGGAACTGTTTTGTTCTTTGTTTGTATTTAAATATTTTCATGACCAAAAAGAAAATGTTACTAAGGCTTAGATCCTTTCTCTGGGCTTTGTGAAATAAACCACCAGTGACCCAATAGGGTCAGTTTTGTGCCAGACTTTTGGAGAGGATTAAAGCATGACAATAACTAGATTTAATAATAGCCTTTGCACTAGACCTTGGGGGATTTCTGGCAGCCTCAATTACTCCAGTTCTTATTTTCTTTTGCCCTGTATTATCTTTAGTCGCCCTTGAATGCAGAGAGACTTCTAGCTGGAAAATTTTAATTTCCCATTTGAAACTTGCCACAAAAAATGTCCCCCTGTTCCACCATACATTCTGTCTACATGTACAGATATTCTATAGAGGGTGTAGACTGTATTTCATCTCATGTATTTCCACTTGCTTAATTATTGTTTTCTCCTCTTAATTGCTCACAGTAATCTAACTCTACTGTGCTTGCTAATGAGCACAGCTTAGACGTTCCACATGTAACGAGCTACAAGAGTCGTTCTCTCATTATCGTCACTAAATGTTCCCATATATATTCTCACTTGACATGTGCAGAAGCAAAAATAATAAAAACTATAAAATTCTTTGGAGATATGAGGAAGTGTAATGTTCATGAACAGAAAGTTGTGGTTTTATCATATACTTATAAAATGCTACCTTTGAAAGGACCTGGAAAGATCACTTACTTAGACCCTTTGTTTTATGTATGAGGAAACTGAGGCTCAGAGATATGGCATGGCTTTGCTGGAGTCACACAATCACAAAGTGGGACCAGAACCCAGGCCTCCCAATTCCCGGTCCTGTACGGTGCCCGCTCTAGAGTCTTTGTTCTTAAGAATGCATTTGCTTAGCCTGCTATTTAAATGGACTGGCATGTCTACTGGGTTATTATTTATAAAAGTGAAAATTTGAAAACAATATAGATACCCAACAGTAAGAAAATCATAAAATAAATGGTGATATGCTTAGGTAATATTACCTAAATATTATGTAATTATTGTACTTTGCTTGTTGTAATTATATCACATTATGTAGATATTAAAAATCATTTTTAAGGATGCCTGGCTGGTTCAGTTGGTATAGCATGTGACTCTTGATCTTAAGCCCTATGCTGGGTGTAGAGATTAGTTACAATAAAATATTTAAAATAATCATTTTTAGAAACCATGTAATGACCGTTTGCGTCCTCACAGCATAATGTTGAAAACCAGGCTACCAAACTGAATAGATAGAGTGTGACAGCAATTTTGTTTTATATACACAGTAAGAATAGAACACATCAAAGAGTGGCGTTTTGAGATGACAGGATTACAAATTACTTTTGTTCCCTTTTAAAAACATTCCTGTTTCGCAGATTTTCTCCAATTTGCATGTCTTAATTAAACTTATAATTAGAACAAAATTGCGGTTTTGTAAAGAGAAGAAGATGTGATCAAGCCTTAATAACTTGAAAGAGATTTTTCTCAGACTGAGAGATGGCAATTTTAGAGGATTATGAAGAAAGTCATAGAAGCTAGAGCTGTTGGCACAACTGCCAGCCATTACATCACTAAGTGGCAAAACTTAGGCTTAGTAAAGAAGACATGTCAGCACCTGATGTTCTTACATTTCTTCCAGTTTTTTCTTTCCCCGAGCAATATCTGCTGAGGGCTCAGAGGCCATTGCTGTGAGCATGCGTTGCTGTGTGTGTTAGCAGCACTAATGAGGCAGGATGTAGCTTTCCTTCCAATGTATGTGTATGAGTATAAATGATGCGCAGGGACAGGCTACCCTAGGATGCCGAAAGAATCATGGCTCCCCACCCAGATATTCCACGGACTAGAAATAAGACAAATTTAAATTAAACCAACCTCATATTCTTTGTATATAAAATAGAAAAGAAATATTTGTTGATGCCCAAGGCTTGAAAGGATATGGTGAAAATACCATTGGACATAAAACGGTACTCTCAACTTGGAATTCAATTAGCAGTAAGTTTCAAACACCATAACTGATTTAACCTTCATTCTAATAATCTATACTATCTCCGGAATTTACACAAAAAGAAAAATAAAAAAGAAGAACACACTATATGCCTCAAGATGTGCGTTCCTAGATTATTTCAAGCAGCAGAAAATCGGGAGTAACAAAAAAGTCCCCAAATAAGAGGGTTTGCAATAAAATTAGAGCATATTTGAAATGATATTATGACGGAAAGCAAGATGAAGAAATGCCTATGATATAATACTTAAAAATCAAAACATAAAAATGTATAGTTTTTATTATTTTGAACATAATTATATAAAATATATGCAGAAAGAAAAAACCACTATCTATTCTGTTAGAATGATAGGATTGTGAGTTACGTTCTCCATTTTCCAAATATTTCTTTAATACTGAAATAAAAATGACACCCTACTCTTTTAGTGGGGTCACCTCTTGCTGGTCTTGATAGTTTAGAGTTGTCATGTGTTGCGTCTATATGTTGCAGTGGCAGAAAGGCAGTTTCTGGAGTCAGTTTGCATTCACAAGGCTAGTTCTATCAGTCCTCTAGTGGTGTGGCCTTGGGTAGCCTACTTAAGCCTCTGTTTTCTCATTTTTTAAATAAGAGATCAAGAAAGCTTCTGAGCTTTGTAAAGAATGTTTCAATTGTTTAAATCTCCCAGGGTGAACGAGACGGTTTCTGCTACAAAATTTTGTGGAGAAAGGCATTGCGCTCTATGCTGTGGGCAGAGCCAGAATATGAGGTTCAGGCAAAACTTTAAGTAGAGGCAAAATCCTAGCCAAGAAGTCAGAGAAGCAGGTCCAAAGGCCTCACCCACTCCAGGAAAAGGACTAAACCCTGTCAGAGAGCAGCAGAGAGGACCCTTAAGGAACTATAAGTTGAGAGAGGGAAAGAGTGTGTTCCTGGGGCAAGGGCCTAATGCTGATTTTTTTTTTTTACCTTTATCTATCTGTCTGTTTATCTATCTGAAATTTTTGGAAAATTCCGGACCTATCTTAAGTAGAAAGAATGATGTAACAAATCCATATATATCCATTACCGAGCTTCAACAAAATGAAGGCTTCATCTGTTATTTCACCCATTCCCCCTCTCTGGATAGTGTTGAAGTAATAATTTTATTACCACATCTGTAGGTACTTTGGTATGTGTCTCTAAAAGATACAGACTCTTTTATTTAATATAATCACAACAAGATTATCATACCTAAAAAGTTAGCAATAGTTGTTAAAGGTGTGGTTTGAGGACTTGTCCCACAGAGAAGTGAGCGGGAGGGTCTGATGCACTTGAACGGTCAAAGGGGTGACCCAGAAGCCCAGGCCCATTAGTCTGACATCACCCCTTCCTCCAGCAGGGCAGAGCAGGCTGTTCTGAGAACGACCTGGGTGACCACCAACCAGGTGGGAGGTTGGCAGATTCAGTACAGAGTTTTGCACTATGGAGGTACTGAAGACCAAAGTCAGGACTCAAACTCTGGAGGAGTCCTTCAAATAGACCCAAACAAATAACCTAGAAGGATCCTGGAGGGCGTGGTTTTCAAGCAGAGTACACAGGGTCCAGGGATCACTGACAAGGGAGGAAGAGGCAGAGGAAAGAATGAAAAATTACACACACCCCCACCCACGGCTCAACCAGTGAATCCACTTTTATCTCCTTCCTCTACTGAGGTTCTAGAACAATATCGCATGAAGAAACCATTTCATGCCTGAACAAGTTCTCTGCTAAGGACGTTCCTTTGCTGATCAGGGAGGCATCCGTGAGGAGATATGTGGAGGTGCAAGAACAGAGGATGGGGACCCCAACACCCCCACCTCCATCTGACCTCAGATCAGCCACTTATCCTCAGATGCATCATCTGCTAAAGTTACAGGACAACACAGGTCTTCTCATGAAGTAAATGAAATTAGGTACAGGACAACACCTAGCACAGACTGATTAAAATGTATTGAATACATTTTAGTTGATATGATCTAAATATATCTGCCAAACTGATAGACTAACATATTGAGAAACTGACAAGATATTATCTGTCAGGAATTTGGGGAAAATGGATTGTCATATTTCTGCATATCGGTGTATGCTAATTTACATAGATTACTTTGTGTTCTCCCAACGACCTAACTCTAAGCCTGTGGAATAGGTTAACCTCTAGCCAGAAAGTTCCAGTCCAGGACTGACAGTTGCTGCACCAGGTGGGACAGTGGCATTCTTCAGTACAGGAGGGACATCTGAGGAATTATCCTCCCGAGCATGATGTCACCAGAGGTAAGGAGACCAAATGACAAGTAT
Organism: Prionailurus viverrinus; assembly: GCF_022837055.1. Classification (NCBI taxonomy): domain Eukaryota; kingdom Metazoa; phylum Chordata; class Mammalia; order Carnivora; family Felidae; genus Prionailurus; species Prionailurus viverrinus. Next base: position 6,607,556 of record NC_062561.1, read on the forward strand.
CCCAGATCCTGGGACCATCTAGTGGCCCTAAGAATGAGATTCTTCCCAAACATAGATTTTTCTTTTATTGTTTTCTCTTGAGAAAATGAGACTTAGAGACATCTTGAAGGGTGATTCATAGTGGCTCCATTTGCATAAAATCAAGGCTCAGAGCTTTAGTCTCCCAGGGGAAATGTTATGTGATGTGACATTATTTGCTATGATTCACCACTGCATATCAAAGAGGAAAGATGGGCGGTGAGAGGCCCCCAATTTTGCAGGGAGCAGAAAGGGAAAGGGTGAAGAGGTCCTGTCAGGGCAGCATCGAGGAGTCAGCGGGCTGATGCAGACCGAGGTCCTGGAAGGTGAATTTGTCTTTTGCTGAAACACAAGTGAGTTCAGCTGGGGCAAACAATAACCTTTAATGTATCTGAGTGTCTTTCCCCTTTTAGCTGTCCCTGGCAAATGCAGCTTGCCTGGCGGCAGGGATGGGAGTTTCTGGATCTTTACCCAACCTTCCTGCTCCCCAGGAGGGCCATTCTTTGCTCCCCCATGGTGATGGCTGTGACTTTTGCCTGATGAAATTGCCATTGCTTTCCAGCTCACCATCCACCGCCAGTTATGAAAATAGGAATGCAATGTTTGCCTGGCACTTGTCAGCCCAGAATTGTGACTGAGTGAATTTCTGTAATCCTCTGTTGTCATGGAGACGTGGAAATAGAAGCCTCCATATTGGGTGCACCCAGGCAAAACCACAAGAATGGGGCAGTTTGAACTAATGGTTTCCTCTGGCTCCTCTGACATTAAAATTCAGGCTCAGGAAGGCTCTTGCTTCGCATAAATCACACCCGCAAGCAGGCTCAGATGTGTTGAGACCTTACCACTATGCTCACCGGCCCAAATGTGCCCATCCCAAACCATCATAAATCCTTCTTTCTCTTTCCCTCCACTCTTGCCTTCATTTCCCCCAAACACACTCTGTTGCATTCGACTGCCTTTAAGAAAGGATTGTTTTAATGGAATCCCAGTTCCCTGAGAATTCCAGGTCCCTGATATTAAAGGAGCCCCTGGATCTCTCTAACCTTTTCTCAAACAAAAGATGAAATGGGAATCCCAAGCTCCTGCACAGAAGCATCCTCTTGGACAATTGGGATAGTGGATGTAAAAAACACATTCCTGAGAGCAAGGGTTGGTGGAGGAACTCTGTCTTGGGAAAAGAAGGTACCATTTATCACCTCTTTTGTTTCTGAAGGACAACGGTGTTACAGGATACCAGGGGGAGAGTGGCAACCGTGCTCAGGTTGAGATTGGACCTGGGAAATGGAGGGGAGTAAAAAGACAAACCCCAAAGTCTGAATAAGCCAGAAATGCCCACTGGAGATAATCGGGGGGAAATGGTCTGGGGTGAAGGCGGGGAGGTGCCCATGTTCATCACAGGTAGATAATCTGACAAGTGAGAAGGTAACAATAGGAAACAAGCTGTCTGGTTCGTAATCTCCTAGCCCAACTGAATTGAAATGTAGCTTTGCTCCTATCAACTGCAAGGGGTCACAGGGACAAACTTGGAAGCCATGGGTACATACAGGCTGGTGGGCTTATCCTGGCACTCCCAGCTCTCATCCGGTGTGTTTTCCCTTCAGTGGTACTGCTCCTGAAGCTCTAAGTGACATAAGAAAGGCACCATGGCCCTCAAAAGAGCTTACAATGTAATAGGGTGGTATAGACAATCAGTATCCTGGAGGGACGGAAAGAGGGCAGGGAAATGCTGGGGATGTTTGACGTGCTGTTCTGTGTCCACACTCAACCTCGGCTCCTGGGTCTAGTCTCTGCCCTGAAGTCCTCCATCTTCTTGGAAGGATTCTTTGTCCACAGGACACCCACACCCTAAAAGTTCGGCTGAACTTCAGCAACCACTGGAGGGCCCTCCCTCCACCAGGGACCTTACCCACCAGGACCGGTCCATCTGTGAGCTGTGACTCCAGCATCCCGTCCTCCCCCTTACACCCTCCTTCTAGCCCTTTCGCTTTTGTACTGCCAATGCCTTTCTTCTTCCATCTCATCACATTGTGGGTCCTTAGACAAGCTGTGTTCTCTGTCTTCAACTGCCCCCCCCCCCGCCTGCTTCTGTTCCTTCCCTGTCAACCCAGAGTCTGTGTCCACCACTGTGACTTTCCTCTCCCCAACCCCCAGCACTCTCCTGGCCTCCCATGGCACCTGACCTGAAAAACCACAACCTTAAAGCAACCCAGCCATTGGACTCCTTCAGCCCTATGCCCTGGCCCCTGAGCCCCGCTGGAGAAAATCATGCCCCGGGCACACCCTTGCTGCCACAGATGGGTCTCAGCGCAAGCCCTGCCCACCTCCTGCGTCAGCTCCCTTCTCCACCCACCCCGACCTGCTCATTAAAGTTATCTATGTGCCCAAACCCTCCAACCCAAGTTTTCCCTCTCTTCCCTCTGAGCAGACAATTTTGCTCCCATTTCGCTGAGAAAATGATCACCAAACAAGGACTTTCCAAGCAGCCCCCTTCCAGGGAGTCTTACAGATCTGTCCCCGGTGGGCACCCGCCTCTGACTCCCTCTCCCTCTCCCCGCCCCCAGTCAGGTGGACATGATCTTCTGCTGCCAGAGTTCATCTTCCCATCGGTGTTACTTCCTCCAAGATCTTGTTCAGTTAACCACTCCCATGCTGTTTGCTGAGGCTGCACCTGTAATCCTCCCTGAAGATTCTTTCCTTAAAGCCACATAAATAGTCTTATCTCTTCCATCTTTTAGAAAAACCAAACAACCTCAATCCCCAATCCGCCACCCCCCACCGCCCCCCACCCTGCCAGCTACCATTCATTCTTGAGTGTGTTTCTTCCCAACATACTGCAAACCACTCTTCTAAAATTGCTCCTCTTAAATTTATCGATTGTTTCCATCTTTTATTTTGCTAAAGCCATTATCCACTCTCTCTCCTTTTCTTACTGGGCATTTAACACGCTCGCCTTGCATTTAGCGCTGATGATAGTTTCCTTCTTTTGAACCTACTGTATTCCTTCCTGTGGCTTCGGAGATGCCTCCCCTCTCTGGTTTTCTTATTTACTCTCTGGGCACTTATTGAAAGTGCTTTTTATGTTATCCTCTTCCTCTGTTTACCGCTTAAATATCAATGTCCATCAAGTTTTCCTTTGGCCCTTTGCTTTTCTTACTCTACACATTCTCTCAGGGTGACCTTGCCAAGCCTGTGATCCTAGCTGATATTTACATTCTTTGACGCTCCTGAGCCCTTGCCTCCACTCTGATCACTTGTCTGTGATCAGGACCTATGATTTATTCTTGAATGCCTATGTAAACCTCCACTGCTTCATAGGGCCTGGATTGGATTGTGGGAAGTGAGAGAGCTCTCCTAATTATTGGGTCAGCAATGACTGAGTTCATATTGTTTTTTGATTTTCTTTAGCCATGCTCGTCTGATATACTTTGCCATTGGTTAATGGATCCCATTTTAATTCCACTTTTTTTTTTAACAACCATGTCCCAAAAAGCAACAAGAAACCTAAAAACTATATCAGAACATGTCCTAGGTCTTCCGGAATACTGATCTTATGCCATAGGCAATGATAAACAGGCTGGCCATATTCACTGCTCTTTCCTACTGGCACTAAGGGGGCCTGACATGGGCTTGGCAAAGCCCCCCAGATTAACTAAAAGAAATCAGGATCAAACATGCCGCGTCTGAGCCCAAAGAAGAAAGTGATTCTACAGGAATCTGGACAGACATGAAACCTTGTATATCAGACTCTGAAGAGCCATTTCTCATGGAGATTATCTAAGGATCTTCTGGGAGTTTCAACTTCTGTGGTCTCTGTCTGCCCACCAAAGGCGCCAGACAGAAGAACAGTGCCTGGTTTGTAGTTCTAAGAACATGGCAGCCTGCTCCTTGACTTTGTGAAGAGAAAATGCGTTTGTGTGTGTGGGGGGGGGGGGGGGGGGGGAGGATGTGAAAAACTAATTTTGTTGCACAGAGTTTAGTCCTCAAGTACGGATAAAAAGATGAAGGCGATTTTCTAAATCCTCCTACTGGAATATTAATTTCAATCATGAAAACTAGCTCGGCACTGAAAAGACACTGTTTTAGGCGGGATTTTTCTTCCCACTGATTTTCTTTTTCAATGTCAAGCTTATGGAGAAAGGAATAAAATAGTTTGACGAACACCTGGATACCCTTCACCTAATTTCCCCAATTTTTAACAAGTTACGGTGGTCTGGGTTGTTAATATACGTGCTTTTTTTTATAGTATTGGCAGCTTTGTGTTCATTTGTGATGTACACAATTGAAAACAAAGGGTTATTGAGGACAAGCACACAGGGGCCAGACACTGCCCCAGGCAGTGGGGACACTGGGGACAAAGACACACAAAATCCCCATCCTTGTGGAACTTGGGTTCTCGAGCCCCGAGTCAGGCTCCGTGCTGACAGCTCGGAGCCTGGAGCCTGCTTTGGAATCTGTGTCTCCCTCTCTCTCCGCCCCTCCCCTGTTCATGCTCTGTCTCTCTCTGTCTACAAAATAAATAAACATTTTTTAAAAATAAAAGAAAGAAATATAGCATGAATACAATGTAATTTGAGGTAGTAAAAGCACTTAACTAGGTTTTGAATGCCTATCAGCCAATTAGCCAACCTACGAAATTTGATCATGTTATTCAAAATATGTGTGACTCCCTTTTAGAACCGGGTCAGAGGGCAGTTGGGAGCCCACGCAGGGCCAGCAAACACAGGGGCTGCAGAGCCCCAGGGCCAGTTGATACTTCCTTTGACAAGTTTGCTGAGAAGGGCAGACTGAGGGCCAGGCTGGCAGTGGAGGGGGGTTGGGGAGACTCTATCCAGCGTGGAAGTGGATCCCACATCAACACTGGGTGTTCCTGAAATGCAGTGGGGATTGCAGTGGAGAGGAAGCTATGGCGGGTGGGGGAGGAAGGGAAGAGGGAGGAGGAACAATCCAAGACCCCAGGGCCCTGAGAAAGTACAAGAGACTGGGAACCAAAGCCAAGAGAGGCAGTCAGCCTTTGTGCCCCCATGGAAGGAGGAGGAAGGGGAACCAGCTGGGAGCGCTGGCAGCTTCCCTGACTTAGGAATAAAAGCTTTGAGAGTTCCCAACTAGCTTCTCCACAGACCAGGAAGCGAAGATGTCACCCGAGGGTAGGAACAGAAGAGAAAGCCTGGGTGGTTCACCTTGAAGAATTGGAGAGCGAGGTGACAGGATTTCTGCTGGTGCTTGGGGAAACTTTTTGTGATCGAATCTGCATGTGTCATTTTAGAAACTCCCACCTGCATTTTGATGGAAGGGAATCAAAAGTGCCAAACCCCGCTCCCACCTCCCTGCAGCCTCCGTCAGAAGTTGCAATGAACTGGGTCCTGCTCTTGTCAGACATATAAATGGGTGGTTTTGCAGCCCCGGCCTGCCTTTCAGGCTCCTGGATCCCCTAGCAAGGAGGGGGCAGGGTTAGGTGGCTGGGCTCACCAGATGAGAGATCAGTGCCAGTCCCTAAACTGGGCAGTGAGTGAACATAGGGTGCCGGGTGGGGCAGGGACTGGCTTCGGTTTTCAAGTAGCGTGGTGGGGTCCCTGGGGCTTTCTCCCCTGCAGCAGTGAAAGTTGTAGCTTATTAGAAAGGGAAAGACCTGGATGAATATTGAGTACAGCCCATGCAAATGCTTAATTAGAATGAGTTTTTAAAAATCCTACTGTAGCTGGCTGATTCAAATGTAGGAGAAAAGCTATATTTATCACCCCCTCCAGTCCGAGGTAGCTCATTAAGAAGAAAACGAAAGGTTCTAAATTTTAACAATCCTTCCTTCGGCAAAGCTCTGCAGATTGATCACTAAAGATATTTCCATTTAACGTATAGCAAAGCCTTTCCTTGGAAGCCATGTGTAAGGGGCTGAGGGAGAGGGGAAGTGGGTGTATGGTAATGGATTTGCGGATGAGGAAGGGAAAGAGAAGGGAACTGGGGTTTTTTTAGTGACCTACAAGTGACATTCTAAGTTCATCCTCGTAACCACCACAGACCGCAGCAGCCTCTCCCCTACCACTGTCCTCGCCTGGGTCCCCTAGAAGTGACCTGCCTCACACGAGAGTCAGGCAGTTGGGTCAGTTGCTTGAAGATCCAGAGGTAATAAGAGAAGGGTCTTCCTGTCTCCAAAGCCAGCCTGTTTTGAACTGACTATGCCACGTGGAGCCCTGGAGTTGAAAGGACGGTCTCAAGAAAAACAGTGTATGTCTGATCTTCTGGTTCAGATTGACGTGAAATTCTGTCATGAGGTCTCTGCTAATGCCCCCAGCATCCTGCTGGGTTGGTTGGTGTTTGGGGATGAGTAAGATACGTTCCCGCCTGCAAGAGTGCAGAGAGCCCCAAATATATCTGGCCCCCACTTCGTGGAGCCAATGCTCCACGAAGGAACGAGAAGAAGAATGTGAGTCCCTGCCTTCAAGGTGCTTCCCTGGGAAGACATGCAGAATTGTCCAAGAACAAGCCAACACCTTGTATGCCTGTTAGTTTTTGTAGATGTTAGAGCATATGGGACAGGTACATGCTCCAGGGTGACAAGGGAAGTGGGCGACGGCAGAGGACCCAGCTGCTGGGACAGGGTTTCTGCAGGAATGAAGTCACAACTGGACGGTGTACCTAGTGGGGCCATGAAGGGCCCCTGCTGAAGCGGGGCTTCCCTCCGGGGCTGTTCACTTGATGTAATAGAAAAGTAAAATTGGGTGATCGAGCCCTGATTCTGCTACTCACTGCTGGATGACCTTGACTAAGTAGTTAACCCCTTTGGCCGAGGCTTTGTTATTGCTTTCTCATCTACAATGAGGAAATGGAGTGTGATAGGCCTTTTTTTAACACCATAGTTAAAGAAAATGGAGTAAGGACAAAAATAACTAAGAGGAGAATGATTTCCTGAGGGAGCGTAGGAGTTTCCACATTGAAAGGACTCACTGAAAATCAAACCATTTTAATAAGAAAAAAAAAAACACCCACATCTACCTTCATCCTGGTAAAACTCCAGGACTTCAGCAAAGAGGGATGAAAACACCTGGCTTACATAAAAACAAGACTGAAAAGATGACATCCGTCTTGTCGATGACAACAAAAACATTGCTTAGTATTCTGAAAGTCACGTGGGGCTCGAACCCACAAACCACGAGATCGTGACCTGAGCCGAGGTCAGACGCTCACCTGACTCAGCCCCCCAGGCGCCCCAAAACCACGCAACTTTTAACGCACAACCTACTGGTACACACGACAACAGGGGATAATCGCAGAGTCAATATGCTGAATGAAAGAAGGCAAACGTGGAGTAGACACTAATCGATTTTTATGACTTCAGAACAGGCAAAACAAATTTATGGCAATGGAGACCACAATAGTTTTCTGAATTGATGAGGCAATAGCATTGACCCAGAAGGGAACTTCCCGGGTAATGGAAATAAATATTCTGTATCTTAATATGGGGGGTGGTCACCTACAAAAACCCATCCTGCTGTACACTTATGATGGGTTTTCCTTACTGTATCCAAATGATACCTCACTACCCCCCCCCCAAAAAAAAAGTTAAGGCAAAAATAAATCGTCAAACAAATCGAAGTGAAAGATAGACATATGCATGGGCTCAGATAAAGTTGTACATTTTTGCAAACTATGCCAAACAAAATTATCCACCGATGCACACCAGCAAAAGAGGAAATGAACCAAAGACAGGGAAAGATACGGGAAATAAGCAGTAAACACTGAGGTAGCTATGGATTAATTAAGGAAAACCATTTTAACCTGATGCTTGGATGATTCTTCTTTGAGAGGAAAGGTTTCCGTGGCAAAAAAAAAAAAAAAATTCTATTTCCTTTCTTAGACATTCAGTAACACTCTCATTTATGAAATTGTTTTTAGCAGGCGATTAACTATTACAAAGAATCAAAGTAACCTCATCATACCAAAAATCGGGGAAGAGAGGAGATGATGAGAAGTCCTATGAGACCCAATCCCTTATCTTTCAGAGCAGGTTGTTTACGGATACTGTTCTCTATCTGTGCACAATCTGCTGTGAAAGATAAGAGAGTTATAAGTAACAATCAGAAGAGCTTTAGAAAATAAGCAAAGAGAGAATAAGGCAGTCAGCTTCCCAAGAATGAGTCCTGAGATGGAATTGTAAGGACAGAGGTATTTACCTTTGATTGTGTTTATGCCCTCCTGTGGGCTTAGTTATGTTGAGTATATCCATAGGTTATTTTGGGAAGGAAGGAAGGAAGGAAGGAAGGAAGGAAGGAAGGGAAGGAGGAGGGAGGAGGGAGGGAGGAAAGAGAGGAGAAAGAGTGGAGGCAGGGAGACAAGGAGAAAGGAAGAAAGACAGACCACATCTGTTCTGCCCAAGGAGCTCTGAGATGAAGTGTTAAGCTGGCAGAAGTGGGTCAGAGCTGGAAACTAGAGCTTCTTAGAAATGCATTTGAATGATCATTTCGGTGGAAAGGCAAAAACATACATAGTCTTCTACCTATAAGGATCCATGATGGAGAGAGTCGAAGAAATTGAGGCTCAGGAGGTTTGAGAACTGAGAGACCAGAGGAGACTGAGACCAGAGGTGGAAGGGTAAAGAACGCTGCCTTACTTCTGGGGACCAGTTTTCTGGACAGGAGGTGAATCTCTAAGGTCCTCTACGGTTCAGATGACACTTTTAGACATTAGACACCATCTGAGAGAATAAAGTCCCTCAACACCTGTCCCCCCTCCCGCCCCCCGCCCCACCATCATTCATTCTACAGAGACTTATCGAGTCCGCCCCTGGCCGGCACAGCACAGCCTTGGGATGAATAGTGAGAAAGCCCTGCAGTGGTGCTACCCTCATGGAGCATGAGCCAGGGCGATGCCAGTGAGGATGGAAAAAAGACCCAAGAGGCCTGTGCACAGGAAGGAAGAGATAGTGCGTGGCCAGGAGAGCGAGAGAGGACCTGTTTTCCAAGCCTGGCTTAGCCACGTGCAAGTTAGCTGACCTCGGTCTCCTAACTGTGAAATAGGGACAGCAGTGGTAAAGGGCTGAGAACAAGGCCAGCCAGGCTCATGGTAAGCGCTCCAAAAGAGTCAAGATATACATGACAGCTTACTTAGGACACGAGGTAGGACCACGAAGTGCCAGGTGCCACCGCCCAGGGCTTGGGGATCCAAGGAGGGAGCAATCAAGTCAGGTCTGAAACGCTCCACGGCGAGGTGGGTGGCCCTACCCTTGCTTTTAGAGAAGTCAGCTGGAGCCCGAAACTGCCCGAAGGCAGCTGGGCCAGGGCGGCAGAGGGTAAGGGATACGGAGGGAGGCCTGCTGTCCTGAGCCTCGTCCTCCTCTGGCTCATCCACGGGCGTCCCACTGCTGGTCCTTTCTCAACAACCCCCCCCCTCCTGTTTCCAGGACACAAAGACTGTGTCTCTTTCAGCCGGGCCCCCAGCTCCCCCACTGCTGCAGGCCAGGCCGGGGAAGGTGCCTGAGCTCCAAGGGGACACCCCGGGGGCTCAGAATCAGAGGAAGGGAAGGCTCTGTGATGAAGCGGTGCTGCTCTGGACAGATGGTCCCGGCTCTCCATGCAGCAAAGGCTAGCTTTTGTCAAGGTCAGGGTAGTAAGCATGCCCATCTTGCTCTGGAGGCTATATGCCTACTGATGAGTGGGGCTGGCTCGGGAGAGACCCACTTCTCCCTGTAACACCGCGTCTTCCTGTTCAGAACCATCTCTTCCGTTCCAGGAGCCTCAGTCCCAGCTCTGGGTCCTGAAGGCCTGGTGCCTGGGCGCACTGAGGACCAGACCTTCTCACCCAGACCTTCTCAGAGGCCCTTTTCACCCAGACCTTCTCAGAGGCCCTTTTCACCCAGACCTTCTCAGAGGCCCTTTTCACCCAGACCTTCTCAGAGGCCCTTTTCACCCAGACCTTCTCAGAGGCCCAAGAAACATCTTAATTCAAGAATCATCCCTTTCAGGGGCACCTGGGTGGCTCAGTTGGTTAAGCATTCCAGTCTTGATTTCAGCTCAGGTCACCATCTCATGGATCGTGAGATTGAGTCCCTCGTAGGGCTTTGTGCTGATGGTTCAAAGCTTGCTTGGGATTCTCTTTCTCTCCCTCTTTCTCTGCCCCTCCCCCATGCTCTCGTGAGCTCCCTCTCTCTCAAAATAAATAAATAAACATTTTTTAAAAAGGAGGGGGCACCTGGGTGGCTCAGTCAGTTGAGCGTCCGACTTCAGCTCAGGTCATGATCTCACAGTTCTAGGGTTCGGGCCCGCGTCAGGGTCTGTGCTGACAGCTCAGAGCCTGGAGCCTGCTTCGGATTCTGTGTCTCCCCCATCTCTCTGCCCCTCCCCTGCTTACACTCTGTCTCTCTCTCTCTCTCTCTCAAAAATGAATAAACATTTAAACATTTTTTAAAAAAAGGCTCATCTCTTTCAGACTTCTCTAAGCATTTTCAAGTGCCGGGAGGGATTTTCCCCTTCTGGGGTAGCAGGCTGTTCTCAGACACCATTTCCTGCTTCCCCATACACCATGTCTTGCAATAACACTCAACGTTGACAGGGCCAATGACCGATGGTTGTTCTTCTCATATAAATGGAAGCTTTTGAATTTGGAACTTTTCTGCATCGATGAAGTCTGGCTTTCAAGACTACTGTTTCTTTGGATTGAAGACTCTCTAATTGGAGACTCAAAATGCATAAGGATTTCTTTCTTCAAGGTGATATCCACCTTCTACCCCCACCACCACTAAATCGCATTGCTTCAATACGCGAAAAGCCACGGAAAAATACACAACACATCAGTGTAATACTTTAAGAGTGTACACACCCTCTTCCCATTACACAAACTACTTCAAAGCAGATTATTTAGCAGTTGAAATTAAAGTACCAGTTTCCAGGTCCCAGACCCAAGATGGCCGGCAAGCCCACTTAGGTATTGGCCTGTGGATCCCTTTGTCCTCTGCAAGAGGCTGAAGTCGATCTCTGCTGCCCCCTATGGCACAGGAGACCCTGCCCCAACCATATCCTGGGCTTGCTCTGTGAGGTTTCAGTCACCCGAGGTCAACCACGGTCCAGAAACAGATGATCCCTCCTCTCACTCGTGGTCAAAAGGCAGCCTAGCACTAGGTCACAATGCCCACACCATTCACCTCACTCGTAGCCTTTGTATCAAAGGAGGAAGGGTGAACGCAGTACAATAAGATATTTTGAGAGAGGGAGAGACCACATCCACATAAATTTTATTATAGTATAATATAATCGTTCTAATTAGTTCTTGTTAGTGTAGTGTTCTAGTTTAGGAATTACACTTTATCGCGGATTTGTGCTTACAGAAAAAAATGTAGTCCATATGGGGTCTGGTACTCTCCATGGTTTCAGGCATCCACTGGGGGGTCTTGGAACATGTTCCCCGTGGATCAGGAAGGACTCCTGTGTGCGGGGCCATTGTCATTGTCAAGAAAGAGCCCTGAGATGCAGTGGGGCGGGGGCGGGTAGGCAGCACACTGATGGTAAGTGAGACCCGCCACGGGGACAACAGCTAACTTAACAGCGTCCCCCCCCCCAAAGGCAGGCTGCTGCAGCAAAGCTGTCCCCTCCTGTATGACAGGGTGGGGCATTTGTACAAGATGCCAGGAAAGCTAGTAATTCTGGGGGGAGGGCCCTGGATGACGATAAGGTTGGAAACGGGTTTAGCGGTGTAAATGGAGCCCCAGTGCCTCTGCTCTGCAAGCCCGGCTGCCACCCGAGGGTCGATATTCCTCCAATGCACAGAGGCCAAGAGGAAGCAGAACCCATCAGATTTCACCAAACTGTGGACCGCAAGACTCAGAAACGCAAGTTCAGGCGGGTGGCCCAGAGGAGAGAGAGAGAGAGCCACGTAGGCATCAGCCTGAGCCAGGGCTGGGCCACTGGTTGGCAGAGGAGGGAGTCGCTCACAGGCTGGCCTCCACCCTGCCCACCAACAAGCTTTTCATTGTAGGAAAACGTTCATACCATCTAAGCCTAGACAGACGGTGCTGGGGGCCATAGTCCCTGAGCCATGGGCTACGCCCTCCAGTGTCCAAGGCTGCCGGACCTTTCCTTGTTTGGATCCTCCTGGAGGGCGGTAGGGCAGGCATCTGTAAGTTGACTGTAGAAGGGACAGAGGTTGGGGGGTCTGCGCACCCAGGGAGTGGGAGAATTAAGACCCAGACAGGGAATGTGCTGGGGACACAGTGGCCGCTGCTTGCCAAGGACCCCGGAGGTTTGAATGAAGGGCTCACACCAGGATGAGAGTAAACCCCAGTGCTCTCCTCTGCCCCAGTGCCCACCTAGTCAGCCTGGCCTGCCATTACTGCCCTGTCCACACGTTCTATGCTCATTTGCAGCATCAGACTACGCTTGCGTGGCCCACAACCGGAGGGCCTACTTACAAGTTCAGCCCATGCCTTGTGGGGTAGAAGCTTGACTTGGGGGCTCTGCCCATGATATTCCTCGTTGAGCAGGGCACTGCCCCCAAATTTCCAAGCACTTACCAACCCAGAAGCTCTCCAAACCCTATTCTTTTGGGGTTTTATGGAGGGTTCATGACATAGGCACGACTGATTAAGTCGTTGGTCGTTAGTAATTGATTCAACCTCCAGCCCCCCTCCCCTCCCAGAGATCAGGGGGAGGGACTGAAAGTCCCAGCCCTCTCATCCCTCCACCAGTTTTCCTGGGAACCAGCCCCATCCTTAGGTGTCTTCCCAAAGTGACCTCCTTAGCAAAACAGAAGACTCCTGCAGAGAGAGCTCTCTTAGGCAATTCTAAGGGTTTTTGGAGCTCTGCCAGAACTGGGGGAAGACCCAGCCTACATTTCTTATTATAAATCACAATATCACAGCTGCCTGGGTCCCTGGATCTAATCCCGCAGAAACTCCACATCCAAATATCTGAGATGTGTATGGCTTCAAACTGATGATTCTTCCAAGAAGGAACCAGAAGATCAGGCATCCCTGGCTTCTGAAACCAAAGACAGAGCTCAAAGCCTGGGGTCAGCGCTTTGGCTGTCCATGTAAAAACAGCCCGTTTATTTGCTGCCTCATGTGCTTGAACACATCACACACACTGGCCTCTTTCGCGGGGAAGGGACTGCTAGTGGTTTGTGTCACCTTCCGCCCAGGGCTGCTTGAGCAAGCTATCCAACCTTAGACGTCCCTCCTTAACACTTTTGAATTTCGTTCCATCAACTCTGCCTGCCCCCTCCCCCACCACTCGCTCATTTCTTCGCTTTCCACGGAGACAGCTGGGCAGGCTTACGACCATCCCCATGGAGGCAGGTCTGCTCTGGCTTCAGGATTAAGCACGTACAGAACAATCTTCCAAGGAGGACTCCCCCGTGTTATACTAAAAATATCTTGGTCACTTTATCTGCTCTTGAGTTGTGTTATAACGGACATTGTAGAGCCCTCTGGAAGTATTCTCCTTGGGGGAGTGGAGGAACTGGGACTCCGGCCCGGCGCCCCACCTCTGGAGCTGGCGTTCTTGGCCACGGCACCAGACTCCTCGGGGCCTGGATGGCCCTTGGGACGTGTTTGTTCACGTATTCCAAGAGCAGCCCAGAGGCAGGAAAACCAACCTACCTCTAGCGTGGAATACAAGCCAGATAGAGCTGCCCTGGGTCTTTGACAGGGACGTGGGCCCTCTCTGTGGGTGCCCGCCTTGCTCCCTTCCTCTTTTCAAAACAAACCATTTCAAGAACTACCACTACGGGCCAACTGGGGATAAGGGGCTTGGGAGATATAGTCTTGCCCCCAAGGGATGCCCTTCTTTTGCTGCAGAATGTTCAGCAGCCGACCCAGGTGAATATAAATTCTGAATGCCACATCTTCTGCTGAGCCATGGCTGGGTGTCCTCAAGCAGGCAGCATTAGGGGTCTCGCTCCTGCCATATCCTCTCCTGTAAATGCCACGAGCGTAGGTTACCTCCAAGGCCTTACACCGCAGACCAACAGGGACACGGGCTCATCTGCAGAACAGAAGTCTTCGGGACGTGGTTGTGGCGTCCTTCACCTCCAGACAAGGATGGCATTGGGTTCACCTCACGGGGCAGCTCCAAATGATTGGTAGGGTCTGCAGCAGTGAGGACATGAGGTCGCCCCAGGACCAGGACAGATTAGTCTTGTCCTCAGCGGGCAGAGAAGGGAGGCGGGTGGTACAGGGCCGTTCACGGGGGCACTACCTGCGTTGGCTAGATGCAGGCTCAGCTGTGTGCGACACACGCCCAGGAGGGCAGTGGCTCAGATAAGGAAGAAGTCTGTCACTGCGGCTCAGAAAAGCCGAAGCCGGTGTGGCAGGTGCTCTGCAGAGGGGGGCCCGGTGCCACGCCTTCCCCGGGCTCACCGCCAAGCCCACTCCTCCCGGGCGCCCCCCTCCCCGGGACCCTTGTGCAAAGCTATGGAATGCCTTCGAAGGGGCCTGCCTTTGGTGGCGGAATGTGTCTCTGATGTAAAAATCCAAGGAAAGGTGATAAACTGGCATTAATAGGCTTTGTTGAATTAGAGAGAAAGGGTTGGATAATAGGAGTCAGAATCTTTTCCGGAGCCTCAGGAAGCCGAGTGATAAGAGGGGAAATCACAAGTGTACGGACGACGCACGTTAATTCACTTTATGTTCACTTCACCCAACCGGGTCCGGAGACTGAAGGAGGAGAGACACTCCCTCATCAAGGATCCAACGGTGTAACTGGAAAGTTCAATCAGCCAGAATCTGGGTCCCTATTTCTGTTCCAGACTCTCATCAGAAAATGCTGTAATGGAGAGTATAAGAGAAGTCCCACAGGCCTAGTTTTGAATTCTGGTTCTTCGAATTGCCATCTGTTTGGGCAAATAGCAAAGTACTCACTCTCTTCGACCCCACTGCGGATTTGTGGGAGCACTCAATAAAGTGCAAGTGCCTGGTCTCACTCGGTCTAAAGTAAGTGTTCAACTAACACCCACTGCTACTTCAACCTGGGCTCAATCTCTGCATGTTCCCGCCTGTGTATCTTCTGCATGTTCCGCAGCCTTCTGGAGGGTTCCCGGCTCCTAAAAAAACGACCCAAAGAGCCCAGAGTAGCTCCTTTCTGACTCTTAAGAAAAATGTACCCGTGGTTAGTAATTTGGCAATATGTAGTTGTTACTTTATTTTCGTCACTGAAAAGCTTGAAGATTCACAAAGAAGCACATGAAGAGATGTAAGGAAACCCAAGTTCAAAACCAGAGTGCGGTATTCCCACACATTCACCAGAACAGATAAAATAAAAAATAGTGACACCACCAAATGCTGGCAAGGATGCAGAGAAACCGGACCACTCAGACGATGCCGTCAGGAATGGAAAATGGCACAGCCATTCTGGATCAGAGTTTCTTTTAAAACTTAAAATGGGGGACGCCTGGGTGGCTCAGTCGGTTGGGCGTCCGACTTGGCTCAGGTCACGATCTCGCAGTCTGTGAGTTCGAGCCCCGCATCGGGCTCTAGGCTGACAGCTCAGAGCCTGGAGCCTGTTTCGGATTCTGTGTCTCCCTCTCTCTGACCCTCTCCTGCTCATGCTCTGTCTCTCTCTGTCTCAAAAATAAATAAATGTTAAAAAAAATTTAAAAATAAAAAATAAAACTTAAAATGGATTGTCTCCCCTCTCCCCGCCTGCTTTTGCCCCTCCCCCCACCTCTCAAAAACAAATAAACATTTAAATAAAATAAAAATTAAAAGTTAAAATGGATGGCCATATGACTTAGCCATTGTGCCCTTGGGCATTTATCTCAGAGAAATGAAAACTTACGCAATAAATAACGTGTACACAAATGGTCACAGCAGCTTTATTCAAAATAGTCCCGAGCTGGTAACTACCCCAAGATGTCCTTCAACAGGGGATGATTAAACTAATTGTGGGACAGCCATGGCATGGGACACCGCACAGCAATAAAAGGCATGAAGTACTGATACACACAATAGCCGGCATGAATCCCAAGGGAACTGGCTGAGTGAAAATAGCCAATCCCAAATATCGTTCATTGGGTGATTCTATTTACATAACGTTCTTCAAACAGCAAAACCACAGAGATGGCGAACAGATTACTGGTTGCCAGAGATTAGGGATGGATGGGGTGGGGTGGGGGGGATCATTATAAGGGGAGTCATGTGGTAATTGTATAGTCCCTTATCTTGATTGTGGTGGTGGTGGTTACAATTAGCTATAGATGTGACAAAATTGCATAGTATCACACACACACACACACACACACACACACACACAAGTGCATGTATAACTGGAGAAATCTGAATCAGCTCTATAGATTGTACCCATATCAGGGGCGCCCAGGTGGCTCAGTCGGTTAAGCATCCAACTTCAGCTCAGGTCATGATCTTGTAGTTCATGAGTTCGAGCCCCGCATTGGGCTCTGGGCTGATGGCTCAGAGCCTGGAGCCTGCTTCAGATTCTGTGTCTCCCTCTCTCTCTGCCCCTCCCCAACTTGCACTCTGTCTCTCTCAAAAATAAATAAACATTAAAAAATGTTTTTAAAATAAAGAAATAAAAAATACAGATTGTATCAATATCAACTTCCTGGTTTTTATCTTGTTGGGGAAAATGTTAACTTTGGGGAAGACTGGAGAATAGATGCATGGGATTTCCTGTGCATTTCTTTGCAATTTCCTTTGATTCTATGATTATTTCAAAATAAAGAGCTAAAAGACATCTCGTAGGGTCAGAAACCAAGGACATGTTTTAAAAAGACATACACTGATGATAGCATGTCAGAGGACACAGAGGCCAACAGAAAGAGCTCTCGATGGCCAAAGCTGGAGCCATTTGAGTAACAAAATAAATAAAGTAGTGTTGGATTATGACTTGAAGTATGAAATTAATATCCATTAGTTCATATTAATATAAATAAGTGAGTGCAAAATAAATACATGGAGAGAAGAGACAAATCTCTAAATAATTTATGTAGATAGGAGAAGTCTGAGAAGCCGTCACAGCCAGGAGGAGCCTGAGGAGACATGCCAAGCGAATGTAACGTTGGGATCCCGGAACGGCAAAGGGTCATTAGGTGACAGGTAAGGCAACCTGAATGAGTCATGAACGTCGGTTAATAATAATAAATCCAGGGGCACCAGAATGAGGCAGCTGGGTGGCTCCCTCGGTTAAGCATCCAACTTTGGCTCAGCTCATGATCTCACGGTTCATGGGCTCCAGCCCTGTGTCGGGCTCTGTGCTGACAGCTCAGAGCCTGGAGGCTGCTTTGGACTCTGTGTCTCCCTCTTTCTCTGCCCCTACCCCCTCATGGTCTGTCTGTCTGTCTGTCTCTCTCTCAAAAATAAATAATAAACATTAAAACTTTTTTTCAAAATAATAACAACGGGTCTACATTGATTCATTAATTCTAACAGATGCACCACACCATTGTAAGATGTTAATAATAGGCAACACTGTGGGTTGGGGATATGGAGACTCTCTGTACTCTCTCCTCAGTTTTTTTAAATAAATCTGAAACTGTTCTAAAAACATTAATATGTATTACCAAACGCAAGCTTAAAAAAGTAAAGCTTTGATATATAGCTTTTGAGTAACTACTATGAAGCAGGCACTTTCCTAACGATTGTTTGGTCGAAATCGTCCAAACAGTGGGAATGTTAGCTTTCGCTACGTTTCACTGAAATGAGACCTTGGAGCTCCGAGAGGTTAGTTTTCTGGGATCCCCCAGTTGGGAAGTAGCTAAGCTGGAATGGGTGCTCAGGTCTTCTGACTTTCATCCCATGGCTTTTCCCATTATGCCACCCAAGGATCTGAGGAAAGGTGGTTATTCAGTTATGGTGTGGAGACCAATTACCAGAATGCTCTGTGAACCAGAACTCCCCATCCCTCAACCATGCACAGCTTTGTCTTCCCTACAGGACTCAACCTAATTCCCTAATCTTTTCATAAGCAAGTTCGAATGATCACATCCATTCAGGACGGGAGGCATCGTTTGCTCCACGCTAGGGATGGAGAAACAGACTCAGAGAGGTAAAGTAACCTGCTCACGGTCACTCAGCTAGTGGGAGGTCAGGATTCAAATACAAAGCTTGCGTTCTTCCCTGTAAGCTTGAATGGCCAGCAGGCCCCCACGGAGGAATTTCACACAATCCCAGATAGAGCCTTGATTCCTTGGTCTTTCCTCTGGCCGCCCTTTGTTTTCCAGGGACAATTAGGGAGGACGGACTCAGTTTCATCTAGTGAGGAAAATCTTCGCAATATTTTTGTAAAAGGGATGAGGAGAGTCGGTGCACTGCCATTACAGGGGGCATGATAGAATCCCTCTCATAAATCCACATTATAAACCAGTCGGCAAAATGTTACCAACAACCCCACTGTCCCCACGCCTGCTCTGACGGCAGACGTGGTTAATCAATCCCTAGCGCTTGCCATGGGAGCCTGGGCTCAGCCTGACAAGCCCTCCGGGCAGTCACCATTAATCCTCAGAGCCGATCCTGAGATGAAATCCCTCTCCCTCCCAGCGATGGGCACCGGCACACTTTTACACTGTTTTTTGACATTCGAAAAACAAGGTGAGAGCGTGCAGCTACTTGCTAATTGCATTGGCAGCTGGTGCTACAGTCACCGCACAGAATCATTTCTTTAGCCTTTCGTTAGGATGCACCATCCCGAGCACATTCCCGATCGCAGCCCCCCTGTGCGCAGGGAAGGGGCAAACCACCGAACGTCAAGCCCGCTGCGCCATGATGCCCCTGTGCCTCCTCTGGGCAAAACCAGGAGGGAGGCTGCCCGTGGGCTTTGTAGGCCAGCCACCCATGGGAAGCATCACTAAGGTTTATCCTTGCTAGAACACTCTGGCAATTGTAAGAACTGATGCCTGCAGGATGAGGCTTTCTGTTTTGTTCCGGACTGTGGCCTTGTCACAGCAGCAACCACAGAAAGCAATCACCTACAGGCTCAGGAACAAGCCAGAAAATGACCTTGTGACCCCTGCCCCCTTGCCGACCAAATCAGGCCCAGGGGATCAATAACAGTGGGAAGTCTGGGGTGTTGATCACAGACAGCACACATTCTTCTAAAATACAAAGCCAAATTACTCAAGACTAGTACTGATGGGAATTTGCCAGCCCTGATGGGAGCTAAAAAGAAAATCGTTAGTCCATAATGCTTCGAAGTAGCTCCCAAATTGTGTGGTAGCTTAACTCAAGCTTACTAACATTTTTGTTCTGCTTAGAGCCATGTTTCCTCCTTCTGTGGGTTCCCACAGCTCAAGACTGAGGCCCCACGTAACATAAATGCATAAATACAGGGACGTGCTCTTTGCTACGCAAGTAAACGTTTCCCCAGGGCAGCGGGATGGCCAAGTGTTTGGAGACATAGTGTCCCACATCTTTTCATTCGCCAAGATGTTATCGCTGTTCTGCCACAGTCCTGTGTCCCTGGGAAGCAAAGAATGGGCAGTCATTTCCCTCCCCTTCTCCACACGCGTGCGCGCGCGCACACACACGCACAGAGGCGTGCGCGCGCGCGAATACAGGGGCACTGAATTCTCTTGACCAACTGGAGAAAAGAAGCAGATGGACAGACTGGCTGGCCCCTGCCCTCCCCCACGCCCTTCTGCTGAATGCTTTGGTCCACCTAGAACTGCACAATTTTCTCTACCAGGCTGGATAAGTCCTGGAGATGCTCGTTAATGTTCCGAGAAAGTGAGCATCTCAAATCCCCTTTGACACTGGGGGTTAAGTGAAAGATACCAGAGACCTGAGCAGCGGAGAGAGGACACCGGCCCCTGTCCTGTGCTGTCCTTCTGGCTCCCTGCACTCGCCAGCCTGGGACGTACAACGGGCTTCATGGAAAGGACACGCCCGCCTCAGAGTGCACCTGACTTCCATACTTTCCAAAGACCCCGTATCGTCAGTTTGTCACCAGCCAACGTGGACCATCCGTTAGTAAAGTTTTGGTCCACCTTAGAGATCTCACATTTTTATAGCCTAGACATGGCTGCCTGGTTGAGGCACCAATTTTGGATCCATCCATTCATTTACTCATTCACTCAACAAGTATTTATTCAGCATCTACTCTGTGCTAGGTACTGGGGGTTCACCAACAATTAAGAGACACTGTTCCACTCTCACAGAGGTTGGTGGCCCAATCAGTTGCAGTCAGGGTAGCAGGACTCGTTTTGATTGACACATGGTGCATGCCATGACAAATTGGGGCTAGACACCCACCTGTGGTCACTTTCCCCAAAGGAGGTCATGGCCAAGGTGGGGATTTCAGGCTCATGAGCATCTCACCTGTACGCCAGAGAGGAAGCTCTCTACTCTCCTTTCCACCCACTCCAGAAAACTAGGATGCTGTGATGTTCTGGGGATGGTGTGGGGGGGGGGCGGATCTTTGGAATCACACAGCCTTGGCCCAAGTCCCAACTCCCCCTTCTCTATCAGTGTGCCCTTGGACAAGTCATCTGGCTGCTCTAAGTTTTAGTTTCCTTGTCTGAGATGTGGGGGTGATAACCACAGCTATTTCGTAATGTTGAGAATTAAAGACATTGATAAAGGCACTAACAGACAGTGAGAACTCTGTAAATATTAGCTTTTATTCCCACAGTCAAACGGGCAAGTGCTCAAGGCTCACATATTCCTGGATGTGAGCCATAGAAGAACAACAGGAACATTCATGGAGCGAGGGAGGAAGGCCTTGAGGTAGCAGGAGTCACCTAAAGCAGCCAGGTAGGGCTCAGAGTGTCCTGTTGTCCTTTCCTGTAGGCGGCTGGATGCCCATGGGACACAGCAGCCCAAGGGGCCTCACGCTGACATAGCGCTTACCAGAGACACAGCTGAGCGTTGAGACCACAGGAGGAAATACAGAAGCATGACTCCCCCAGACCACATCCGGGCAACTGCCAGGCGCAAAGGTTGGTATGTAAGGGCAGGCGGCCAGCAAGCAAGACCCTGGGGGCTATGTTTCTGGACAAGACCACTGATTTAATGAACATGTTTGGGGGCGCCTGGGTGGCGCAGTCGGTTAAGCGTCCGACTTCAGCCAGGTCACGATCTCGCGGTCCGGGAGTTCGAGCCCCGCGGCAGGCTCTGGGCTGATGGCTCGGAGCCTGGAGCCTGTTTCCGATTCTGTGTCTCCCTCTCTCTCTGCCCCTCCCCCATTCATGCTCTGTCTCTCTCTGTCCCAAAAATAAATAAACGTTGAAAAAAAAAATTTTTTTTTTAAATGAACATGTTTGTTCGCGTTTGGATTTTACTGGTACAGTCAGAAATGAGAATAATTCTTAGGGCACCTGGATGGGTTCATCGGTCAGCGGCCGACTCTTGATTTCAGCTCCGGTTGTGATCCTGCAGCTGGTGAGTTCGAGCCCCGCGTCGGGCTCTGCGCTGCGCTGTTGGGATTCTCTCCCTCTCTCCCTCTCTCTCTCTCTCTCTTCCCCTGCTTGCGCCCTCTCTCTCTCTCAAAATAAGTAAAGAAATAAACATTTTTTTTAAAATGAAGATAATTAGGGGCACCTGGGTGGCTCAGTCGGTTAAGCGACCGACTTTGGCTCGGGTCATGATCTCGAGGTCCGTGAGTTCAAGCCCCGCGTCAGGCTCTGTGCCGACAGCTCGGAGCCTGGAGGCTGTTTCAGATTCTGTGTCTCCCTCTCTCTCTGCCCCTCCCCCGTTCATGCTCTGTCTTTCTCTGTCTCAAAAATAAATAAACATTTAAAAAAAAAAGGTTTAAAAATGAAGATAATTAGATTCGCGTTTTATGGTGAGGGGGCAAACAACTCATTCTTACTCTGTGGAAACTCACGACTCACGTGAAACACCAAGACAGTTTCCAAATCATTTTGCCACCTCTGCCTGTGAGCCGACTCTTCCCAGGACATATCACGGCAGGCACGTGACAGAACACCCCACACCTCTAGGTCGTCGGAAGCCAAAGGGATGGACGGGCTGCCTCCCCCTCGCTGAACTGGGGTCCGTGGGGTTTAGCCCTTTGCCTGGGACCTGCCCCTCCGCTGGCGCGTTTGCATCCCTCTGCCCAGCTCTGTGCCAGGATCCCGAGCCCTTGATCTGGTCCAGCTTCCCGGGACATCCGCAGGGGACAGCCACCTCTCTCCCCTCCCCGCACTGCACCGGTGGCCGGCCTGAGCAGGTGGCCTGGCAGAGTTCCCTAACAGGTGTCTCTGTCCACGGTACTCACAGTGGCTGTGAGTGGAGCAGCCACGTCTGTTAGGGGCCTCGGCAGAGAAGGGAAAAGCAGGAGGAGAGCTGAGACTCACCCCAGATTTCAGAAGGACCATCGCGTCTCCTTCTGCCAACTGTTCCCCTCCTGCACTCTTTCTGCAGCCAGCGGGCCCCAAGGCACAGTGTGTGAAGTTCAAATCTGTTTCTGTGCTGTCAGACCAAGCCTGGGAAGCCGACGAGTGAGAGCACGCTCTGAGCTGTGTGGTGCTTTACAAAAGCACCCAGTCAAGTGTCCCCGGGGCCCCCGGGGTAGATGAAAGCCGATGTCAACCATTTGTGTGAACTGAGTCTCCGGCTGGAGACAGGAGCCGGGGTGTTAGGGACACCTGGCCAAAGCCCCGCTCTCGGAAAAGTAGGGCCAGGAGTTGAATTCGGCGCCCCACGCGGCTGCAGCAAGGGCCCTCCATCCGGGCCGCCCAGGCCGGCCACAGGGGACAGGCAGGTCCCCCATGGGTGAGTTCTCCCACCTGGTCAGGTGGGCTCCTGACGATCTCACACACACTTACTGGGAGGTGGCTGGGTTTAGTGCCACATGAGCGGTGGGCAAGAGGAAGCCGCTCAGATGTGGGGCATGAAACACGTGCGGGCTTGCAGACCCCTTAGACACGTGATTTTCCTCTGTAGCAGCCACACTGAACTGAAGAACCCTTACTATTCTTTGGAGTCACCCTTCTCATCCCGCGAGCACGTTCGAGACACAGAGGATCATTCCCAGCTGCTGATGCGACAGCCGTAGATATTCTCTAAGCCCGGTTCTTTCTTGGGCAGGACTCGGGGCCCTCCCCCTGAGTCAGCGGAGCCCTTCCCCTCCCCCCCAACAGAGAGGCCCCTCCTCCTTTTATTGTCCCACGTAGGCAGGTGTAAAACCGGGGGCTCTTCCCTCTCAGTGTTAAAAGGGCCTCCTTGGCTTGGGCCTCCTTGGCTTGGTTTAGAAGGAAGTACCCGGGTAGCCAGGCGGGTCTTTCACCACAGATAACGAATAATGAATGTTATTCAGTGTGAAAATGACAGCAATTCTTCACCTGTCAGATTCAAAGGGTTTAAAAATAGCAGCGACCCTCAGGGTGTCATGGGGACAGCTGGGACCCTGAGAGCCATCTTCGTTCAGGCAGGGAGGCGACAGGAGGGAGCCAGCCAGGCACAGCCGGAGAAGTGCTGGAGCGCCCTTGGGGTGGAAGGACTTTCTCCTTGGGGCCCTGACCTTGGAACAAGGCCTTGCTGCCTGACTTCCTTTTCAGAAGGGCACTGGCAGGCCCACCGTTACCCACTCCCGCGAGGAAGAAAAACAGAAACAGCTTCTCCACACACAGCCCGGTGGAAGTGTCTGGGTTTCGGAGAGTGTTCAGAGACCATTTGTAAAATGAAGGGCCGGAGGGAGGTTCTGGAAAGAACACGGGATCTGGAGTCAGATGGCCCGGAATTGAATTAGATGGCACCAATAATTTTCCGCACGGTCTAGGTGGTTGACCTGGCCTCTTGAAGTCTCAGCTTCCCTGTGCGCATTTGGAGGATGGGACTTCTCCCCTCATGGGGATTCGGTGAGACAATTCTACAGGAACCCCCTGTTTTCTTTACTGTTTCTCTACCTTCGACAACCACCAGCCTGTGAGAGCAGGGGCTGTTTCTCTTTAGCACCACCGTTGCCCTGCGATTGGAATGGAACCCAGTGCCTGCTCATGGCTCACTGTATGGAGTAACCAGTCTGATCTTCCCTAGGTAACTCTTGGCTTTATGAAAACAGGTACAGATTAAAAAAAAATTTTAAATGTCAGTTCAACCAATGCTTAGGCTCCTTACTCGTTGGCACCTGGAAAGACACACTCAAAATCTCTACTTTAGTGGAAACTCATAGTTGCTCCCTCTCACTGAGGACCCTGCTTCCCAACCTTGATCAGACACCTGGTCTACCCGACTGCGGCACACTTCCGGGGACCAGTGTTCCTCAATGGGCTGGTGCTCCCACCTTTGAACGTGCAGTTGAGGTGCCAAGGGAGCACTGCGGTGGCTTCCAGAAAGCCAGACCGCGACCGCCTGACCCTCAGACCCTCCCTGATGGGTCTGGCCCTTCTTCCTAGATCCCACTTCCAGAGAGGAAAAGAAGGTAATCGTCTGGTCGTGTGTAAATCACTTTGTTGACAACACATCTGGTTATTGGGATGATGAGGGCATTTAAAAATTCTCAAGAGAGCGTGTGTGGCTAGATCCCAAATCCTCAGCTCAAACTGAGACCCTTGGAGTGGAACCAAGAATGGTGACCATACAGGCCCTGACTCTGGTCCCTGAGGACTACACCCAAAGACTTGCACCCAAAGACTACAGATAGGCTTCCAGCATTTCATTGGTTCTCGACCTCATTGCCTCCTCGCCAAGCCCTCTGAGGGGCCTGGAGTAAGTCTCAGGGGGCGCTTCCTGGAAGCATCTCCACCATCAGCTACCCAGCTGAGAGATGAAAAGGTCAAAGGGCTCCCGGTACAGAGCCCGGGTAAGAAGTTCCCATTCCAAGAATTACAAGGTGGTTGGCTTTGGGGAGGAGGGCACGTGAGGAGGAAAGGTCTGTGCCTGGATTGAACGGACACTGGCAAGCCCAAGACAAAAACATCAACACCTCCAGATGGGGTTAGGAACTGTGGCTTCTACAAACTCAACCAAATTCGCACCTCTTGTGTCTCAGAGTCTTGTGTCGTTAAGGTGCAGGGAGAGCAGATTATCTCTCCCCCTGCGGTGTACCAGCTATACCTACCCCCTGCTCACCTAAGTGGGGGGCTCAGATGGACTCACGCTCTTAACCTCCACTCGAGTTTTCGGCCTCACCCCAGCAGGCTGCTTATTTGTATCCAGGGCCAACGAGTTTTCAGGGAAAAGCAATTTTCTCCCGGAAGCTACACACGTTGACCTGTAACAGGCGAGTAACACACCACAGTGTCTGGATTAAAAAATAAAACAGAGGGGGCTCCTGGGTGGCTCAGTCGGTTGAGCAGCCGACTTCGGCTCAGGTCATGATCTCACGGTTCATGGGTTCGAGCCCTGTGTCGGGCTCTGTGCGGACAGCTCGGAGCCCAGAGCCTGCTTTGGATTCTGTGTCTCCTTCTCTCTCTGCCCCTCCCCTGCTCGCACTCTGTCTCTTGCATTGTCTCAAAAATAAATAAACATTAAAAAAAATAAAAATAAAAAATAAAACAGAGAGTCACATTTCCATCTTCAGTACTGTCCTGTCAGGGTGCCAGTGATTCTTTATTACCAACCACTGAGGACGACCAGAGTCTGTCCATTATCTTTCTTTCTGGAAAAACTAGCACCGTTCAGACACAGATGGGAGCTAAAGAACAAAAACAGCTCCCCCCCAAAAAACTGATGGAGACGCTTAAAAAGCTGAAGATTTTCCGTCGATCTTTCTCAGTTTCTTTTAAAAATCAAAGCACAATCTGTTTGCTTCAAAGGCGGCGTCTCCATAGCTTTCTCAGTGTCATAATCTGAGTGTAGATGAAAGGAAGATACTAGATTTGTGCTCTGTCTCCTTCCTTTCTTGAGGTAATAGGTCACTACTGATAAACAGATGTACTCAATGATTCTGTCAAAGGTAAGATGTTGAGACTTAACATTGGTAAAATGGCGATATTTCCCAAATTACTCTTCCGATGCAAAATCCTAGCTGGCTTTTCTTGAAGAAATTGACAAACTGATCCTAGAAGTCATATGGGCCCAAAGAGCCAAAATAATCATGAAAAGAACAGCTGGTTGGGAAGACTGACATTTCCTGATTTCAAAACTTACTACAAAGCTGTCGCGATCAAGACAATGCTCTACTGGTATAAGGACAGACACATTAATAGACTAGAACTGAGAGTCCAGAAATAAGCCCTTATGTTTATGGCCAATGTGCTTTTGACAAAGATGACAAGATAATTCATTGGGGGAAAGAATAGTCTTTTCCACAATAATGCTGAAGCAACTTGGTATCCATATACAAAGGAATGACCTTGGACCCTTACCTCACACCATACACAAAGAATCAACTCAAAAAGAGATCGTTAGAGGGGCACCTGGGTGGCTCAGTCAGTTAAGCGTCTGACTTTGGCTCAAGCCATGATCTCACAGCTCATGAGTTCAAGCCCTGTGTCGGGCTCTGTGCTGACAGCTTGGATTGTTTCAGATTCCTTCTCTCTCTCTCTCTCTCTCTCTCTCTCTCTCTCTCTCTGCTTCTCCCCTGCTTGTGTGCACTCTCTCTCTGTCTCTCTTTCTCTCTCAAATATAAATAAAAAATTAAAAAAAAAAGAGGTCATAGACCTAAATGTATGAGCTAGAACTATAAAACCCTTACAAGAAAGAACAAGAGTAAGCCTTAATGACCTGGGTTTGGCAATGCTTTCCTAAATATGACACTAAAAGCACAAGAAACAAAAGAAGTAGGTACATTGGACCTCATCAAAACTAAAAACATTTATAATTCAAACAATACCAACAAGAAAGCACAAAAAGGGAAAGACGACAGAGAAAGAGCGAAGAAGCAAGATCCCTTTGGTTCTAGAAAATCTGGAAAAAAAAAAAGGAAGGCTTATCAAGCCTTCAAAGCCACTCAAGCAAAGCAGACACTTTTGAAAAAGAAGGAGCAGAAGAAGGGAAAAAGGAAAGAGGTCAAGTTTAAGTGACTGGAATTGTTGCTACACAATTCCTGGCAGCAATAACGTGACAAGGCGCACCGAAGATGACGACTAAAAGTGAAGCTTCATGTCTTCGAAGTGCCAGATAAGCATCCTGTGGCCTTTGTTGTTGCATCCAGAGGGTTAATGGGGTGATTTTACTGGTGCGGAGGCTCATTGCAAGCCTTCCCCTTGAAGAAGATTTTCAGTGATGTCTTGTCAAAGTGATCCCACAGACCATAAAAACGCTACAGATAGTGGAACCTTATGTGACCTGCGGATTTCCAAATCTGAAGTCTGTCTGAGAACTCATCTTGAAACGTAGACGGGCCAAGGTCAAGGATAAAAGCATCTCTCTGATAGATTACAGTGACCGGGGAGCACCTGGGAAAGTTTGGTGTTATTTGTTTAGAAAACCTCAGTCATGAGATTGCCTTTTCAGGGAATAGTTTCCAGGTAACCTCAGGCCTCTTGCACCCTGTCCATCTCTCAGTGGCCCATCATGCTATGGAGAACAGAGGGGGCTTCCTCAAGGGGATGGGCTCACCTGGCTCTCAAGGTGAACACATCAGTCAGCTCATTCGGCAGCTGAACTAGACCCTGATTTTCTGAAACAGTGAGTTGGAAGCATGCGTTTTTGCTTTGGGGAATTCTTACACAGTACCTTCAAAGAATATTGTTTTCTGCTATGTCTTCAGAAGCTGCAGGGAATGGGTCAGGGAAAAGACGATGACGTCCCTAGCATCTTCTTCCATCGGCTTCCCATCACAGCCCAGCTCCAAGGGAAAGTTCCAGTGTGTTTTCCATATTGGCTGCCACTGGCACCTCTGAAATCAGCAAAGGACTCCTGCCATAGAGGGGGGGGTCCTGCTTTGTCACATCTCTTCTCCTGGGGTTTAATGTTGGTGGATGAATACCCAAACATGAATTCAAGGAAGCAGTGGACCAAGCCCAGGGGTATGCTTGGAAGCTGGGGGTTCCTAGGGCCTTGTTTTGGAGAGAACTTGAAATACAATCAGAAAGAAGAGAGAGAGAGAGAAAAAAGACAGCCCATGGATTCAGAGACAATACTTGCAAATCACTTGTTAATGGACTTGTATCCAGAATATGTAAAGAATTCTTACAACTCAATAGCAAGAAGATGAATTTGTTCATCAAAATCATATGCCACTTCAAAAACGGGCAGAGGAGGGGTGCCTGGGTGGCTCAGTCGGTTGAGCGTCTGACTTTGGCTCAGGTCATGATCTGACTCGTGGGTTTGAGCCCCACGTCAGGCTCTGTACTGATGGCTCAGAGTCTGGAACCTGTTTCAGATTTTGTGTCTTCTTCTCTCTTTGCCCCTCCCCTGCTCATGCTCTGTCTCTCTCTCTCTCTCTCTCAAAATAAACAAACATTAAAAAAATTTTTTGGGGGGGCGCCTGGGTGGCGCAGTGGGTTGGGCGTCCGACTTCAGCCAGGTCACGATCTCGCGGTCCGGGAGTTCGAGCCCCGCGTCGGGCTCTGGGCTGATGGCTCAGAGCCTGGAGCCTGTTTCCAATTCTGTGTCTCCCTCTCTCTCTGCCCCTCCCCCGTTCATGGTCTGTCTCTCTCTGTCCCAAAAATAAATAAACGTTAAAAAAAAAAAATTTTTTTAAATAAAAAATAAATAAAAAAAAAATTTTTTTTTAATAAATGGGCGAAGGATATGAACAAACACGTCTCCAAAGAGATATATGAAGAAGGTCAATATATACATGAAAAGATGCATAATATTATTAATCATTAAGGAAATGCTAATCAAAACCTCAATGAGGTACCTCTTCACACTTAATAAGATGGTTATAATAAAAAAAGAGACAATAGCAAGAATGTGGAGAGATTGAAACTCTCCTACGATGCTGATGAGAATATAAAATGGTGCAGCTACTTTGGAAAACAGCAATCCCTCAATAAGTAAACATGCAGTTGCCCTGTGATATCATCATGAGAACTCACCTATGCACCTATTGAATTGTTTTTAAATTCGGGGCACCTGGGTGGCTCAGTCGGTTAAGCGTCTGACCTCGGCTCAGGTCACGATTTCTCAATTCGTGAGTTCGAGCCCTGCATTGGGCTCTCTGCTCTCAGTGCAGAGCCTGGAGCCAGCTTCTCATTCTGTGTCTCCCTCTCTCTCTGCCCCCTCCCCACTTGTGCTTTGTCTCTCTTCCTCTCTCAAAACTAAATAAACATTTAAAAAAATTTTTTTTTCATTTTTTTTTCAACGTTTATTTATTTTTGGGACAGAGAGAGACAGAGCATGAACGGGGGAGGGGCAGAGAGAGAGGGAGACACAGAATCGGAAACAGGCTCCAGGCTCTGAGCCATCAGCCCAGAGCCTGGCGCGGGGCTCGAACTCCCGGACCGCGAGATCGTGACCTGGCTGAAGTCGGAGGCTTAACCGACTGCGCCACCCAGGCGCCCCCAAAAAATTTTTAAATTATATTTTAATGAGAATAAGTTTATTTACTATGCATATGCATACATACATATATGCATATGCAACCCTTTAAAAATGCCATTTGCCAGTGTATTATACATAATCTAAAAGTAATAAGTGATTCAGAGGGTGATTTCTTATCAGTCATTATTATTCCATCCATGAATCCATTAATTCCATTAATCCACTCCAATCCGTTCCATTAATCACAGACACGTCCAGCTCTTCTCAGGCTCAGACAAGAATTGACATAGACTGACACTTAACAAAGAGTCTACTTTCTTATGCATCATCTTTTAGGAGGCTAAAACGTGACCCTTGAGTTTGAAGGATTTCTCTTAAAATTTTTGTTTTAGTCTTTATTTTTGAGAGAGAGTGCGCGCGCAAGCAGGAGAGGAACAGAGAGAGAGGGAGACACAGAATCCGAAGCAGGTTCCAGGCTGTGAGCTGTCAGCACAGAGCCCGATGCGGGGCTGGAACTCACGAACTGTGAGATCAGGACCCGAACCGAAGTCGGCGGCTTAACCGACTGAGCCACCTGGGCGCCCCTTGAAGGATTTCTCTTAAATCCTTGGTTTCCTATTTATGTTGACTTCCTGCCACCCTGATGTTCACCAATCTCAATGGCTTTCCTCATTACGGCTGCTATTTCCGTTACCTGGTCAGCCTGGGCTCATAATATCTTAGAATGATGCTCATTAAATTTCCTTATTATACCAAGGTCATCCTTTCGACTAGCCATTAGCAACCTGAACACCTGAACAAGTACTGCTCTCAGTACTTGCTCCTTGTAAGTCCCAAAGCCTACTGATGTTCCTCCAGTGATATATGAAGTTCTCTGTTCTCTTGCTGCCAGCCTCTGCCCGACCCCTGCTGTGCCTCGGCCAACGTCTTGAGCCTTCATTCAGTTCTTGAATGTCTTCTTAACACTGCTTCACTGCAACATACCTCCAGTCCTCTTGAGAGCCATGGTTTGCTCATGAGGAGATTTTGTTGCTTCGTCATGGTCTTTCAATCCTTCAACAGGGGTTGTGGCATCAGCAAAGGTCTTCTGATCTTCATTCTTTGCAGCCAGAATGGTTGGTTGGTGGACAACATGATCTATTTAACCTCCGATGGTGCAGGGACAGCCAGCATGACTCCTCTTAATGAGGGGAAAGTAAGGTGCCAAGAGGAACCACATCCAAGACTTTGAGTGGGGTTGGCTACCTAGCCCCCCTCCTGGATCCCCTTATCGTTCTTCTGTGTCCCTCCCCCTTTGCCCAACATTCTTTTGCCCAGGACCATGTGTGATAATGTGCTCTCTCCCCATAGTTAGGGTGGTTAATGATTGCCCAGTGAAACAAGGAAACAAAATGCTAATTCTTAACTCAAAACAAGATGACTCCTCCCTGAAGCAGATCTGCCTCTGCTTTTGTTTAGCGTGGGCCTATTTTTCTATTGTCCAGGAGGGCACCTGAACACATCCCTACTATTTTAATCAGCTTGGAAACCCTGGTTGTGACGAGGGAGTATTCATGGAGTATCCCACCTATACGACGTCCCTCAGGTAGAACCCCTAGGCAACCCTCCATCTTTGGAGCTTCCCTCTCAGACCACGAGGGGCCCAAGCAAAGGTGAGCCAGGATTCCAGCTGCTCCATGCCCCCAACCTCAGGTGGAAGGCTCGGGAAGGCTCTCAGCATTTCTGACAGCGTTCCAGATATGGGGCTGCCTTGGCCTGTGGAGTGTAAAATGCTTCTTGATGGGCTGAAGCTATGCATGGAGGTGCCTGCGGTTTTGTGATATATGAAGACAAACCTTTTGGGACATCCTCGGCACTCGCTCTAGACAAACATTGAGATTGGTGCACTGGAATTGATTTTCCTCCCTCCAGCTTCCATTAAACTGTAAATTCTCTTCACCCAGGATGCTGATAGGGTGCCTGAGAGTGTTCTTAAGAAAACCAAATACACCAGCCTTCATCCCCTCTCCCTAAGTCAGTATTTCTCAATGTGGGGCCACAGATCATATTTGTCACCTAATCACCTGGGGAGTTTGTTGGTTTGTCAGACACGCCTTTTCCAGGATTCATCTAGAAACATTAGTGCCTTCAAGTCTTTAGGCCCAGAGATGGGAACTTTGCATTTCAAACAAACTTTCTTTGCACGTAAGTTTAGAACTGTTCCTACGAAGCTGAAGCCTGGTCCCACAATCTTAAGCCCTGGCATCTAACTGTCCCCCATTTACTAAGTATGTGTCATGACAAAGGCTGATGGATGCAAATCGCATCATACTAAAGAAGTGTATTAGGTGACTCACAACCCAGACCCATCGCATCTGAATCTCTGTGGGGTAAGATCCAAGTACCAGTATGTTTAAAGCTGCTCAGGCAATTCCAGTGGGCAAAGCCGAAACCACAGCTCTGAGGGAACTTTGAACCCATTTCTCATAGGCTCCCAGCCCATCCACAGTTGGGCCAATGGTCCTGCCTCTGCATTCTTCACATCTGGGGGAATGCACTTTCCCATGACTCCATCCATCCCCCGGGCTCTCTCACTCCAGGAAAGACCGGCGTTGACTCTGTGCACACTTCCAGACCCTCTACCGTCAGTAAAGTTGCACCATTTGGCTCCTTGCTATGATCTGCCTGTTCTGTTCTCCCAGGCTGCCAGTTTGTTGCCTAGGGATGCCTTCCCTCTCTCACTCAGACTTGGCTTCTGCCCTGACTCAACCAAGCCACACGGATCCCCCATTAGAGTCAGACTTGAACGCCTATCACGTCAGAAACATGTACTCCTCTCTGTTAACCACTTACATCAGTTCACCTTCCTGGCCAAGCGTTGATGGCACTGTGGGCAAGAGAAGAGAGAGGCAAGATAGCCTCTGTAAACCCAGGCTCCTGGTCTGTAAGGTGAGAATAATAATGCATAGCTCCTAGACTCTGAGAGCCCGTGGATGAGGTTGCCCTGCCTCTAGGATAGCCTTGGGTATCTTCTGAGCCCTTCTGTGGACTGAGGGCAGGTCTAGAGCCCCCTGAAGAATGAACAAGATTATGTCAGAGGTTGGTTCTGCTGGGGTCCTATTCTAGAACCATGTCTTGGGCCCTCAGGTTATCCTCCAGTCTACTTGGAGCCTGGACCTTCCACCTGCTCTGTCAAGGGGTCCAAGCAACGGGCTTCCATGCTTCACACTTCTGCCAGGTCCAAGCTGGGGGAGAGGGGCAGGGCCAGACCAGACCTAGCCTACAAAACATATCTGGCAAAACTATGCTGTCGTTCTGTCCTCAAAGACCAGTCCTCCCTGGGGTACTTTCTCCACCCCCCAGCATCCATAGCCCCACCAATGTGACTGGCCACGTCACGGTCTCCCCCCATCCCCTGTCCTGGCAAAGCTTCTCGAGTGGCCTCTGCATCTCCTTGTAGACTCTGCTGCTGCCACAGTCCTTTGGGAGCCACACTAGTTCCTGTGCAAATAATAAAACCAGCCAGCAGGATGGATGTGAGGGTTAAATAGACAACATATGGAAAAGGACTTCTCACTCTAACGAACCGTGGTACCAATTTGAGGTGTATGGCTGCCAAGGAGAGAACTGCGTTCTTCTACTGAGGGCCACTCTGGACAGCGGCAGAACTGTCCCAGGACGGTGGTGTCTCCCTCTCCAGCCGTCTTCACAGCCAGACATACTCCGGGTGTAACTCCCAGCTCTAAGCTCTCTATGTATGACCTTGGCCATGCATGGCAGGTTTCTCGAGAACCAGTTTCTTGATTTGAAGTATGAGAATAGTTCAGAGTTGTTGTAAATATTACAAAGGTCATGATGATTCAAGATTGGAAGTAACAACACATACGTGTGAAACATCTGGCTTATCATACACACCTATTAAATCAGGGCTTTTACTATTAATATTGCTATGACTGAGAGCCAGGAAGTGTGGGATCTCATTTTGGGGGAAGCAATTTTAGAAGGGGACTTCATTAGTGTCCTCAGTAGCCCCCTTGAAGGGTAACTTTCCCCTCCCTCCACCTCATCTGAACCTTCTGCAATATGCCCACTTCTGCACCCCAGTTGCCTGAGAGCTCTCACACATGCAATGACCAGGGTCATGGTCTCATGCCCCTTTTAAGAAGTGAGGAAATGAGTCCCTTCTGTTCACAGGTGGCAGAGCCCAGACCTACACTCAGTAACCTCTGGCTCTAGACTCGAGGCCCATCCCTCTGCCTGCTTGGCTCTCTCTGTTTGCAAGAGTTACACTTGGTAGCGGTTACTGTGCTTTGTTTTGTTTGTATAAAATCATGATTATTGCCTCTTCTATCTATAGCACCATAGAGTATAACACAATGAAAAGAGGAATGAGAAGTTGCCAAATCCCGATTCAGAGATGGGTTTGGTGTTTTCTCATGTTGGTTCATTTCTGTTTCACTGTAGCCCTATGTCTCCTGCCGAGGGACAGCCTGGAATGGATCCAGAGTTGGCCTAGATCCCAGGTCTCCTATTCTTGGTATTCTTGATACCCAGGGTAATGAGTTTCTGTCTCCCAAGCAGAGTGACCTCCTGGACGTCTGGACATCAGCCCTTTGTCTGAAGCTGGAGTTTGATGTTTCCTCCCAGCCCATCCTGTCACAGTATTTCCCTCGTTGACTTTTGCCCTAAGGCTCCCATTCCATTCATCTGGGTCTGTTCTTATTCACAGTCCCCTCCTGCCACCCACCTGGCAAGCTGTCTGGCTCACTGGGTGGTGGGGAATGGCACCAGGTAGCGGGGGAAATGGACTAAGGTTAAATGTGGAGACCCCCAATAACTGGGAGACCCACCGCCACCACCACCATAGAGTCAACATTCGGTGGTGGTCTTTGTGGACGTAGCAGAGGCAAATACCCAACTTCAGACCATCCAAAGGATGAAATAACAGCAAGGAGATACAGGGCACTTACCACATACGCCATATTTATCAGATAATTTAGAGAGTGCGACCTGCTTGCCCTTGAGGAGACAAGACGTATTTACTTGAAATTCAGTGCAGTTGTATGTGTAATGTAGACTAGCAATATATACTCGCAGTTAAGCTACAGCATATAGACCAGAGGCATGTCAAGAAGGGTCTGAGATTTTACCTTGCTTTCCCATTAAATTAGCTGTCACGGTTCTATGGATGTGGGTAGAAGACATGAGACTCCTGGGTCAGAGACAAAGGACTTTATTAGTCATGGCACATCAATAGCATGTTCCCCTGCACACACCCTCAAGTTCATAGGGCACTGTGGAGCAGTCCAGTGGGTGGTGAATTCACAGTGGGTCTTTGTCACAGCTCAGGAGCCCTGTTAGTTAGGAAACCCTCAATCCTACAAGAGGTTCTTGACAAACCTGTTCAAACTCTTCCCTGGATAGAGACTGGTCGGGAAAATAATCTGCTTTGTGCCTCCCCCAACTTTTTCTACCTTTCAAAGTTGTTTGCTGTATAAACCTCCTTGAAAACTCATCCAGAACAAAGACCATCATTGCCTCTGCTAATAAGACACACAAAAATGCAAAAGACCGGGACATCTGGGTGGCTCAGTTGGTTGAGCATCTATCTGACCCTTGGTTTTGGCTCAGGTCATGATCTCACAGGTTCGTGAGATAGAGCCCCATTCAGGCTCTGCACTGACAACGCAGAGCCTTCCTGGGATTCTCTACCCTCCCTCCCCCCGTCCCTATCCGGCTTGTGCGCGCTCGCTCTCTCTCTCTCCCAAAATAATAAGTAAACATTTTTTAAATGCAAAAAAACCATAGAAAATTGTCTCCAAAAAGCTATAAAAATCTATAAATGAGAAGTTGCAAATTGAGAAAGACTGCATCTAACTAAAAAGATAAGAAGCATTTCCAGTTGATTAAGGACACAAACTGATTTTTTCCCCCAACATTTCTCTTGTCTGATTCTATTTAACATTATGCCAAGTGCATGGAGAGGTTTCTTGAACATACGCCTAGGAGGAAGGACCGCCCAAAGGATGCAGGTGCAAGGGGCCAATCAGCCTGGAAGGTGTTATTTTCTTGAAAGTAATCCAAAAGGCAGCCGATGCAGTGCAGGAGATGGAAATTTGGCTAGAAAACGCACTGGGGCACAGACCATGAAGGGGGCCTCCTTCAGATTTGCTCACCTAGGGAGGGAGGGGTTGCCGTGAATGCTCTTCCAGGGGCGGAAATTTTGTTCCTTCTGTTCTCTGGGAGGTCTGGGTTGCTGATGGTAATGATCATGAACCTATCCCTCAGTTATCTGAACTCCTAGAGAGGTGTGAAATCCCAAGGAGACAACAATCGGAAAGTCTTGCTTCCGTTGGCTTTGGGAAGCATTCTGTGACTCAGAAAATTCTTCTGTCTCCATAAGGAGGAGAGAAACTAACCGAGCATCATGTTCCCTTCGAGTTCCCAAGACTGTGTTTTTCTTGGGTCTGTGTACCCAGCATCGTGCCAGGAGATGCAAGATGCCACAATATTAAAAAGGTGCACTTTTCTGGAGCATCAACTTCTTAGTCATTCATTCATTCATTCATTCAATAGTGAATTTGTTCATTTGTTGAATAATTAATTTTCTCAATTTGCCATACACCAAGCATTTTCACTCCATAGGTAATTTAAAATATAGTTTTAGAGTAAAGGAACATAAATGTTCTCAAGTGGGCTGACGATTTCATGTTAAATTTTTAAAATGTGGCTACGGACATTAAAAACATCTCCCACTAGTCTTTTCCCTGATTCGTCTATCGAATAAAATTTTATCAGTGAATAGCTAGGCACCAAGCATGGTTCTAGGTGTGTGAATAAGTGAATAAGATACATTTAGGGAAAGGTAAGTGTTGTAAAGAAAATAAAATTGAGCAAAGTATAGATAGTGACCAGAAGAAGGGAGGGCAGAATTAGACAAACAGTCAGGGAAGAGGTGACATTTGAACCGAGAGCTGAATGACAACACAAAGCAACAAGATGTTAGATGACCTGTGGGTGGTGTTCCAGGCATAGAAAACAGCAAGTGCAAAGGGCCTGAGGTTTGAAGAGTTCAAAAAGTAGAAAGGAGGCCAGCGTGGCCGGAGGGTCGTGAGCAAGGAGGTAAAAGGTGCAAAATGGCAACAGAGAGGTAGAAAGAAGCCAGCCTCTACAGGCTTCTATAAAAACCCATGGCAAAGAGCACCAGGATGACAGGAAGCCTTGGAAAAGCTTTCAACAGTGGGGCTATTTGATCCGGTTTATGCTTTAAATAGCAACCTTGGGAAAGAGTGAGGTGGGGAACCTGTTGGAAGACTAATGTTGGCTTCCGTGCAGTCTCCCCTGGCCTTAAAGGTACAGGCATGGAAAAGCTGGATGAGAAGCCCAGGCTTATGTGAATACCGGGGCGCAGGCGGGAGAACGCCCCCAGCTTGCTTCTGGAGTACGTGGGGCATATGCCAGAACCTTCAAGGTATACCATCAATGTACAGACCATCCAGGAGATAGCAACCGATGTGCATGCAGCAGCCTGAAGCCAGGAACTGGCCAGATAGAAAGAAAAAGGACATCCAGCTACGAAGCCCTCCTCTCCCTGCCATCCCCAACCTCAGAACTTCGGACGGGAAGCAATATTCTGGCCTCACATGTACTCTTCCAGTTGAATCCACCTGCCCAGTAGCATGGCAATTTGTTTGTTTGTTTGTTTTAACGTTTATTTATTTTTGAGGCAGAGAGAGAGAGAGCATGAACGGGGGAGGGACAGAGAGAGAGGGAGACGCAGAATCGGAAGCAGGCTCCAGGCTCTGAGCCATCAGCCCAGAGCCCGACGCGGGGCTCGAACTCACGGACCACGAGATCGTGACCTGGCTGAAGTCAGACGCTTAACCGACTGCGCCACCCAGGCGCCCCAAGCATGGCAATTTGGAAGCAAGCGTCAGCAAAGAGGAGAAGGAGGAAGCCGATCACATCATTGCCAAAGAACATTGATTAAAACCCACCGTGCGCACGGTGTACGAAAGAGATGTAAGAATTGGCCCTGAGCTCCTGGAACTCACAGCCCGGATGGAGAGGCAGAACAGAGACATCGGCGATGAATATCGCAGTCCTCAATCCTCCCAGCAATGGGGACTGAGTTTAGCACTCTTTATGGGGTAGCCAGACAGGTGCAGGGCGGCTGAGGGTCAGGTTCAGGATCAGGAGCTGAGCCAGGTCCCCGGCTGGAGGAGCTGCCAGAACCTGGCTGCCCCGAGAACACTGATCTCCACAAAGGCGTTGGAAAAGACCCAGAGAAGCTTCCCAGGAGGGGAGGCCTTGACAGGGGGGTACTCCACGGCTTCGTCCACGGTTGCCCAGGCCAGGCTCAGTCCACCGGGCCGGCCAAGCCAGGTCGGGGCACAGGCCCAGCCTCTGTCCGTGTCAACCGTATTCCATGCATTGTTCTCTCCCTAATTTGTTTCTCATTGTTCTCTCCCTAATGAGTCCTTGCAAGCCTGTTAAAGGGCCTAAATTATTATTTTACTTTTTCAGGAAAATTGCACACAATTTAGTGAGTACCCTGAAGCATTGTTCAGCATCCGTTGTAGCCTCCCTGGGCAGGAGCCCGAATCACGCCAGGTTTCTGGGTCTGAAACACAGCCGTCTCTCAGCTGAGTCTGCAGCAGAGGAAGGAGCAGCCCCCTGGCCCCCTCAGGTTCTCAACTGCTTGGCCGCCGAATTAGTCACGACCATGACCCACGGTTGCAAACAGTAAAAACCCGATCTGGTTAGCTTACGCAGAACAGGGATGGATTGAAAGGGTGTCAGATAGGGGCGCCTGGGTGGCGCAGTCGGTTGAGCGTCCGACTTCAGCTCAGGTCACGATCTCGCGGTCCGTGAGTTCGAGCCCCGCGTCGGGCTCCGGGCTGATGGCTCAGAGCCGGGAGCCTGCTTCTGATTCTGTGTCTCCCTCTCTCTCTGTCCCTCCCCCATTCATGCTCTGTCTCTCTCTGTCCCAAAAATAAATAAACGTTTAAAAAAAAAATTGAAAGGGTGTCCGATAACTCACAGAATTGAAAGGGAACCAAAGGGCCAGGTCAGGTGACTACCAGGACCGCCGGAATCATGCACAGGGACAAATCTGGCAGGGATGCCATGGCTCCTGCTGCTGGATCAGAATCAGTGTGACCACCTCCGTCACCAGCGCTGCGATGAAGTCTGCGGGGTCCCCTACACCTCTGCCTCACTCACTCTAGATGCAAAGTCCTGGTGGGAACTGACCAAGAGTAGGTCATGTGTTTGTAAAGGGAGAAGAGCCCAGGCCCTGACTCCTGTTCTCCAAACACAGGATGGGCTTTGACATACCGAGCTGAAGAAAGATTAACCAATGCCTGCTTGAGTCACCGACTGCCGTGTGAAATTAGGCAAAACCCTTTAGCTGCCCTGTCCTTCCATTTGGCCCTTGGCAAAGATACTTCAACGTTTATTTATTTTTGACAGAGAGAGAGAGAGAGAGAGACGGAGTGTGAGCGGGGGAGGAGCAGAGAGAGAGAGAGGGAGACGCAGAATCTGAAACAGGCTCCAGGCGCCGAGCTGTCAGCGCAGAGCCTGACGTGGGGCTCGAACCTGGGACCGGAGAGATCATGACCTAGGCTGTAAGTCGGACGCCCAACCGACTGAGCCACCCAGGCGCCCCTGGCAAAGATACTTTAAATTGAAATAACAACAAGTTTTGGAAATATAAACCAATCGGAAACCATCTGAGTATAATATTAGAAGAAATTAGTGGCGGCCTAAGAGACTTGAAATTGCACAGGCAGTAAGGCCTATTGGCGCTCTGGGCTGGGGGGATAACATATCAGTCTGAGACAGACAACAGCCATGGCCTTGACCTCCACAACCAGACCACAGCAACTGACCCACAGGAGATCCAGGCGCATGGTGGAGGCTTCAAATGCGCATCTTTAAATAATCGTGATTAAATGCGCAAGGAATTAAACGCTAAGACGGTGAGTTTTAGCAGTAAACCACAAGGCTTAAAAAGAAGCGTGTGAGTTCGAGCCCCACGTTGGGTATAGAGATTACTTAAAATTAAACAACAACAACAACAACAAAAACCACCTTAAAAAAAAAATTAAGGTAACCTCA
Source organism: Prionailurus viverrinus (assembly GCF_022837055.1). Taxonomy (NCBI): domain Eukaryota; kingdom Metazoa; phylum Chordata; class Mammalia; order Carnivora; family Felidae; genus Prionailurus; species Prionailurus viverrinus. The sequence continues at coordinate 6,646,923 of NC_062561.1, forward strand.
AAATAGTTCCAGACATCAAAACCTGAGAAAATTGGTTTCTGGCATACACAGACTAAAGACTATTCTTTAGACAGAAAAAATAATAATCTCAGTGGAAGCATGGAAATGCAAGGAAGAATGAAGAGCCCTGGAAAGTGTGGCTAGAATAACAGTAATCTAAGAAATCTAACATCACCCTTGCCTTTCCATGCTTCCACAATATGCCTGGAAAGAAGGCTGTTGGTCACTAAATAAAACTTATAATTCGTTATTGGGTAATGAGTGGTCATTTATCACATGGCTTTTTACACTGCCTCCTCAGGATGTTTACTTGGGAAAATGCCACATTGAAAAGTCCAAGAATCGGCATATTTACAATTTTTCCTAAAGAAAAAAAAAAACGTTTCGTTATAAAGTTTTCCTTCATAAAAAAAAAAAAAAAAAAAAAAAATTGAGTTCAGGAATCACAAAGGAAAAGAGCCTAACGGCACCTGCCCCTCACGGGGCTGCGGTAGTGAATAAAAAGTCTTTATTCCACTACCTGGCACGCGGTTATTAATTATTGGTTATTAATGACTGTTTCCCAAACCCATTTTTCCAAGCCTTCCCTGGAGGGCAGAGTACAGCAAGGGTATGAACAATTAAGACGTGAAATGAAAAGGAGACCACAGACTTGCAGGCTTTTAAAATGTGCACTAGAACAGGACAGTAGGTCACATCCTCGTGTGCGTTTACTTTCCGGGGAGAAAGTTCTTGAAACCTTGGTCTCCAGCGTGGAAGAGGGGGCCTGCGGCGAAGGAGGGGGTTGGGCGACATCAAGAGGTGGCCGTGGGGCACCCTCTAGTGGTGGATTCTGGTAACTGCTGCCTCCTCGGCGCCCGAGCCCAGAGTGGAAACCGAATGCATTGAAGGACCACTCAAGGGGGAGGGGCCGAGATGACGGCGCCGCGGGAAAGTTCTCCGCTTCTCTCCTCCCTGAAACGCAGCGAGATCAGCACCAAGCCGTTTTGCACACCTAGAAAGTTAATCTGGGGATGAGCACAAGAATCTGCGTGACTGGAGCCACAGAACTCGGCAGGAATACTCAAGGATATCACCTTCCAGAGTTGGCGGTGAGCTGTGTGGTTTGGGGGTGCGGGGGGGGGGCTCTTTTTCAAGAACCACGGGTGGCCTGCCGGCCTCTTGGGGACCACCGTCTTGCAAGACGATCCAGAGGAACACCACGTTGAGGAGAAAGGCCACAGCACTGCTGAGTGGACAGCGGGCATTTGGGGACCTACGGGGGTTTCTAATGAAATTACATTCTTTACACACATGGGGGCAAGGACACCTTTGTCATTGACCCAGGGCAAGGTCTTCATCCCCATAGACTGGCGGGCACAAGACACCAGAGGGCACAAGATACCCTCATAGGAGCTGACAGGCCATGAGGTGGCATCCGCGGGGAGGGTTACGTCCATAATAATGGTAACAAGAGGGGCAATTAGCCGCTTAGCAGGCCTTCAATATGGGCCGGACCCTGCGTCAGCACCTGACCCGGATTTGCTCACTCCCCAAGACAGTGCCAGTGCCGTATCACCGAGGTACCATTCATCATCAATGCCACTTTACAGATGAACATGCCGAGGCAGGGAGACGCTCGGTCACTTGCCCCAAGCCACGTGATCGGGGTGGCGCAGCGGGCACCTGCGTCCGGGTCACCCTGGCCGAGTGCACACTGTGTCCCTTTTAGCTGACTCTTCTTCTCCTCACCCTCATACTTCCTACTCGAAGGACCTCCAAAGAAAGGAGAGGGCCGTCCTGAAAATTTCCCTGCCGGCAGATGATGAGGCCATGGCTGGCTGCAGCAGTGGTGAACCAGCCCCTGGGGTCAGGGTTCCTGGGGCTGGGCTCTGGCTGGGGGGCCTGGGGGAGCTGGAAGCTTTCCCCCCGCTTCAATTTGTGTGGGCACAAAAGGCGGCTGACAATCGCTCCCTCAAAGGATCGATGTGAAGCGTGAATGAATTCCTGCATCGGGTTCACGGTAAAAGGTCAGTAAACAGGGTTCATTGTCCTGCCCTGGCAGCCAGTGCTGCGGGGAAAAAAAGAAAAAGACAAGGCAAGTCTGAGTTGAGAGTCAAACGACGCAATGGGCACGGGTGGACAGCTTCCCTGTCCTTAAAGACAGATTCCACAGAGGAAACAAAGAGAAATCTCAGGGGCCCAGTCTAAGCGGGCACAACAAGAACCATGAGCCATCAATCAGACTTTAACACACGGTGAACCTTAATAAAAGGACCCTCTGTTATGATATCGAGTCCTCAGGGTCTTCTAGCCAGGGCAGTAACCACTGGGGGATACAAATGTCAAATATTTTTCCATGTCAGGGCCTTGGAGCAGCAGCAGCTTTCGGGGTCGACACATACAGTTGTGCAGTCAGTGCACTGCACAGTGGCACCCAGTCGAGGGAAAATGTGAGGGCTGACATTGGACCCATGCCAGATTCCATGCCAGTCTCCTTGGCGAGAGTCTGTATCCCACTTGGAGGGAGGGGGCCCTTTATCCAGTCGTTCTGCCCAAAAGGCCATGTCTTGGAAATTCACACACACCCAAAAGACGTAGAATGATTGAGGTTCCTCATGGTTGGCATCTTAGGGATTCTTCCAGATGCGTCTGTGGGGCCTAGGTCTTGAAAGAACATCACCCCTGGGTCCTGCCCCGTCTTCATGGAAGTCTTGATGGAGGACTGCAGGACTTGGTGGGGACAGGGGCACGCCCCATCGGAGGTGCACAGGTGACCGGGAGAGGGAAGGGTGGGGGACGGTGTGGTCATGAGGAAGAGGTGGGCCGGAGACAGGGGCCCTGATAATCATGATGATTATAACACATCATGGACAGTATGAATGCCAGCAACGCCGATTCAAACAAAGCAACAACTATGAGGGAGGTCAGTCACATCTTCTTGAGCAAGTTGCCATTGCGATATGACAGCTATTATAATAAATGGGAAGATATTTTGCTTAAGCGACCCGAGAGAGAAGAAAGAAAACTGCCAGTAGGGGGTGGTAGTGCGCCACGAACCAGAAGGAAGGATGGGAGGGTTGTGCAGGACCCTCCTCTCCCGAAATCCCCAGCCCTCCCGAGAGCCCCCAGCCCCAGACCCCAGGTCTCCGGGGCGCCTCGAGAGGGAAACCCCAGCCGTGGCTGTCGGGCAGGGAGGAGTTGGCCGAGCGCATCCACCAGCAAAGGGGAGCCGAACTGTGTGGCTGGGAAGGTGGACGCTGGGACCAGCCTCGAAGCCTTGTTTCCCTGCGGGCCGGCCTTCGAGCTGCAGGTGCTAATTCCAGAAAATGAGAAAAACCCTAATAGCCACTTTAAAGGGTCATTTCAGAGACCAAAAAATAAATATCTAACACAAAGGGAACACTCGACATAGGGTAGCCATTGTTGTCATTATTTGCTCATGACATCATCCCTTAAAAATTGTAAAACATCCCCTTCTTTGGCCTGAAACCTGATAAAGTTGGGACGTCGCGGGAAACAAAGCCCAGGCAACTGCCGGTAGCCTGCCGAAGAGAACGGCGGCCTAAGATGTTGCGACAGGGCAGGAACGCAGCCAGAGGCAGTGAGCAGTCTGCTGGCTGTTGGTGCTGGGCGCCTATGTCTCCACCCTGGTGCCTCGTATTACAAAACGGGCCAGGATGGACCCTGAAGCCCGAAGGTGACGATCAGGTCAGGGGCACAGGAGCAGAGGTATAATAAGTTTATCGGTAGAGAGAAGCTTCTGGGTTCCGGGCCGGGGGCACTGCGGATTGGAGGTGAAGTTCCGGAAGGATGAGGCCGTTCCCGAGCACCAGCCTGGAGCAGGGTGGCCAGGCCCAGTTGCTGGTGGTGCTCACTCCCCACGGCAGTGCCTGTCTGTCTGAGCACAAGGAACATGACCCTGGCCTCCCCGGTCTGTCTGAGCACAAGGACCATGACCCTGGCCTCCCCACTGCTCAGAGAAAGGCCGAGAGGGACTGGGAGAAAGCCAGTCAGAGGCTGTGGACATGCAGGAATGTGGGGCTGGGGGTCAGCGGTGCAGGGGGGCACCGGGGTGTACGGGGTGGTGGGGTTCCGGTCACAGCCACTTCTGCCTCTGGTTTTAGGAGGGGTCACTTAGCAACCAAGCAGGCTCCCTCTGGGTTCTTTGGGCCTGTGCACCTGCCACACCAGGCCCCACCAGGGCCCCTTTAGAAGAACCGCTCCCCCCCCCAGGCAGCTCCCCAAAGAGAATGGCCCCAACCTTCAGTATGACACATAGGGCCACCAGGTGAGCCTTCAGCAGGCCCCAGGTTGACACCACGTAAGTCTCATCTGAAACAGCTGTCCCTGGGCCCCCTCCTGCCGTGGCTAAGCCTGCTCACCCTGCCGGGTCCTGCTCTTTTGAGCAGGATGCCCCTTGGACCCTGAGCTGCCTGAGGGCAGTGGCTCAGGATTTAGACGACAGCTTCTGCTTTCTTCCTCTGCGGCTGCTTCTGCCAGTAACGGGCCGGCGCTGAGAGCTGACGGCCATCTGACAAACGCCATCCTGTTTCCAGGCAGGTTTCCCTTCCTAAGGCGACAAGGCACGGGCTGTAAGAAGCGCGAACACGCTCTGTGACAACGGTCCCGGCTGGGGTTTCGTTCGCTCCGTCGTTCCCTGTCGTCCCACGGCACGAACTGCCACCAGGTGACCATCAGAACCATGTCTTCTCCTCGCCGCGTGACGACGTGATCTCCCGGGCTCCTTCCCGGTTAGATGTGGTCCTGGGGGGCGGGACTGAGGCACCCGCTCGGCCGGGCCCGTCAAACCATCGTGTGGACCGGCCGGCTGACACACAGGAGTACAAATCCCTGGTGCAGAAAAATGAGAAGCCACCTGACAGGAGGCTCCTGCGACCTTGAATCACCGCTTGCCGGAGGGCGCGTCCTCCAGCTGGAATAAACCATTCTGGAGGCGGAAATAAACTTCTGCGACGTTTGAGCCATAGCAGATTTGGGGGGGGGGTCACCGAGCAGACCCTTAGAGTTGCGGAGGAAGGCCACGTCACCAGAGGCAGGGAAGTAGCTCCCTCTCCTTCGTGGAGCCTGCAATGCCCTCTGGACACTGACCGCCTGCACACGAGATGCCAAGGGACTAGAAGGCAGGAGCCGCCAATGGTGTGGTCAGACCCAGCAGCCCAGAATCCCGTGAAGACACCTCAGCCCCGCACTTCACCATGGCGCCAGCCCATCCAGACACTGGTCTCCCTAGACCCGCAGAGCCGCCCCGCCGATCGAGATCCACCCTGTGAGCGCTGTTCCTGAACCATCGGCCGCACTCCTCATTCTCGTCAAATGGCCTTGTGTGTAAGCGTTTCCCCTCTTTCCTCGTTTCCTATTCACTCCGAACCTACCGCCACCTTTACTCCACCCCAAGCTCCACGAGAGTGGGAACGGCTTTCATGAGCAAAGGCCCCGGATTTGCAACCCCCCCGACTTCGGTCTCCATCCTTCTTGACCCCTTGGCAAGACAGCGGCGGGGGGAGGGGCAGCCTTGCTGTTGGACCGTTGGTCTTTTGAGGGTGTTGAACTCTGGTGTCCCTCATTCTCAGCACTGTCTGTATGACTTTCAGTCTCGGTGTATCATCTGCTTGGAAGGCTCGGAAGAATCTGCACCACGCTGGAGGGAGGCCCAGAGCAGTGGCACCAAGAATCAAGGACCCTGGGAGCCATGGTCTTTAAGAAAAAAGAGAGAAGAGATGCTGTTCAGCCCAGCTGACTAGGGTAGGAAAGAAGCAGCGATAAAGGGAAAATCGCATGACCAGGAGAAGCAAATGTGAGTCGCGCACGTAGCCGGATCATCGCAGGGCACTCTCCCTGAAAAATCTAAGCTACGTAGGTGGGTCCTAGAGACCGTTTTGGTTTTTTGTTTTGGTTTTTGAGTTGTGATGGGAACCCCTTGTGGTTGCAGGTGTTTTTGTCTTTTTCATCTTTTGAGCACACCCCTGCTTTGTTATTCTTTTAGCCTCTCTACTATCGGCTCTGTTTCTTACGTTCACGATCTTATGAAAATGGTATTTATTATTACCTACTATGGGTACCACCAAGCGGGGAAACCGTAATGCTGAAGAGGGTTGACGTGGTCCCTGCCCCTCTTCCTTCTCCCGCCGAGCTCCACTCCGGAGTCCGTCTGGTTCCATTTCTACCTGCCACCGCCCCAGCCCGTGATCCTCCCCCTAACTATCCCTCCCTGTGTCCAAAAAGCCCCTTTCGCTCACTCCGTCAGCAACAGATGACCCTTGAACGACACGGGTTTGAACAGCATGGATTGACTTCTATGTGGATTTTTTTTTTTTTATAAATACAGTATCGTACTGTCAATGTATTTTCCCGTCTTAATGATTTTCTTCATAGCATTTTCTTTTCTTTAGCTTGCTTTATTGTAAGAATATAATACACATAACATACAAAATACATATTAATCGACGGTTGATGCTGTTGGTAAGGCTTCCAGTCAACAGTAGGCTACTAGTAGTTATGTTGGGGGGAGTCAAAACTTATACACAGATTTTTGACTGAATGGGGGTCAGCATCCCTTTTTTTTAATTAATTTATTATTTTGAGAGAGAGAGAGAGAGAGAGAGAGATTGAGCAGAGGAGGGGCAGGGTGGGAGGGGGAGAGAGAGAATCCCAAGCAGGCTCCGTACTGTTAGCATGGAACCGGACGTGGGGCTCGAACTCACAAAACTGTGAAATCATGACCTGAGCCGAAACCGAGTCAGGCACTTCACCGACTGAGCCAGCCAGGCACCCCAGGGGTCCGCATCCTTAACTTCTGTGTTGTCCAAAGGTTGACTATATATAATGAGTACCATCGGTGTGGCAAACCCTCTTTGGGGTCTGGAATACAGAAATGAACAAGACTGATGAGTTCCCATCTTTCAGCGGCCTGGCATGTTAATGATCTTGAAGAACCTCAACATTCGCACCAAATACGGCGCGTTCTATATTCTGATTAATTTGGAAACTAGAATGAACAGACCTTCCGCTGAAACTGATCCAGCTTTGGGGGACTGGAGAAGGCAGAAGGGAAGAGTATGTGGGCTGTGTGTGTGTGTGTGTGTGTGAGAGAGAGAGAGAGAGAGAGAGAATTTCCTGAGAGCCTATCAAGTCACTGGGCTGGTAGACGTGAATAAATGCAGACATAATGTTTGTGGTTTTCAGGAAGATATTTGACGACATTTCATGGAGAATATTTTTGGTCAAAATGAAGGAATTCAGGATAGTGATACAGGTAGGTGTATTAATAACTGTTTCTGTCATACTCAGACTGTTGATTAAAAGTTTCATTAGGGGCGCCTGGGCGGCTTAGTCAGTTAAGCATCCAACTTCAGCTCAGGTCACGAGCTCGTGGTTTGTGACTTCGAACCCCGCGTCGGGCTCTGTGCTGACCTCTCAGAGCCTGGAGCCTGCTTCGGATTCTGTGTCTTCCTCTCTCTCTGCCTTTCCCCAGCTCGTGCTGTCTTTCTCTTTGTCTCTAAAAAATAAATAAACATTTTTTTAAAAGATTGATATACACCTCGTAAGCAAAAGCTTTGGCCATTTGACTGTTGGCCAGTCCTTGATCCTGTTCCGATCCACTCAATTCCCAAAGATGCCACATATCAACAGGCAACAAAGAGTTGGATGGGGTCACAGGTAGGCCTCAAGAAAGATTATTGTCCCATTTCTACTCAATAGCATGGGGCCACAGGTAGGCCTCAAGAAAGATTATTGTCCCATGTCTACTCAACAGCATGGGGCCACAGGTAGGCCTCAAGAAAGATTATTGTCCCATTTCTACTCAACAGCATGGGGCCACAGGTAGGCCTCAAGAAAGATTATTGTCCCATTTCTACTCAACAGGGTGCTGAAGGTTCTAGCCAGGCATTTGGACAAGACAACGAAGGCAATGTAGATTGGAGAGGAAGAACTAAAACTCTCTGGGCACAAATGACATGTCTTTTACTTATTTTTTTTTATTATTTAAAAAAAAATTTTTTTAACATTTATTTATTTTGGAGACAGAGAGAGACAGAGCATGAACAGGGGAGGGTCAGAGAGAGAGGGAGACAACAGAATCCGAAACAGGCTCCAGGCTCTGAGCAGTCAGCACGGAGCCCAACGCGGGGCTCGAACTCATGGACCGCGAGATCATGACCTGAGCCGAAGTTGGCCGCTTAACTGACTGAGCCACCCAGGCGCCCCATGACATGTCTTTTATGTAGAAAACCATACAGCGTCAGCTAAAATCTACTAAAACTAATAAACGAATTCAGCAAGGCCAACAAGGCGAATAAGCAACAAATTTAATCAAAATAGTGCAAGACTTCTATTGTAAAAACTATGAAACATTATTGGAAAACAATTAAGATATATATACCTGGGAAAACATTCCACATTCATGGATCAGAAGACCTAATATTGTTAAAAGGGCGTTAACTCCCTAAAGTGATCTATAGATTCAATAAAATCACCATCAAAATCTCAGCTGGCTTCTTTGGAGAAACTGATACACTGATCCTAAAATTTATATGGAAATTCAAGAAACCCAGAAGAGTAAAAAAAAAAAAAAAAAAAAAAAAAAAAACCACTTGAAAAAGAAGAACAAGATAGTAGAACTCACACTTTCCTATTTTGAAACTTACTACAAGGGGCGCCTGGGTGGCTCAGTCAGTTAAGCGTCCGACTTCGGCTCAGGTCATGATCTCACAGTCTGTGAGTTCGAGCCCCGCGTCGGGCTCTGTGCTGACGGCTCAGAGCCCGGATCCTGCTTCGGATTCTGTGTCTCCCTCTCTCTCTGCCCCTCCCCTGCTCACATGCTCTGTCTCTCTCTGTCTCAAAAATAAACAAAAACATTACAAAATAAATAAATAAATAAATAAACTTACTACAAAGCTGCAGTAATTAAGTTGGTGTGGTATTGGCATTGGAAAGATATATACATCAGTGGAAAAGCATTGATAGTCCAGAAATAAATCCTCACAATTATAGTCAGTTGATTTTCATCAAGGGTACAAGACGATTCAATGTGGGAAAGAACAGTCTTTTCAACAAACGGTGCTGGGACAACTAGACATCCACATGCAGAAGAATGAAGTCGGCCCTTTACCGCACACCGAACACACAAAAAATAACCCCAAAGGGGTCAAGACGCCAAATATAAGGGACAAGATTGGAGAAGTCAGCATCATGGTGGCATAGGACGTCCCTCCCTTTTGTCCCCACTTCAACACCTAAAATTCAGCATCCGTCCACGAACAAAAGTGCCTCTGGGGGACTTTGGGGGACCTAGCACCACATACCAAGGGTCCCAGGAAGGGTCTCCCCCACATGTGAATCAGGTCACAGGCAGACGGAAGAGTACAGGCTGTGGACCTGGCAGTTGCCTTTAAACTGCTTCAGCCCCTCTTGGCCGCAGATTGGGAGGAATTGGAGAAGGCTGCCTGGGGCAGGCACCCATGAACAAGAGATCCTCTGTAGAGGATCCAGGGTTCCTGTAGAACCCTGTAGACTCTGTAGAAGTCCAGGGTTTACAGAAGATGCCTTCCAGCACTCCACTGTGCAAAGAAAGAGGAAAACACATCTGGACCCACTGGAATAGGTAAGAGGAAATTTGCTAGAGCTTACAGGACAGCAGGGATCTCTCCGGTGGGGAAAAGGGGAGAGTGTGAGTGAGAATCCAGCTTCTCGGCTGTGCAGGAGAAACCCGTGTCTTTCCCAAAGTATTAACGTAGAAGCTCCGAGACGGGGGTGGGGGGTGGGGGGTGGGTAAGAGGTAGGGAAGAGACTGGGAAAGAGCCAGATACAAAGATCGGAGGGCTCTAGAGGAACACAGTTCCTGCCAACTGCATTTTGGACTCCAGCGGAAAGCCCACCCGTGAGCTGCTGAAAAACACCTCACTCGCCCGAGGATCCCCCCAACTGGCCCGTGGGCATCCCCACACCCACCCTTCCCACTCTGGAGCCAGCTGTTCGTGGGCCCTCGGGAGGGCGGCAGGGAGAGTGAGCCGGAGCAGACCAGGAGGACACCCAGGAAACAAGCCAGAACCTACGAGCAAAGAAGAAAACTACGATCTTGAGCTGTAGCGCCACCTTCTGGAGAACAAAAAAAAAAGGTTTGTCAGTAGCCAGCCCGGGGTGTTGTAAGACGCAGAGAAGACACACGAGCTGGAGAATTCAGACACAAGAGGGAACGCGTGGCGTGGAACAGGTGTACCCAGACGAGGTCAGAAAAAGCTCCAAACATCAAAAGGAGCAATGAAAAGTATCTCCCACTTGAAGGCCCTTAGTAAAGATTGGAGGAGGGGACTGCTACTTGAAATGCAAAAATCACAATGCCAAACCCCAAAGAACCTGGGAATCCAGGAAACAGGGCATCACCAAAAGATCATCCTGCAGAGGCCAGACCCAAAGACATGGAGACGTGTGCTTCACCCGATAAGAAATTCAAGATAGTTGTTCTGCAGAAGCTCGATGAACTACAAAGAGACAGAGAAAGACAATTCAACAACATCGGGGAAACCGTACAGGAACAAAAGGAGAAGTTTTAACAAAGAGATAGAAATCATAAAAGAAGAGCCAACCAGAAATTGTGGAGCTGAAAAACTGAATGAATGAAATGAAAAATGCCATAGAGAGCATTAATATCAGAACGGGCCAAATAGAAGATACGATCAGCAAGGCAGGGGATAGGAACTTTGAAATAACCTGGTGAGAGAACAAGAAAAAAAAGAATGAAAGTGGGGGCGGGGGGAGAAAAAGGATTTTAACCTCCAAAAAAAATTGCCTCATTAGGCAATTAGATTTCTCAGTAGAAACCTTCCAGGCCAGAAGAAATCGGAATGATATATTCAACGTGCCAAAAGAAAAAATATGTCAGCCAAGAATCCTCCATCTGAAGGCAAAATTATCCTTCAGAAATGAAGGAGAAATAAACACCTTCCCAGACAAAAGCTGAGGGAGTTCACCACTAGACTAGGCTGACAAGAAATGGCGAAAGGAGCTTTTCGAAATCAAACGAAAAGACACTAATTAGTCGCATAAAAACATATGAAAATATGCAACACTTTTACTTTAAAAATAAAGGTACAGTACATAGAGATATAAAAAGAAGTAAATTGCGACATCAAAAACATGAAAGTAGAGGGAGTAAAGGGGTAGAGTTTTTGTATGTGGTTGAAACTGAGCTGCTATCAGCTTAAAACGGACTGTTCTATCTATAAGATGTTTTGGGTGAGGCTCGTGGTAACCACAGAGCAAACAGCTATAGCAACGTTTCAGAGGATAAAGAGAAGGGAATTGGAGCATAAGGAAAATTACCAATTCCTGGGCAGCAAGGGGGAAAAAGGAACAATGGAACTACAAAGGAACCAGAAAGGCATTTAAAAAAATGACGTTAGGAAGTCCTTACTTATCAATAATTACTCTAAATATAAATGGATTGAATTCTCTGATCAAAAGGCACAAAGTGTCTGGATGGATTAAAAAAAAAAAAAAGACCCACCTATTCGCTGCCTACAAGACTCACTTCAGCTTTAGGGACGAACACACTCTCAACACAAAGGGATAGAAAAAGATATTCCATGCAAGTAGAAACCACAAGAATGCAGGGATAGCCATAGTTATGTCGGACTAAATAGAGTGTAACCAAAATGGTAACGAGGGAAAACGCAGATCATCGCATAATGATAAAGGGGTCAACTCATCAAGAAGATATAACAGTTGACGGGGCGCCTGGGTGGCGCAGTCGGTTAAGCGTCCGACTTCAGCCAGGTCACGATCTCGCGGTCCGGGAGTTCGAGCCCCGCGTCAGGCTCTGGGCTGATGGCTCGGAGCCTGGAGCCTGTTTCCGTTTCTGTGTCTCCCTCTCTCTCTCTGCCCCTCCCCCGTTCATGCTCTGTCTCTCTCTGTCCCAAAAATAGATAAACGTTGAAAAAAAAAATTTTTTTTAAATAAAAAAATAAAAAAATAAAATTAAATTAAAAAAAGAAGATATAACAGTTGTAAATATATGCAAGCCAAAGTCAGGGCGCCTAAATGTGTTAAGCAAATGCTAACAGATCTGAAGGGAGGAACAGAAGCAACAAAGTGGCAGAGGACTGCAACACCCCGCTTTCAGCAATGGATACATCATCCAGACAGAAAATAAACAAGGAAACATTGGGCTGGAGCCATACTTTAGACCAAAGGGACCTAACACACATGTATATAACATTTCATCCAACAGCGGCAGGATAGATACACATTCTTCTCAAGTACACACGGAACATCCTCCAGCCACAAAACAAGTCTTAGCAAATTGAAGAAAACCGAAATCATACAAATATCTTTCCTGAACGTAATAGAATGAAACCAGAAATCAACAGCGAGAGCAAAACCGGAAAATTTAGAAACTGGTAGAAACTAAACAACACAGTCCTGAACAATAAGTTGAAGAAATCAAAAGAGAAATTGAAAAATCACAAAACAGGGGCGCCTGGGTGGCTCGGTCAGTTAAGCATCCAACTTTGGTTCAGGTCATGACCTCGCGGTTTGTGAGTTCGAGCCCCGCATCAGGCTCTGTGCTGGCAGGTCAGAGCCTGAAGCTTCGTTCAGATTCTGTGTGTGTGTGTGTGTGTGTGTGTGTGTGTGTCTGCCACTCCCTCACTCACGCTCTGTCTCTCCCTCAAGAATAAATAAACATTCAAAAAATTTTTAAATCACAAAACAAATAAAAATGAAAACATAACACTCCAAAATATATGGGTTGCTGCAAAAGCAGTTCTTAGAAGTTTATAGCAATTGGGGCTCCTGGGTGGCTCAGTCGGTTGAGCATCTGACTTCGGCTCACGTCGTGATCTCATGGTTCATGAGTTCAAGCCCTGTATCAGGCTCTGTGCTGACAGCTCAGACCCTCGAGCCTGCTTCTGATTCTGCATCTCTCTCGCTAGCATTGTGTCTTTCTCTGTCTCTCTCTCAAAAGTTAAAAAAATTTTTTTTAATTACAAAAAAAGAAGTTAGGGGCACCTGGGTGGCTCAGTCTGTTAAGCAATCAACTTCGGCTCAGGTCAAGATCTCGCAGTCTGTGAGTTCGAGCCCCGCGTCGGGCTCTGGGCTGATGGCTCAGAGCCTGGAGCCTGCTTCAGATTCTGTGTCTCCCTCTCTCTGACCCTCCCCCGTTCATGCTCTGTCTCTCTCTGTCTCAAAAATAAATAAACGTTAAAAAGTTTTTTAAAAAGGAAGTTATAGTAATGAATGCATAAATTAAGAATAAAGTAAGGTCTCAAATGAAGAACCTAACTTTATACCTCAAAGAACTAGAAAAAGAAGAACAAGCTAAGCCCGAAGTTACCAAAAGGAAAGAAAGAACAAAATTCAAAGGAGAAATACGAGAAATAGAGAACGGAAAAAACAATAGACCATCAATGAAACTAATAGCTTGTTTTTTGAAAGGATACACAAAATTGACACACTTTCGGTTAGACTGACAGGAAAAAAAGGAAGACTCAAGTAAATGAATCAGAAATTTAAAAAGGAGAAACATTACAACTGATAGCCCAGAAATACATAGATAGGATCATAAGAGACTACTGTGAGCAATTATATGCCAATAAATTGAATAGCCTAGAAGAAATGGATAAATTCCTGGAAACATACAACCTACGAAGACTGAATCATGAAGAAATAGAAAATCTGAAGACACTAATAACAAGTAAGCAGGTTGAATGAGTGATCAAAATCTCCTAGCCTAGAAAAGTTCGGGACCAGAAGGTTTCACTGGTGAATTCTACCAAATATTTAAAGAAGAATTAACATCAATCCTTCTCACATTCTTTGACAACACTGAAGAAGAGGGAGTACTCCCAAACTCATTTTCTAAGGCCAGCATTACTCTGATATCAGAGCCACATAAGAACACTACAAGAAAAGAAACATACAGACCAACATCCCTGATGAATGAAAATGCAAACATTCCCGACAATACATTCGCACGCCAAATTCAACAACACGTTAAAAGAATCACTCATCGTGATCAGGTGGGATTTATCCCTGAGATGGAAAGAAATAAATATGATAGACCACATAATAGAATGAAGTTGAAAATCACGTGATCGTCTCCATAGGTGCAGAAAAAGCATTTGACAAAAATACAACATCCTTTCATAATAAAGGCCTCAGCAAACACCATAAAGCCCATATGTAACAAGCCCACAGTTCACACCACACTCAGCAGTGAAAGGTTGAAAGCTTGTCCTGTAAGATCGGGAAAAAAGCAAGGGTCTCCACACCCGTCACTTACAACTAAGAAAATGTTGTACGTCCATTGAGATCTCATTTAAAAAAAAAAAAAAGAGAAATGTAATTTGTAGGCAACCGTAGTTTTTTAGTACAAAAAGGAAAAAGAAAACCATTTAGTGGTTGGCAGGGCCTCAGAGAGACGGATCGGGGTTGGGGGGGTGGGGGGGGTAATGGCTAAAGGGTACGTATGGTGTTTCTGTTTGGGGTGATGAAACCATGGCGGTGGGCCACCCAACTCTGCGAATATGCGAGAAGCCACTGGTTTGTACGCTTGAAGTATGTGGATTGTGTGGTGTATGAATTGTATGTCAATAAAGTAGTTACGAAGAAAAGGAGGAAGGGAGGGAGGGAGGCGGGGTAGTTCTTGCTCCTTCTAGACCTTCTCAAACTAAAGACGATTGGGGTGGGCATTCCACCCGCAGATTTGTCCTCCTCGTCTGCGTGGTGGGGTGGAAGCCTGGTTCCTGGGGAGTTAGCCTTCCTCCCTCCTGGGCAGTAGAGTCTGCGAGTGGCAAAGGGAACAAGGACTAGAATCTGCCATCGTGCCATTGCCCCTGTCACTGGAGGGTATGATTCTGACTTCGGTCCTCAACAGCATGAATTACTTTTGACAGAGCATGACTTTTTCCACACACCACCGCCACCCCCTTGACTAGAAGCGGATCTAGACAATCCTGGGCACAGAAATTCTTTACTCTCACTCACTTGAGGGTGAAGTTGCTGTAGGTGTGAACAGCCACATGGTAATTGCCCACAAGATGGCAGCATTGTTATACTCTGATTCTAACGCACGGCCCTGCTCTAGGCTCTTCCCCAAGTACGGGAGATACACGCGGAATGGAGTCTGGTTTTTGGCCCCTCTGAAAACACATAAGCCTGAGTATTATTAGAATAAAGGAGGGTCTTTTTTAATGTCTATTTACTTTTGAGAGAGAGGCAGAGCGGGAACGGGACAGGGACAGACAGAGAGGGACACACAGAATCCGAAGCAGGCTCCAGGCTCTGAGCTGTCAGCACGGAGCCCGACGCGGGGCTCGAACCCAAGAACCTCGAGAACACAACCTGAGCTGAAGTCGGCCGCTTAACTGACTGAGTCACCCAACCACCCCTTGAAACTAAATGAGTTTAACTATTAAACTATCAGTTAAGAGAGAAAGAACTATGATTACTTAAAATTAAATGCTTTTCTTTATTAAACCACCTTATTTAAAAAAAAAGGGGGGGGGGAGTGACTTGTGAAATCAAGTTCCCCGCAAGAATAAAACCCAGATTTCATGCTGATAGTTGTTTTTAGATGGTATTGACCCCACGCAACCTGGAACGACCCGCCTGTCCCTTGGCACTTTGTCTTCCTGAAGAAGAAGGACCCCTCAATGAGCTCATTTAGCCAAGAGCTAAACAGCAACGTGGTGAAAGCCAGGAGCTCTGGGGACCAGAAGATCGGGACTTGAACTGCAGCCCCACCACCTCCTACCTGAGTGGTCTTCGCCTCCAGGTGCTTAATTTTCTCGTCTGTAGGAAAGAGAGAGTCTCCCGCCTCACTGAGTTGTCGTGGGGGATAAGTGGGGACTCAGAACAGTGGTGTCTAGCAGATAACATGTGGTCAACAAATAACGGACATTTACTCAGTAGATCTCCACTCTGGATGCTCACTAAACCTCCTGGGAAATGTTTACGAGTATGCATCGTTGCAACCTTATCCATAGCAGCCAAAAGATGGAAACACCCAAATGTCTATCAACAGATAAACGGATCAACAAACGGGATATAAGCATACGGCAGTATGATTCAGCCTTAAAATGGAAGGATATTTTGACACGTGCTACGCAGATGAACCTTGAAGACGTGACGCTAAGTGAAATAAGCCAGGCAGAAAAGCACAAATACCGTGTGATTCCACTCTTTTTTTTTTTTTAATTTTTTTTCATGTTTATTTACTTCTGAGAGACAGAGACAGAGCACGAGCGGGGAGGGTCAGAGAGAGAGAGGGAGACACAGCATCCGAAGCAGGTTCCAGGCTCCGAGCTGTCGGCACAGAGCCCGGCGCGGGGCTCGAACTCGTGAACCGTGAGATCGTGCCCTGAGCCGAAGCCGGGCGCTTAACCGGCGGAGCCACCCAGGCGCCCCTGTGTGATTCCACTCTTACAAGGTACCTGGAGTGGTCAAGTTCACAGAGACAGAAGGTAGAAAAGAAACAGGAGAACGAGGAATTGGAACTTAATGGAGACGGAGATCCAGCTTTGCAAGGTCAGAAGAATTCAGGAGATGGACGGACGGTGGGGATGATCCCCAACCGTGTGAATGCACGTAATGCCATAGAAGTGTACGCGTAAAAACGGTTAAAATGTAAATTTTACGTTGTCTGTGTTTCCCCACAAGGTTTTAAAAGCTAACGCTTACAAATTTTCAAGAAACATGTTTTTTAAAAAAAAGAAATTACCAAAAACAAGAGAAATCCACACTTCTGGGGTGGAACTGAGGCATCAGGGTAAAAGCTCCCCTAGGAATTCTGATGCTTTGGAAAGTCCTCAGATCGGATGGTCCTTAGTGTGAAGCAGAGAAGGGACAGCCAGGGACAGCCTCTCGGAGTGGCTAGACTCTTCTCCAAACGACTCCTCTCCGCCCTCTGCTGGCGACTCGGGTTCTGACTCCCCTGGCCTCCCCATTGCTAGGCAGCCAGGAGTCCGAGGCTGACAGGCGCTCAGGGCAAACACAAGGAGTCACCAAAATTTGGATAGTGGCCTTGAGACCACAGGTGGTGAAAGCTTCCCTTAGGACTGAAATCTGGAAATGAGCCCGTTCGCCAGGCCTCGTCTTCCCCTCTGCAAGGCCTACTGTGGATGAAAACCAGCAGGTGCCACCTAAAGGGTGGCTCGGCAGCCTGGACCTGGGAGTTTCCATGTCCCTGCGGGATGGTGCGAGCCGTCCTATGCCCCAGGGGGACACAGGCCTCCCACGGAGCTCACCCTCTTGGTCTCTAGGTCCCGGAGCCATAAACTGACGCCTCCAAGCCTAGTGGCCTCCTGGGCCCTGAAGAAGAGAGGTTAGCCCTGGGGTCAGGGTGACGTTTCTCGGCTGGGATTGCAATTACCCCAGAGTAGAGCGAGGCTCCGAGGAATGCAGAGCTGTGCGAGGAATCCTTCCGCAGGAGGTGAGCTTCGCCGCAGAACAGCCGATGGGGCGTGCAGAACGCTGGGAGGAGGGGACAGACCAGAAAGAAGTGCTTAATAATTCAAGAGTGACAGGGGCTACCCCGGGAGCCTCCCAGGGGTCTCTGCTGGGACTCTCACCTCCTGGCAAGTCTCCCTGCCACATGAACCGGGTCGGAGTTGAGGCTGATGGGCAGAGTTCAAAGTTCCCTCCCAGATCCACCAGTATGCACACACGCGCATAAACGCACACCCCTGTCCACTCGCACCCGCGCAGGCGTGTATCCACACAGACACGCTACACGAGCGGGAATCTATATTCTTAACATACGCATTTGTATTATGCATGAATATGCACCTTGGAGCAACTATGAAGCTATTCAAAACTAGCTCTGATTAGCTTGCGTTTTTATCCGGGAGCAGCAACGGTGTCACGGCCGCACAGAAACACCGCGAACGGAAGCCGTCGGGGCTGGCTGGGGGGGCGGGCCGGGGACGTCTGTACAAGATGCTCCGGGTACGTCTGGGCCCAGGCTATTGCTAATATGTAAACACCCAGCGCTGGAATTACCAGGCGGCAAAGGAGAAGGGAGCTCATTAGATAAACCCTCGTGCTTACAGCCCCATTAGTTAATTAAATTATCACTTTACTGTGCCCAAAGCGAGCTGTAAGATTAATCCAAGTGTCACCAGCTTTATGGGGTCTGCGGGATCTTTACAAGCTTCCCCGGCTCCCAAGTGTCAAATTGGGGCTGTATCGATAGATAAAGGGAAAATAAGCCTTCCAATTGCAGCCTTTCCCTCCGATATCTTTATACTGTGCTATAAAAGCCTATTATGCTTCGTTTAAAGAGTGAAAATTGTTGACATCCCTTTTAGTTGCTAATCTTTAGGAAACAATGAGTGGCGTATTATTTGAAATGAATAACGCGCTCACTTTATTGGTGAGCGGTAAAAATCTAATAGTTGGCAAAACAGGACGGTGTTTACTCTTCAAGATAGTTTATTAGCTTAAGCGTGGAGAGCATTCTCCGAGTCAACTCCAGCCCCCACCTGGGAGAGCTTGGCTTGGGTCACAGCACCCGAGGGGCCGTCTGGTCTGTTCCTGGCCGTCATTGTTCTCCTTTTTTGTTGTTGTTCTCTCGGTTCTTTCTTTCTCCCCTCCCTCCACACCCTCCCCAAAGGGCGCACATATTCATTTAACTGGAAAATATCCTGCGAGAGGCAGAAAAAGAAAAAAAAAAAAAAAACGTTTGCCAAACGCTCAATTCTTAAAAGTCATAGTTTGTCAAGGGCAAGAGGCAGGGAGTTCAGGTTTGGGAGCAAGCCTGATGGGTCCGTGTGTCCCTGCCGCATACACACACACGCACGCACGCACGCGCGCGCGCGCGCGCGCGCGCGCACAGCAGGACTGGCGAGTAGAGGCTGGCCTACTGTGTGTCCCTCTACTCAGCTGTCTCCTGGCTGTCTCCTCACTCTCCTGGGAGCGCTAGAAAGGCCAAGGGCAGGGTCTTGCTCAGTTATATCCTTGGCGCAGAAGCACTGAATAAGCACCTACAGAATGCGGTGGCAAATGACTAGACTCTGAACCAGAGAAATAATTTTTATTAGAACCTTTCGAGAACAGCCTTTTTTGTGCTCATGGCACCAGAGCCGTTTTTCTCCAGGCCTCACCTGGGTTCCCAGACTGGTGATCTCCGTGCTTCCTCCTGGCCCAGGACCTCTGTGCTTCGATCAGTATGTGCTTCACGCTGTGTGTCTATTTCTACACACTCATAGCACACACATATGACACAGCTTGTCAGAGCAAAACACTCGACTATCCAAAGCAGGGGAGCACAGCTCTGGGTTCATTCATTAGCCCCTGACCCACCCTTCCTTTGTCAAGTACAACCACCGGTTTGTTGACAGACATAAAGCTATCTTGCCCACATCAGCCTTCACCTCTGCGCATATGGTTCCTGCTTTTCACACTCCAGGGTCAAGTTCCCCAAGCTGAATGGACACAGGTCTCTGCAAGGCGGCCCCTGGGGAGCGGCCCCAGGAAACGGCATTTTAACAAGCACACCAAGGAATTCCAAGTGTTCAAAATGACTTCGTCCAAACTGAGACCACTTTTCTCCGGAAGCACCATAAACACAGGCAGGATTTATGAGCTTGCTGTTAAGTTCCGCTTCGGGCTCAGAGCTCCCGGCAGGAAGGCCTTGGACCCGAGGAAGCCTCTAGAGCCTTGGGGCCCGGCCCACAACAGGACCCTCAATACTCAGTGCCACCCTCTGGAGTGGCCCGGCCTGCCCTTGAACTCGGGGACAAAATCATGCCAGTGTTGTGACACGCTGACAGGGTCTGGCCTGTCTCGCAGCCACTGGAGATTATGAAACAGCAAAGGGGAGTCAGGTCCCGAGTTCAAAAGGTGAGGCCTCCCAAAACAAGACCCCGCTGCTGGGCCTGCTGAACACTCACGCCAAGAGAAGCTGCTTATCTCTTGAACTTTCAGCCTGCTAATTCCAACCAAGGTACATATCGCTTAGCTTTAGGCCATAAAAAGGAAAAAAAAAATCGTGTTTATCTGCTGCGGGCAAATCCAGTCTCTCCCAGATGACTCTTCTGTGGGACTATTTCCTTGTTCATGTTCCCGTTTCTGCAGTCAAGGCCAGCCAAAGATCGAGGCTCGCCCAGGGGCCCGAGAACTTGGCCTTGTCAGGCAAGGCGGTCAGAGGGCCCTGGGCCCAGTTACCCGCAGCCTCGATTCAGGGTCACTGCCAAGGTCAGGGGCGGGTACGCAGAGGAGTATTGGCCCCCAGGGTCTCTGTTCCCTACATAATGGGGTGCTGGTTCAAAAGGCATTGGAAACATCTGAGTAAGTCCCTTCTTTAGGCACCTTGGGCCTCCAGGAGGTCCAGAAGGACTAATGCCTAAAGGGAC
This sequence comes from Prionailurus viverrinus, assembly GCF_022837055.1. Taxonomy (NCBI): domain Eukaryota; kingdom Metazoa; phylum Chordata; class Mammalia; order Carnivora; family Felidae; genus Prionailurus; species Prionailurus viverrinus. The sequence continues at coordinate 6,667,277 of NC_062561.1, forward strand.
CGCCACCTGACTCTGGGTGGCACCTGGACCCCTGAGGGTAGCGGCCAGAGCCGATGCAGGCCAGGGCAAGGCCAGAGTCACAGAGCCCACCCCTGCCGCTAGCTGTTCCTCTTGGCCATGGTCACAATCCGGGTGCCAGCACTGCCTTGGAAGGGAGATGGGCTGGTGGCAAGAAGCAGATGTCACTTCATCCCAGTGGCCCCAGGGGGAAGGGACCCGATGGAGGCCGAGCCGGCTTCTGGCAGACTCGCGGACTCTACGTTCGGGAGCTCCGCCCCGGCCCAGAGTGGATCCCAGGCCCGCAGGCTCGGCCCAGGCCTTGGCTCTCAAGGATTTGTCGTTGACTGAGACTCATTAGCCGGCGGACGTGTGGGAAGGGTCCTGTTCCTCTACTTATTCCTCAGCCCGACAGCCCCAGAGGCGCATCCTCAGAGAGGGTGGGCCCCGTGGCTGTGCTGCCCCAACACCAACCCCTTGGCAAAGGCAGAAAAGACTTCTCCTGCCTCATTCCGTGAAGGGAAACTCTTTGCTGGGACTGAGCCTCTCACATTCAGGCTACGTCCAGGGACCCTCCCTTTCAGCGAGGCACCTATGAGGAGTGTATGCGTCTTTCAGCTGCCTCCACCGATTCAGTTTGGTAGTTTTATCGTCCTTAGGAGCAGCAATCTTTGGTCCCGTAAGACCGTCTCGGCAGAAAGCAGAGGCCCCGTAGGAGCTTCTTGGACAGCGTGGCATTCAAGGGCACCAGAAACGGTTTCAAAACACCCAGGGCTCCCCACTAAAGAGCTGGCAGGCCAGATCGGGCAATGGGCTGGAGGGAAGGCCCTGTTCCCTCGCACCTGCTCCTGGGTTGGGGACTTGCGTCAACAGCTGCGCACTGGCAGTCGAGAAGGGAAGGGAGGGGACGGCCCGCAGAGATTCAGGGGGTACATTTGAGATGTCGTACCGTCTCCTCACTCAGCAGATAGCAGCATCCACTTGGGGCGCTGATTCTGCCAGGGCATTAATGATGCTATAAAATAATAAGGCTTGAGACCGCCCGCACGAGAGCGAGCACTTGATAAAAGGGAGATTTACAGCCACATCCATCAATTTAATTATCTTTTACTGGGGTTTAAACTTAGTGGTAATACTAATCTCTCTTCAGTGTGGTTTACGGGATCTATGGACACTTTACAATTGTCCTCTATCCAGAAGTGTCAAGTTATAGCCATATTGATAAAACACTAGCATAAATGGGAGGTGAGACACCCCAGAACTAGTTAATACGCTTTTTACTGCCCCGTAAAAGCCTATTACTCTCTGATTTCAGGTGAAAATTTGTGGCCAATAATCTGAGTTGATAGTGTTTCGGAAACAATTCCCCAGATAATAAAAGTTGCCTCCTTTGCCTTGTTCGACACCCCCACCCCAGCCCCAAGCCCGGGCCCAGCCTCCTCCACGGACTTGACCATAAAAAGCAGGGGCCACGGGGCCGAGGTGGGGCACACGCAGCCCGTCCACAGACTCTGCTCGCTCCTGGGGCCTGGGGCCAAGCGAGGCAGGTCTGGGGGGGCCTCTGGCGGCCACACGACAAAAGGAAACCACACTGCCCACGTCCTGTGCTGCTCAGCTCACCGGTTTCCTGCAGAGGAATAATTCCTGCCTTTGCAGGATGTGCTGCTCTACACTTTTCAGACAAGAGGAGGACAGTGTTAGCCCAGGCCATTGTCCCCTAGAAACTGCCTCCTGGAACGTCCCTGGCCAACCGTGTGGCCACCGTGAAGGGATCTACGGCCAATATTGTGCTTCTGAGCCCAATACCCCCCCCCCCAAGGAACCACCTCACTCACAGAAGTACCTCCGTTTCTTTCTAATCTGCTCCCTTGTGCTCTGAGGCCCATCAGGCTTCCCTAATGCCCTTGGAGTGGTGGTCAACTTGGGTTCTCCCTACGTAGAGCACAGGGTCAAAACCTTTGGTACTTTCTCACCCAACTTGCTTGGAACTAAGACCATCGGGCATTCCAAGGCAGCCTGGGGCTCATTTCAAACAGGATCCCTGTGGGACAGGGGGACCGCATCAGAGAACCTTGCTGGTTCTGGATAGAAAGGGGAGATGGCCTGTGCCCACCTCTCAGCCCCTAGAACTCCCCCCTCCCCTCCTCAGGGCCCTGCGTCACTCAGAGGCTCCCAGGGGCTGATTCAGCCTGCACTGCCTCAAGCTCCAGGCAGGCGGCCTTGAGCCCACATGATGGTTTTGTCTCATTAGAAGAAGCACCCCTTTTCTCAAAGATTTCAGCCCTGTGCCCCATGTGCAACTCTGATTGCCAGGGCCCAGGCCGGAACTCAGCCCCAGTGGAACTGCTGACTCTAGACCGTAGACACTGAGTTTCCCAGTGTAGCAATTCTGGCTTGGAGTCCTTCCTCCAGATCTGCCTTCCCCCCCCCCCCCCACCCAAGGTCACCTGCTTCCTGGTTCTACTTCTCTGCCTCCCTCCTGATCTGAATAGGGAATTGTGGCCCCAGGGAGGCAGGGACAGAGGGATAGGGGAGGCAGGGACAGAGCACACTGCAATCCCGCCAGCCAGCCCACAGAGGACACCCCCTCCCCCCGTGTCCTGGCTCCTAAGACAACAGCACCCACTGTCACCACGGCTCCCACAAACGCTCAGTCCTGTTGTGGGCACAAAACACTTTGGTAACCATGAACCCTAATACTTTCAAAACAGGGGGACTCGATCAACACAAATGAGATACTACCGTTGTGAATCAGAGATAGCCCGGGCTTGGAGGCCGAAGAAATCAGCACTGTGACCATCGGAGTCACCGTTTTTTGATCTGCGCAGTGGAGCTGACCCCCTCCAAGAGACCTTACGAAGACCGCATGAGCGTGTAGTACCCATGGAAGCTCTTTGTAAACTGTAGAGCGCTGTAACTAAGACATCAGTAACAACTGTACCTAACAGTTACTCACCATGCTAAGCATTTCGTGTATATTAACTAATTCCTTCAAATAATCCCCCGAGCCCCACGAGGGAGGTCTTATTCTTGTCCCCGTTGTATTGATGCAGAAACGGAGGCTGGGAGAGGCTGATGGAAAAGGCAGAGGCGGCCAGCTCTAGTGTCCAGGCCCTTAACCGCGCGATGCTGTGCCTGGAGTTGTGTGGGAGGGGCCGTGCAGCTGGGAAAACAGAAGCGCCGTCAGGGTGGCCAGCTGGGCTTGTGGGTCGCAGGAACGCAGGGTCAGGCTGGCATATGACGCCATCAGGGAGAGGTGAGAGCCATTCCTCGACCAACGTGGCCTTCATAATCAAAGCACGGACACAATGCTTTTCAAAGCTTCGGCTTTCCCCAAAGCTGATCCAACAGCATGACTAGATACGAGCCCAGGCTCCCCAAGTCCTAAAGCTGGTGTCGGGGGGCGTGAGGTAGGGGCTGCGAGGACCCAGCAAGGCAAGGTAAACTTGTCCGAGGCCACGTTGCAGGTGAGAGGCACCTGAGGGACCGGAAGATGCCTCTTCTCGTCTCCCAACTCGGGACCTGTTCCTTGCACCAGATCAGCCTTTGCAAGACGCGAGCTGCGTCCTGCATCAGAACTATCTGGGTGTCTGGGTTCAAATGTAGATTCCAAGGGCACCTTCATTTGCTGCTGACCAGGAATCTGCATTTTAAACAAATCCCCCTTGTTCTCAAGGAGATGGCCTGTGCCCGATGCTATCTCTGAAGGTCTGTTTTTGCTACACAGATAGGGGGGCGGGGGGCAGAGGGGCTGGGACTCTTTTTTTTTTTTTTTTTTAGATGTCGCACAAGAAAAGAGACTGAGACACCACAGTGAGTTAAATCTACCTCCTAGGCATCACTGTTGCTTTTGAACTTCCAGATGTGACTTTTAAAACTGCCTTTCCTGGGCCGCCTGGGTGGCTCAGGCGGCTAAGCGTCCGACTCTCGGTTTCGGCTCAGGTCATGATCTCACGTTTCATGAGTTTGAGCCCCGCATCGGGCTGTGCACCGTCAGGGCAGATTCTCTCTCCTGCTCTCTCTGCCCCTCCTCTGTCTCTCAAAATCAATAAAAAATAAAAGTTTAAAAATATCAATAAAAAAATAAATAAGACCCACCTCTCCTGTTTTACGTTTTTCCCCCAAATCCTTTTCCCTGTGTCTTTTCCCCTCTCTCTCCAGGCCTAACCCCATCCAGTCCAGATTGTTCAGTCCCTGTGACAAGTCCCCACTCCCCTTGAGAAGCATCTGCAAAACTTGGGTGTGCTTTTGTCCTTCCAAATGCTAGTTGGAAGATGGAATCTGGCCGGAGCCTGGGCCCGGAGCTGGGGAGGGGGTGAGCTCTTCAGCCTGGACCCGGGAGCAAAAGCCTGAGCCAGAGGTGGCTTGAGGCATTTCATGGAGCAACGGTCTGGACCAACATGCGTGGTTGGGGGCACATGGCAGAATCCCTGACTAATGGTGGAAATACCACCACTACCACTCAATACTCCGCGAATTTACAAATTTGAGGAAGGGGCGTAGCTATAATAAATTAGACCCGCGCGACATTCTCACGTTCAGGGGAGTTAGAGAGCAAATGCACTTAGAAGAGCGGATGAATGATGAGACCCTGCCCTGAAGGAAGGCAGACTTATGGGCGAGGAGGGATGAAGGTAAGCAGATCTATCTTGACAAGTGTTCTCGGGATCTGCTGGACAACCTTCCAGAACAACGTGGATTACAAAGTAGCCCCCCTTCATGTGTCGCCGGGGCCAACCATAATGAATTCAACAGCTGTCATGAATTGCCTGGATGTGTGCCTACCATTGCCAGAACAGACAGAGGTCTCGGGGCCCACCCACGTGACCCGACACCAATGGGGCAGCAAGGATCAGACGGGCCGGGGAAGTTAGGGGGAAGGTGAGTAGCATGGATATTGCTGGAAAATCAGAGAAACTTTTGACTCGGGAAAGAACTCTCCCCTCTGTTTCCAAAAAAAAAAAAAAGAAAAGAAAGAATTTTCTAGTGTTAAAACAAGTATCCCATTTCCAGTAATAATGACTAGAGATCAAAAGAACATCCTCAAAGATTGTCAAGGCAATTATAGCAGAATGTCAACAATGGCTGGGAATCAAGTCGAGACAATTTCTCTACCTGAAAATATCAATATTCTAGCGATGATTTCTCTGGCCATAAATTATTTTCGTGCACCCAGTTTTTCTTCTTTTCCGTTGTACGTATTTTAGAGACAGAGTCGCTCGGACGAGCGCAGATCGGAGCGCTCAGATAACTTCAATCTTTAAAACATACGTTTTTTTGTCCCACCCCCAAAATAACATATACTTTTTTTTTTTTAATTCTAAAATTGTTCAAGAGAATTAGCAGTTGGCTTTCAGGGGGAGGAATGGCTTGGGAGGTCCGGATGGCTCTACAAATGGTGTGGAGGACTCCAGGCAAGGGAAGAAAACGGCGTCAGATCAAGCCCATGTTGTTTGCCCGTGTGCATGGAGGCAAGAAGTCAACTCGGGATTCCGCCCTATCTTATCCACCCAATCTCATGAGGTGGTAAATCTGTCCTTTGATCTTGTCAACAATGTGGAAAGTTGGAGACAGCTGCCACCACCCCTCGTCAGCAGGGCCTCACCATTCCCTCATAAAACATTTATGAAACCTGTAATAAATGGGCCTGATAAGGAAGAGGGCTCAAGATTTCAAAAGTCAGCAGCTCCACTGAAAATGCCCTCTCTGCCTCCAATGTTCCTTTATTTGAAGAGCAAACACAAACTATCAATTCCCACTGGCTGTAAAGTTTCTGAGTAAAGAGTTTCACCAAACCCTGAGATTAGCAGAATGTGTTTGGAGTCTTACCCATATTCAGAAACCACCTCCCTTCCCCTGCCCAAAATTCACTGCACTGATATGCGTGGGCACAGAGGGCTCGGGCAAGACAAAGGCCTGGGCCGGAGGGATAATAAAAGCCCAGTCACGGAGAAATAGAGAGTCATTTGATGCAACAAAGTAAACTCATAGTCTATAGTTGAGTTTAGAAAAAGGAGAGAAAGGAATAGCTTTTTAGTAGCACATCATAAAATATGACTTTGGAAATATTTATTTTAACCTCTGTCTTATTTTCCGGGGAAATTAATTGGGCTCTCTGAGTTTAGCAGAAGTAGACAGAGTCCTAACTCTGCCCCTACTCTCCACGAATTTTCTTCATTGACTTTCTTGGGCAAGTGTCAGATGAGTTGAGTTGCTTAGGCCAGAGGCCTTCAAAGAATCAAGAAATAAAGAGAGCCACGAGAAAGAGAGGGAAATACGCTACACGTGGAGGAAACTCTTCAGGGGAACACGATTTGCTTCGGGGCCGGGAATGTTGTTTGACCCACAGGACAGGAGGGGGAAATGTATTTGTCGGATGAGGGACAGGTGAATGAAAGAAAGACTGAGCCATGGGACTGACTTTCGAGGAGAGGGAAACAGCACACTTGAGTGCAGAGAGAGAGAGAGAGAGAGAGAGCAAGAGAGACGGAAGCCCGCATACCACTGGACACATTTGTCTACCTTGTGCCTTGCATTCAAGGTGAAACAGGTGACAGCACAAGGATATTTGAATTGATCGGATTTAAAAAACAATGTCCAGGGGCACCTGAGTAGCTCGGTCGGTTAAGCATCCGACTCTTGGTTTTGGCTCAGGTCATGATCTCACGGTTCGTGAGTTCCAGCCCCATGTCAGGCTCTGTGCCGACAGTGGGGAGCCTGCTTGGGATTCTCTCTCTCTCTCTCTGTCTCTCTGTCTCTCTCTCCCTATCTCAAAAACAAATAAGTCAATATCTTAAAACAAAAAAATTTCCGGGTCTTTCCGTTTTTCTCCCCCGTGGACCATGATGAAGTGACGAGAAAGGAGAAGAGGGGCCCTCTGGGGGGGCCTCCTGGACGAACCGCGCCGGGCTGAACAGCGCCTCAAAGAGAAGCACAGATCCCCGAGCTGGGAGAGAGAGACTTCCCCTTGGGCCCACCTCCTCAGCAGCCACCTGCTGGGAAGCTCGGCGCATTCTCCACGCTCGCTTCGTGGCTTAACGTAAATTCTTACACAACCTTACACACGGGCCCTGGAGTGGCGTGAGTGTTCTGTGTGTCCTCTACGTGGATTCCATGACACTTTCCTGTGGTCGGGAGGGTGGAGGTCACCTTGACCAACCTTGTCAAGCCCCTGCCCCATCTCCGGGCACCTGGAGCTAATGAGAACGGCAGTCCAGGGCGTAGTGCTCAAGGATTCAATCCCAGAGGCCCTCTCACCCCCAGGATCAGTGTCGGTGCCTATTTAAGCCGTCCGGAACAACAGCCAGCAGCTGGGCTCCAGGGGCGGCTTCCGTATTCCGGTCACTGGCGGGGAGGGTACCTGGGCCGGCGGAAGAAATAGAGACGAGGCTCGGCTGTAACTGAGGACCAACGATACGCAGCGGGCAGCGTCCGAAACAGCCCAGCGTGGCAGTCATCACCACCGGTCCACTGTGGTCTGGCTAACGCTCACCGAGATAGGCAGAAACGAACCGATCATTCTACCGTTCTGTTCAGGTTCGGATCTGAAGGTTCCCCAGATGCTTCCAGAACAAGGGACCAGAGCTGGATTTTCACGGAGAATTCTGCCCGAGTGAGCAGCGGTCTTTCACGAAGCCCCAGCAGACGTGTCCTCCCGTCTGCTGCTGTCTCCGGGCCCGAGAACTCCAGCGCCGTGAGCCACCACCTCGGGGAGGGGAGGGGACTGGCCTCTCAGGGAGGGCTGTGTCGGGGAGAGGGGTAAGGAGGAGGCCGCCCCGCAGAACAGGGGTGCAGGGGCCCGCAGGACAGGGGGCGGCCCCAGCACTTTCCGCGAGTCCAGAGGCAGGGAAGCGCGATGGCGAAGGGCACGTCGTTCTCTGTCACCTGCCCACGCTCCCTGGCTGGCTCCCACACTGACTACCCTTGTGACCCGGAGCGTCAAACCCTGCGCGGTTAGCCATCATCGTCGTCATTTGGCCGGTGCGTTTGCTTCCTGGTGCTCAAAATACATAGCTTCTGATTTTTATACGCTTTTCACGCCCACAAAACACATCGTGTGAAGCTGGGTTTTGCCCTGGAGGCTGGCATGTGATGCTTCTCCTGCCGATTCTCATCCACTCCCACGTCTCCCGCCTCGATGCCTCGAAAATTGCAACTCTCTTTCTTACGGTGTTGCCCATGTAATGATCACAAAAAACACATCAAGTGAGGGTACTTTTCCCTCCATTTTACAGGTGGGGCAACGGAGGCCTGGCAATGTCTAGGGTTCCAGAGCATGGCTGGTCGGGGCTAGGAGCCAGGGATGGGGAACCAGGGTGTGAACCTTGTTTCCGAGGCTCCCAGCCCTGACCCTGCTTGAATAGGACTGAGTGAGATGCACTGAGAAGGGCCGCACGATGGGAGGTCAGAGGCAGGGGCCGTGATGAGAGTAAGTAGATGCTGTTACAACGGGTTAGGCCCGGGGCTGTCCTGGGAAAACCAGAACGCAGGGATGCCTCAGTTAGGGTAACAAAGACCCCAGCCTGAGAATCCCAGGCCAAGGCCAAGGTGGGCAAAGCTGCCATGAGGTTATGGCACGTTCCTCTGTGTGGGTGAGCTGGGGACACGGAAGGGCTGCCGCCATTGACCCCCTGTGGTTTCCCGTCTTCAACCAAATACCCTACTCTGGGGCTCATTACCCAGCCCCAGTGTGTCACCCAAGGATCCCGGCACCCCCTGTCTTCCTTCCACACCCGTGTGGGAGTCCCCCATGCTGGCAAATGTTGCACCAAATGGCTTAAAAGTTGGGATGTTGGTAGGGTGCCTGGGTGGCTCGGTTGGTTAAGCATCACCTTTGGCTCAGGTCACGATCTTGTGCTCCGCGAGTTCAAACCCCACATCGGGCTCTGTGCTGACGGCTCGGAGCCTGGAGCCGGCTTCGGATTCTGTGCCTCCCTCTCTCTCTGCCCCTCACGCTCTCTCGCTCTCTCTCTCTCTCTCTCTCTCAAAAATAAATTAGCATAAAAAAATTTTTTTAAAGTTGGGACACTGGGTATTTGTGGAGTGGAAAGGTAAAAGCAACCTAAATGTCCCCTGGCAGATAAATGGGTAAACAAATGGGTAAGCCACACAATGGAATATTCTTCAGCCTGAAAAACAGAGGACACTTTGAAACAGGCTGCAGCACGGAGGAGCCGTAAGTAAAACAAGCCCGTCACGAAAAGACAAATACTGTGCGGTTCCACTGATGCGAGGTCCCTACTGAAGTCAGATTCATAGAGACAGAAGGGAGGGTGGTGGCTGCCCCGGGGGCGGTGGGCGGGGACGTGGGGAGCTGGTTTTCAATGGGTTTTGCCAAACAAAGAGTCCTGGAAATGGGTTGCACAACAGTATGGATGTCCCTCACCCTACTGGCCTGTATGCTTAAAAACGGATAGACTGGGAAAGGCTATGTTAGGTGTGGCCGTATCACAATTAAAAAAAAGTTTGAGGGTTAGGTGCCCGCACCCTCAGACACGGCAGGCTGCCATCCCCCACATGCGGGGAAGAAGCTCAGTGTGCTCCCTCCCCCCCCACACCCCTCTGCCAGGCTGTGCCCTGAGGGGTTGCCCTGGCCTCTCCGCACAGCTCAGGGGCAGGGGCAGGGCTGTGTCTGCCCAGAGGGGTGCCTTCCCCCAATCCCACGGGCTCCGCGTGGGGTCAGGGGTGCCCTGCGTGTCTATTTCTCCCCTCGCCTTGCTGGGAATGGCCCAGAGCGGGGACCGTGCTTACTTTCCTTCCTATTCCCAGCTGCTCGCTCGGGGCCCTGCACACAGTCAGTGCTTAATAAATACTTGCGGAAAGGAGGAGAGGAGGAAGGCAGGGAAAGAAGGAGAGAGAGGGAAGTGGAGGAACGTGGATGTGTCTCAATGTCTAGTTTATGTGCATCTATAGGGCCCGAGAACCAAGGGGGTTCTTCTGGGGTCTCCGAACTTGCCGTGGATTACTGGGGTTTTATTTTATTGCTTAATGTGCCCTCCCTCATCTCACAGCCCAGGATTCCGAGATCCGTGGCGGGCCGGGGGGGGGATTCCACTTGCCCGGGACACTTCAGAGTCATGCTCTGACTGCACTGGGACGCAGCTGCCCCCATGGTCAGTGTTCACGACAAACGTCCAAGCGGCCGCAAAACCCTTGTCACCCTACTCCCACCGGGGCCCTTAGAGATGGCTATTCCTCCCTTGCTTCCCAACGGCTGGTGCAAAAAACTCAAAAGGCCCCTCTCCGTGAAGATGATGCGCATTTCTCCTTCCCTCCCTCCTCCCACCCCTGCATCTCCTCCTCTCTCCCCTCCTGGGCCTCCTACATCTCTACAGCCCACCCTTGGTGGGCCCCATTATCAGCAGAAACTGTTCCCAGGCGATAAAGCAGCTCAGGTCAGGCGGAGGGGAGCTTTGTGGACCTGCTGAGGCGAGGGGATTTTCCTAGCTCCGTCACCCTGCTGTTTGCCCACCTGTCACCTCAGCTCTGTGACAAGGCTGACATGAAAGGGGGGGGGGGGAGGGCGCATTTTTGCCAGGAGAGGTAGTAGGCTGCTGGCTATAAACACGCCCATTCAGTTTTAGATTGCAGCCCAGGGCTGGCCACGGGGCCCAGTCCCCGGTTAATTCGTAACCTGTAACCTGTGAGCGCCACTCTTGAGGCAGGTGCAGAACCTTGGTTTCGCCCCGGATCTTTCCTTCCCACTCCCCCACATGGGGCCAAAAGTGAAGTCTTGGAGAGCGCCCCGGGCCAGCCGCTGTGGCCCTTGGCCTGCCCCGGAAGGGTCTGCTCCCTCAGGCCTTGGTTCTCCAGCTGTGGCTGGGAGCAGTCCCCGGGCACGGGTATGGCTCAGGGCACGTCCTCTGACTCTGCAGGAGGACGGGGCATCAGGATCGAGCCTGGTGGCTCCGCGCTGCAGAAAAGAAAGGGCACCTTGAAGATTAAGGGGCGGTGGTGGAGAGCTGAGCCCCATCAGCTCATCGGCAGCTCCACGCACAGCCCCAGACATACTTCCTGGGGGAAAGGGGGGACGCCGGTTACCAGGGCAAACGGATCACATGGCTGCAAGTCCAACTTTCGGAGTCTGTTTTCTTAGATACACAAAGAGTGAGAAGCCAAAGAAAGGAAAGCCAGGCAGATGTCTGGAAGCCAAGCGCGGCGTGCTGGGGTTGGGGTGCAGGCAATGAGAGCCACAGGGGAGGGCAGAGGGCTCTCTGATGCAATCCAGGGAGATCAGGTGCCAAGGGCTCCTCCTGGAGCGCCCACCACCCACCCAGAGGCTGTGACCAGCAGGGGGCAGCAGAGAGCCCAGGGGCAGTAGGAGGCTAGGGGAGGGGGATGCCCCTGGCTTCTTTGGATAATTCCTGCCTGTCTTTCCTCGTGTCGATGGTCCAATTTCCCCTCCTTTTCCTCCTCTTCCTTGTTCCTTGTCTTCTGGTCGTCCTCGCAGGTTGTGTTGTCAGGGTGAAAGCCAGACCCCCTAAAACCATGTGCTTAGTCATCACATCTGGGAAAACTGTCTCCCTGGAGAAGACCTCACTTGACATGGGGTCACCGAGAGCCTTTCTGAGAGCCCTGGAGGGGCCACGATCCCCGTAGACCCCAGGCTCCTCACCTCAGGGCGACCAGCCAGGCACAGGATGGCTGGAACGGCCCCGTTGGCGTGAAAGAGCCCCACGGGCCGTCGTGATGAGCATCCTGCTGTCTACCGCCTGCCCCTTGGCTCCCAACAATCAAGGAAGAAGAGAAAATTAATGCCTTTCCTGTCAATCATGCCAGTAAGTGCTGCCAGGGCTTTGGAATCACATGAAAAATCGAGAAGTTGCTACATACAATGGCGTGGGTACAGAAGCCATCGGGGGTTGTGTGTATATCACAGAGCAGTCCTCGGGAACAGTTGAAGAAATCGGCCACTTAGATGACACATAATTGGTTGAAATGACAGGTTCCTAAAGGGCAGCAGGTCCAGAGTGGACTTGGCTTGCGGGGCGGGGGGGGGGGGGGGTGGAGGGTGGGGAGGGGGGTTTCCGGGACACTGCGTCTTTGAAATATCACATGCACCCTGAAAAACGCATGAATCACAAGATTAACTCTCACCACGTGAACCTGCCCGTGTACCCTGTACCCAGACTACAGGACGGAGCGTGGCCAGCTTCCCAGAAGTCCCTCGTGCCTGTTCCAGTCATTCCCTCCCAAGGGGACCAAACACCACACGAGCTTTGCCTGCTGTTCAGTTTCATCCACACGGCGCGTTCTCTTTTGTGCCTGCCCTCTCTCGTTCAACGTAACGCGTGCGCGGTTCATCCGTGCGGTTGTATGTGCTTGTCATTCGTTCAGTCCCCAGTGCTGAATGGTATGCCACAGTGGGACCGTATCACAGCCTATGCACCCATTCCGCTGGTAGTGGGCACAAGGGTTGTTGATGGTTTGGGCCATTACAAGTAAGATGTCTGTGTCGAGACTCGTAGAGGGCGTATGTCCACACACCTGTTGGGTACACAGGGGCGTGAGGAACGAACTAGATGCGGGGGAATCTAGAAGTCTCTTTTTCTCTTTGAGTTAGGCAGGCCATGAGTATGAGAAGGGAATGTTTGTACTGGCTTTTAAGGGAAGTGGGTATAAAATCCGGGCAAGAGGGAACATGCTACTGAAATGCAGGCTGATGGCTCGTAAAGTCTCACGGCCCCCCGCTGGAGCCACGCAGGTAGCTGGCTGGCAGAAATTGTGTGGGTGCGGGAGCCCGGGGCAGCACTGACTGGGGAGGGAGAGAGGCACTGGCGTCACTGGGCTGGCAGTGGGCCACTTGCCCCCGTGGGACCCCCTCCCACGAAGCAGGAAGCACAAGGGGGTCTGAGAATGACACCAACGCCCCCAGCCCTCACCTCCTGGGTCCTGGAGGCTGCGGGCATTAGTCTGCACCTCCCTCTCTGGCCTCCCTCCCCCTTCCCAGACAACAAACGATTTCCCATTACACTCCGGCTAGCTGGCCCTTCTCCCGCAGCGCACGCCCTGGGCATCGCCGGTGAACCTGAGATCAGCCGATCCCGATGGAAAGCGTGGTCCTTTAAGACCCTCGCACCCCGTGCAAGTTCCCATAAAGGTCCTCCTCGTTCTTTGTAAATGAGAAAGGAGCTAGTCTCCGGTAGGAAGGGCGCGTCCCTATGAAGATCGGGAGTCTCGGAGGGTCAGAGGAAGGGGCTGGAGAAGAAGGAGAAAGAGGCAATGCTGGGGGCACATCGCAGACACAGCCCCCTCTGGCCACCTTAACGCTCAGCGCGAAAGACAGCAGCCAGGTTGCGGGGCGTCCACAGAGGTGGCATTCTGACACCCTGTGACAGCTGCCTGCTGGCGAAGTCAAAGCAGCTAAGGCCACTCTATCATGTCTCGTGTGTGTGAGCCCCGCGCCCAGTTGGAACCCGTCCGCTGAGCCGTAGTGGGGCATAAACACGGGGACAGCTGAGGCCACGCGCTCTCTGTTCCCAGCAGCTCCCACAAGACGTCAGCCCGTGCTCTGCAGGTGGCCCTCCTCTAGGCCACACAGTGTGGCAGCGAGGCCAGCGCGGGGAGGGAGGGAGGGATGCTGAAGGATAGACCGTTCTGGAATCTTAAAAGCCAAGTCACAGGGCAAGGTGAGTTCTGAGGAAAATTGGGGCCTGATCTCACAGTGGGGTGCTGGGTCCCCGTCCCCTGGCGCTGTCCTGAGAGATCCGTTAGTCACACGGGCTCCACCATCCCTCGGCGGAGTGTGCCCAGATCCCCCGTGGGAACGCGGGCCGTACGGCGTCTCTCGGGGAGACGCTACCCCCAGTTTCTTCCCCATCAGCTGCGACTGCATCAGAGCCCTTGGGCTGTGGAGTTTATGCGTCACAGAGGGGCCTTCTCTGCACTCACACTGCTGTAAAGCACCAGGCACGCTGTCGCAGGACCCAGACCGTCCCCGTAAACAGCCGAGGTGATGCCGAGGCAGGCTTGTACCCGGCACCCCCCTTTCTCCAGGGAGGAAAGAGACGTTATCTAGCTCATCAAAGTGGGGCCTCTCAGCAAGAGCTCAGTTATTATTTAATGAGATCCTTAGCACCGGCAACCACAGGATTAATAAAAATTGAGGGTAATAAAAGAAATCACAGAGGAGGCTAATGCTATCAACTATGTAATAAAAGGGAGGAAGCAGGCTTCATCTGCAGTGACAAATCCTCTTTGTCTCGCAAAGCTCAGAAACAAGGCCCGGGAGGAAGGGACCACTGGGCAGCTTTAGAAGAACGCTGGTCCCAGCAACCACGACTCAGGGGTGCCCTTGGCTGTGCAGGAGCTGGAAGGGCTCCCCTCCGAGTGAACTCGGCGGCGGAAGAGTCGTCTGGTCTCGTCCACGCTTAGACCTTCCACACCCCCCACCTGGAGGACGATGCTTCTGTCTCTCCAGCTGGGTTCGCGGTGCCGCAGCCAAGGCCCTGGGGGTGCCTGTTCCACGTCACCACTGCCGTGGCGCGGCCGGGGACACTGGGGCCCGGAGTCCGGCGGCCGGCCTCTCTGCGCTCAACCCCGGTCACCCTTCCTCCTATCTGCTCACAGCAGCCAGGAGGACACCCACTGCACCAAGTGGGGCCGCCCGGGAGGCTGGGCCCCAGCATCCGGCCCCGTCTCGTCAGATGTCCCAGAGCCTCCCCGGCGGGGGGCTGTCCGGCCTCTCCAGAGGTCTACACAGCGGGGCCCAAGAAGAATGACAGCAGCCAGCCGGTGGAGTGTGGGACGAGAGGCGGGGAGCTGGAGGGTACGCCCGGGACACTCTTGCCCAGATCGGCCCTGGTCCCCTCTCTTGACCTCATGCAGCAAGCCCTCGGGCCAAAGAGGTGCCAATTCCCGAACCCGGTGGTGGCACCTCCGAGTCCTGCCTCCTGCACGTGGGAGGGGGTGGGGGTGGGGAGCAGCTCCTGAAGTGCATCCAGGAGGGAAAAGAGGTCGCTGTGAAACACGATTGTCCTCTCGCCCTACACGTTACTAACCCTAATCCTAACCTGACTTCCCAGTGACACAAGTGTGGCACTGAGGCCTGCTTGGAGCTCAGTGTGACCCACTGTGGCCTCCCTGTATTGGGGAAAGAGCCCTGTGCTCCCTGGAGTGATAGAAAAAGAGGTTGGCGGGCAGGGGGGAGGGGTTTTCCCAGCCCCAGCCTGGATGAACTAACCTCAAGGGCAACCCAGTTAAGTCAGAGGAAGGAAAATGCGGGTTCGCGCAGACCCCAGATCTGGCAGGGTCTAGGAAGTGGCCAATTAGGGGAGGAGGAGGGAAAACAGACATGGGGGGAGCCGGCTGGGGGGTGGTGGGAGCAGGAGGCATGGGCAGCGGTGTCCCTGTGGCTAAGGGGCACGCATGAGATGGTTGGATGGGACAGGTGGCCAGAGAGGCATATTCACTCGGCACGTTTTGTTGAGAGTGGCCCCCCTGTAAAGCCTGGGTGGTTCTGGGGGAGACATTTGGGCAGATGACTCTGAAACCCTCCCCAACTTTATTTAATCACTAAGGACTTTCTTGTGATTATCAGAAAGCTAGAAGGTGTTTCTGGGGAAAGTCAGCTTGCTTCCAAAACAATGCATTGAACACCCCACCCCCCACCCCCGCTTGTCTCAGCTCCTATGTGGACAGAGAGAGAGAGAGAGAGAGACCACGAAGAAAGAAAGGACTTCACAACAGGATGCCCAGTCAGCCCCCTCGCCATTTGGACCCTGAGCAAAGAGTCCCCAAGGGGAGAAACACGGCCATGACTCAGCCTGGCCTCTTTGCAATTTCCGCCTCAGAGATTTCCCACTCCAGGCCTAGACTTCTGATGTCCCAATTTCATTTCGGGGCTTTCTCCAAGAGGACAGGTGGGTGCTCCGTGTCGGGGCCTCTCAGCAGCCCGAGAAGGGCGGGGGGCTAACGACCCAGATGCCCCAGTTTCCCAAGAGGGGCCCGACTCCTGTATCCAGCAAGAGATGAACTAGAGCCAGTGGACTGCCTATCAGCCCGCAGTCCAAACACCAGCCAAGGCCCCTTGGCCAGTAATAAATCCAGCCGGCTGCAGAAACAGGTCAGAGAGCCGGAGGAATACAGCCCTGCCCGGGGAATGATTAACCAGCAGCGAGGGGCCCTGGAGGTCACAGTGATAATGAGAAAGTTTCCCTGAGCTATCTCAAGTGCAGAGGACCCGGGGAGGGGCCCTGGCTGGCGCCCTGACTCCTGGGCAAACGCTTCCTGCCCCATCCAGGGCGTGCTCTTTTCAGTGGCCAAACACTGCACCTCCCCAAGGGAATAGGGGAACTGACATCACAGCCCCCAGGCACTCGGCCCCCGGTAAAGTCCATGGCGAAGACGCCAATGAGAGCGTCTTCCTGGGAGGTGGCTTTTCCCCAAACGCGAGACTTGATAAGCCCTTCCAAGAAGAGGAGGCTTTAGCGCTTATCTTTATTGCCTGGCATGTCCTAAGACATTGAGGGCCGCTCTGCTTGAGTGAAACTCAGGAAGGGTTTTCCGCGAGATTTTCTGCTCTCTTATCTTTTTCAGTATTTTGGCATCTTGCAGTGGAGTTCTCCAGCAAGCTTCTCCAAATGCGGGGCTCGCGCCTCATTTCACCGAATGAGGATTGCTAAGCCCCTGCTACGGATCTATTGTGAGGCGCAGCACAGACTCCAAAAGAATTCTTTCACTGGGGAGGCAGGACCAACATAGAGAAAGAATAGTAATAATAAGCACTGTAAGGTGAGGGCTGTAGGGAGCCTCGGTGTTCTAGAAAATTCCCAGTGTCAGCTGGGAACCAATGGAGTCTCCCAGTTTTCAGATAGAAGTGAAAACACAAAGAAGGTGTGTGGTTGTCCGTTAGCAAGATGGCGCCACGAGCTGGTATCCCGGCTCTGGCTCCTGCACGTTCACGAAGCTACGCAGTGTGTTCTCATTCTCTGCCAGGGTCCCAACTCGCAGACACTTTCACACTGTCTTTCCTTTATCTTCTCCATTTCCCTCCCTGAACTGGAGGTAATGATTAGTCATCATTTTCTTTTCTTCTCTTTTCTTTTTCTTTTCTTTTTTCTTTTTCTTTTCCTCTTATTTTCTTTTTCTTTTCTTCTCTTCTCTTTTCCTTTCCTTTTTTTTTTTTTTTTTTTTTTAGAGAGAGAGCCCATGTGCCTGGGTGTGAGAGCTGGGGAGGGGGCCGAGGTAAAAGCAGGGAGAATCTTAAGCAGGCTCCATTCTCAGCACAGAACCTGACGCGGGGCTCAGTTTCACGACCCTGGAATCATGACCTGAGCCAAAATCAAGAGTCGGATGCTCCACTGACTGAGCCACCCAGTGCCACTAGAATCGTCATTTCTACCTAACACTGAAGCCAGGAGACTCTTCCCACACTTTCCAAATTCCTCTTGTAGAAAAGAAGCCATGTATGGTTCCTTGAGAAACCTGGTACTGATTCGTAGCGACACCCCCATCCCATATTAATTAAGGCTGTCCCACGATGTTATCAAATATTGACATCCTGCCCCAGTTGAG
The DNA here is from genome assembly GCF_022837055.1 of Prionailurus viverrinus. Lineage (NCBI taxonomy): Eukaryota > Metazoa > Chordata > Mammalia > Carnivora > Felidae > Prionailurus > Prionailurus viverrinus. Next base: position 6,684,788 of record NC_062561.1, read on the forward strand.
CAGGTAGCCATCGTGAAGTAAGACCGGTACTCAGTTCTGGAATCTTCTTATTTCAAGAGGCCAATCACTGAGCAATGTTCTTATATTCTCTCATTCGTTATCGGATTTACCAATAACTTCTGTTATGACACCACCCAGAGAAAACCGTTTCCCGTTCCAGTCAGTGTCTCTTGGCTAAGTCAGTTTTCCCATTTTTCAGGGGTATATGATAATACTGATCTACTTTTAAATATAATTTAAAATGTCCACAACAGTACGTGCTCCTGGTGGAAATAACACCACCACCTGTAAAGTGAGTATTCTTAACGTTTATTTATTTTTGAGACAGAGAGAGACAGAGCATGAACGGGGGAGGGGCAGAGAGAGAGGGAGACACAGAATCCGAAGCAGGCTCCAGGCTCCGAGCCATCATCCCAGAGCCCAACGCGGGGCTCAAACTCACGGACCGCGAGATCGTAACCTGAGTTGAAGTCGGACGCCTAACCGACTGAGCCACCCAGGCGTCCCCTGTAAAGTGAGCATTCTTGACAGAGAAAGGAAGGAAAGAAATCAAGCCAAATCAAAGCTTCTAGATCTAACTACTAGTTTATAGGAAATACAGGACTCAGGGGAAAAAATGTGAACATCAGGTTTGCACTGAGCAGAATCCAGCAGTACGTCAGTTGATGCCTGGGTGATGTATACGAGGGTCGTTGTATTGTTTGCTTTGGCGAATGTGTGAAAATTTTATAGCATAGGGTTAAAAATACGTACAAGTGTTTTGCACATACACATAAGCCCTCCTTTCCCTGCGGACCATGAACCAGCACAGTTCCTGGGCACGAGCGGTGAGTCACATCAAAGGCTGTGTCATCCTTCAACTGTCCCATCAGACTCCAAACCAGAGATGTAACATTGTTCTATGGAAACGCTGAGTGTGGATAATGTGGACAGATGCAGTGGGTGATGCCAACCCGTGTTTTCAGGTCTGGGTTCTAGCTCTGACCCTGCTACTCACCAGCTTCAATGACTCAGGACAAATCACTTACCCTCTCTGAGAGCCAGTGTTTTCCTCCACCAAAAGATAACCGCTCATTCGACAAACACTTGCGGTGGACGTGAAAATGAGGTAGACCACAATCCCTACACCCAAGGCACAAGAACTGTGCACAAGGAATATATTATTCAAGGTTGGAAGGGAGAAGAAACATCCGAAATAATCCCTGCTCTCTGAATATCGGAGAAAACTCCCTGGGATTCGCCAGCTCTTTAAAATTTGTAATTTGTGTTTTAATTTTTTCTTTTTAATTTCTTTTTGAGACAGAGAGAAACAGAGCGTGAGCAGGGGAGGGGCAGAGAGAGAGGGAGACACAGAATCTGAAACAGGCTCCAGGCTCTGAGCTGTCGGCACAGAGCCCGACGCGGGGCTCGAACTCACAAACCGCGAGATCATGACCTGAGCCGAAGGGGCTCGAACTCACAAACCGCGAGATCATGACCTGAGCCGAAGTCGGACGCTCAATCGACTGAGCCACCCAGGCACCCCTTTAAAATTTGTAACTGGATGAGATCTTTCCCTTCTCGTTCTAAAAGAAATAGGAATAACGACTAAAGTAAACTCGGTATTCTTTCTCGGAACCCCCAGGCTTCTCCAAATCCTCCCCCAAATCTGAGGACTCTCTGAGAGTCCTGAATTTGCACTTTGATTGTCCCCTGGTCAAGTAAAGATGTTGAGGAGCTCTCTTCCCCGGGGCTCCCCACTCCTCGTCCCCAGCTCGGCTTGACCGCTGGCCGCGGGGCGCTGTAAACACCACCGGGCTCTCCTCCCCAGCGGGGCGCCGTGGGCATCCCTCATGCACTGTGGCAGCTCTGTACCCCAGGGCCACCAAGCCCCGCTTCCAGGAACTGCTGGACGGATGTAGAAATGCCCAAGGGAGTAGGTGAGGGACCCCCCCCCCGCCCCGGGGTCTGTGTTGCTGCTGTCCTCAGGGCAACCCAGGCCTGGCCCTCCTTGCTGGTGCTGATCCCACAGCTGCCTGCCCAGCCCTCCACACTCACGGGTCTGGCCTGCGCGCGATCCTCCCCAGTTTACCAGTTTACCAAACCCCCAGATTTGTCAGCAAAGGCGGTTTCCTATTTTTTTTAATTAAAAAAAAAAAATTTTTTTTAAAGTCCTCTCTCTTTAGAGTAACCAATTCACCCAAACAGTAGGGGACCTGGTGTAAATGTCAAGAATTTCAGGTGCGGGAGAAACCGGTGCCCTGCCCTTCGCCTTCACAAAGGTCCAGGAGCAGAAAAGCGCTCGCGGCCCTGCTGGGTAAGCGGGCTCACTGCAGGGAGGTGGCCCCCGGGAAAAGTCCATTTTGGGGGGGGAGCCTGGCCACTGCTTGGTCAGCGTCACTCCCCAGCTCTCTTCCGGGAGCCCCTGCAAGGGTCGTGTGGGCGCCCCCTGGGCAGTGAGAGTGAAGGGCAGAGGGACGGAGGAGCCCAACTCCCTTCCTAGTCCCGCCTTCCGGCACCCGCCCTCGCTCTGCACTCCGCAGTCAGGCCTCGTCCCAGGGAACTCCTGGGGTGTCTCAGACCCCCGTGGGGCCAGCTCTGTGTTTTGCAACAGGGGATAATAAATATTTGCTCGAACGGTAGCACTAAAACTCAGGGCACCTATTTACTGACAACAAGCAGCCCGGCCACGCTTCTTGGGAAGGCCCCCAGGCGCCAAGCCCAGGGGACGCTCATGCTAACTATCCTCAGGAGTGTGCCCGGAGGCCAGAAGAACAGCAAGGACTGAGCCTTCTCCCTCCCAGCCCACCCAGACGAGCCTTCTTTCCAACGGCGTCCTCACTCTGCCCGGACTCCAGATGGCACGGGGCCCTGAGTTTGCATCGACACGTGGGCATCGCCTTCGACCTGGTCTCAGAGCCACGCCTGGCATGGGGGGAGGCCAGGGCCCTGGGCCTCCGGAGAGACCTCCCGGTTTCGCACCCGGTGCGAGGAGCGGTTTTCACCTGGGTGATCGTTCAGTGGGTGCAGCAGGAACTGGCCGTTTGCTTTCATTGGGGCCTCCTGGAGCAGCTGTTCAAACGTCCCCTGATCCCCGCCTCCTTCCGACACCCTGCTCCCCAACGTTCCCCCGCTGTCCCTTGTCTTCTCATACTTCGAGAAACCCTTTTTGAAGTTCAGACGGCAGGGTTGCCTCTCTTGCCGTTGTTCGCGATCCCAGATTTCCACTCCTTGGTTTTTCCTGGGGTTTGGCCCCAGAGCCTTCATCAGTGGCCTGGAGGGCTGATGTGGGATGTGTTCCCTCTGGGGGGCCTCCGGAGCCTGGTGTCAGGCCGGGATCAGGTATCGTGGGACGGGGCCAGGAGACGAGATGCCCCAGGAGATGGAAGGGACAGAAGGGGTGCTGTTGGTACCTCACTTGACTCACCATCATTGCAGTGGGGAGAATCAGAAGTCACGGGTTCCAGGCCCACAGAACCCAAGGCAGCAGCCAAGGAGGGTGAGAGGGGAAAGCCAGGCAGACGTGGTAGCCAGGTGGTCCCTAGATGTGTGAGCCCAGGCTGGCCATGAACCTCCCGGGGCCTCAGCCTCCTCATCCATAAAATGGGATAACAATAGTCCCTATCTCGCAAGGTTGGCCCAAGAATTAAATGAGTGTCTACAAAGCACTAAGACATACAGGTTAACATAAGACTCTTAGGTTTGTTTAAAGGTATATTTCTGTTTTTAATGTTTACTTGGGGGGGGGAGGGGCAGAGAGTGAGAGAGACGCAGAATCCGAAGGCGGCTCCAGGCTCCGAGCTGTCAACACAGAGCCCGACACGGGGCTCGAACCCACAAACCGTGAGCTCGTGACCTGAGCCGAAGTCAGACGCTTAACCGACTGAGCCACCCAGGCGCCCCTGTTTAAAGGTATTTCTCAAGCTCCTCCTCCTGCCAGAGGCATGGGGTGGGGAGAGGGGAAGGGGGGAAGGGAGAGTTAATTACTGACAGTATGTGATATGTCCCACAAACCTTCAGACTCCTCCTTTAGTCCCGAGGCTCTGGGCGGGGGTAGGTCCAGATAGTGTCCTGCTGCCTATCTCGGTTTGGGTGAGCTCAGCTGATCGTCCTCAACAGGCCTCCTGCCCTCCCCTGGAAGGACATCCCTGCCCACGGGCCATGCTGACCCGCCATCCTCTCTCTTTCTCCAATGAAATCCGCCTAGATGAATAATACATATGTATTTTTTCTTCCTATCCACCAGTAAGGTCCTGAAAGCCATTTAGTGGTCGCGTCATTTTTACTTAAGTGTCTTCGGATAACAGTAGAAAGTGGAAAAGTTTATGAATTATCTGGAAATTTCCATCTTGCTGGTGGGGGTGGTGAGGGGCAGGGGAAATGACTCCTAAACCGGGTAAAGGTTTCTGCTTCTCGGCTCTTTGGATAAAAGTGTGGAGTCAGCTTATCTGACCAGCGAGGCAGGAGGAGCTTGTCCCTCTTACGGATGGAGAGGTGAAGTCCTTTGCCCACAGTCACATCCTGCCGAGCTGCTGAGGCCCCAGGTCCTGGGCTCCGGGCCACCACGGCGCCCGCCCCATCGGCCACCTCGCCGTCTCCAGTCTGCCAGGAACGTGTCCATCATGTGTAACATCTTCTCTCCTTGCTCTCCATAAATCAGCCCCTGCACCCCTCATGGTCTCCATGACAAGGCGTGACAACAGTTTGGTAGCTGGAAAACCTTGTCATCAGTCTCTTGAGCCAAGAGCTGGCAAAACTGGGTTGCGATGGCCATCCTGCCCATAGTCAGTCCTGACTCCTGGGAAGCAGGAACGACCCAGAGGCGTGAGGACTTGATCCGGAAGAGATCCCCCTATACCTGGAATGTGGAATCACCCACCTTCTGCGGGGGGCCCGGGGACTGGTGCTCAGCATGCTACAAGCTTTATTTTATGTAACTGGCACCTCAGACCCATGAGGTCGGTGCCCACGGTTCCACACCTTGTGGAGGGAGACGTCTAGATCTCATTAGAGCCCCCCGCCCCATGCCCCGAGCTGTGGTTCTTACGGTCAGCCCGAGGGCTCACTAGGGACCAAGCCCCCCGGGACCACTGACCGCATTATATCCTCACCCAACCACCCTCCATGGGGAAGGTGCAGTGACTGTCCTCATGTCAGGGAGGAAGCAGGGCTTGGGCAAGTGGCTGGCCCGAGGTCACAGGGCCAGGAAGTGGCAATGCAGGGTCCACACCACCCTGCTGCTTCCAGAGAGCCCCCGGCTACCGTGGCTCCTGCCTCTGCAGTTACCAGAACACTCTTTCCCTCCTGCTCAATGAAGGCCGTGAGGAGGGCCAGTCAGGTCCCGGCCTCTGCAGGAAGCGGAGGCCAAAGAGGCCCGGGGCACTTGGAGAGGCAGGCTGCCTCTCTCAGCCCCCATGGAACGTAGAATTCCTGGATCAGGTCTGGGAATCTGTGTTTTACAAGCTCTCCAGGCGATCCTTCTAAGCACTAGAGTTTGTGAGCTGGGCCATGGCTGTTTAAAGAGTCTTTCCGAACAGCCTCCAATGCCACCTGCTCCTGCTTGTTTGCTGCCTATCAAACATCAAAGCAGAAAAGGCCGGAGATGGGGAACAGGCAGCCAAGACGTGAACGGGCGTGACCTCCGGAGGGTCAGCTGACAGGTGACACGTGCTTCTCCGTGGCTTTCAGGACACTGTTGGGCCCTTGAACGGCTCAAGAGAAGCCTGCATCGTTAGAAGCTCTGGCTTGTAGCGGACGAAGAAAACAGCTCGAGGATCGCACGGAAGGGCGTTCACAGCCAGGGCCACAGTCGCTCATCACAACCGGGTTCACAGGGCCCTGTGCACGTGCCCAGGAAGGAACTCTGGTCTCTTTTGTGTGTGATGGTGAGAAACGCTTTTGAGGGGGCAGAACCTGGTCTGAACGCATTGGTGCGTGTTTGGATTTTCTAACAACAGAGATCGAAAGATAAGGCCCCTGTTGGTGGGTCTGCTGCTGCCACGCGAGGGCTGGGTTTGGGTCCTGAGGACTGTGGGGGTGACGAGGGACTCCGCTTTGTGGCGGGGGGGGGGGGGGGTGGGCATTTATGTTTCTTCTTCAGCAAGTCTTAAGAAAGCCTTACTTCCGCCCGCCATCATTCGAGGGCTCTCTTCACGGAGCAGGGAGTGGGTGAAGTGAAATTTGGAGGTCTGTTCCTGGCTTTAAGCCCGTGCTGTGCTGCCCCAGACCCAGAACAGGAAGACGACAGCCCTTGCTCACGAACGGGGCGACGGGCCCGGTGAGGTCATGACGTGGTGGCTCACCAGCCTTTGGGAGCTTCTCCAAGGCTGCTCGATAAGGCCGGGTCAACGTCCACGTCGACAGTTGGGGCTGTCATAAAGTGAGGTTGACTGATGGCCCAAGAACACGCGTGACCCTGGCTCCTCTGTGGCGGGCGGGGCGGGGGGGTTGTCTCTGGCCACCTCTCTGGCACAGAGAGGACCCCGGAACCACACCATTCAGAGTCTCCCTCTCAGGATCTCATGGCAACTGTTGGCTTAGACTAAGGAAGCAGAGCTCTGCAGGACTTGAGGCGACACTCATCCTGACCCTCGGCCGCGAGTGGGGTATCTGCTCACGTGGGGTGAACAGAGTCAGCGTAGATACCAGGCTCTGAAGGGAAGGGCCCTCCCCCAGGCTGTCCCCTGCAGCCCTGCTCACTGGCAGGGGGCAACTTCTCAGAGCACGCCATTGGGGGGGGGGGGGGGCTCACAATCCATTGCCCAAACTCCCTTGGCTTGCCGGTTTTTCCTATTGGCAGCCACATTCCAGTGAGGAAGTCAGCTTTCTAGAACTTTCCAACTCTGCTCCCACTCTCCTCTGCTTCCCCTCCGCGGTGCCCCACAGCAGGGAGCCTGGGGGAGGGGAGGGAAGGCAGAACAGGCCTCCTGCTTGCTCCCTAGAAGTCATCACCAGCTTTTCTTTCTTGTCGAGAAGCGGGGAGCCGGCGAGCTCAGAAGGGGTGACCAGATGGGCTGTGAGCAGCAGGCCTGGACGGGGCCCAGTCACCCCCGCTGTTGCTGCGGGCCATATGCAGCGTCTCAGAGTTACCCTGAGTTATGACAGCAGAACTCTTGCTAGGCAGGGGCCATACCGGGCGTCCTAGGCAAAGACCCTCGCCTACGCCCTGCAGCTCCTTTCCGGGGAGATCTCCTCCACCCAACTCCTAATTCGCATGATAGCCAAGGAGAAAGAGCTCGGTGCTCTGAAGCCCAGAGATAGTAATAAAACGGAGCGAGATACAAATCTGGAGGAAATGTGGTTTCCTCTGATGTGTTTTTCACCTTACAAACTGCCACATAAACAGAGCACACATAGCCCCGAGGTGTTTTATTGCGCCTCTCGTGTGTGCTTCCTGAAGATGTTTCCCTGCATATCTCAGCTTCCCTAATTTAGCTAAAGCTGCCGAGGTAAAACGTAGCTGGACCATCTGTCCTCACGCCAACCTGGGAGCCGCGTGACCGTGTCACCTGTGCTTCCGGGAATCGCAGCCCTCCGGAGCTGGCGAGGGGACTCTGGGGCCAGCGGGTGGCCGGCCAGCTCCTGTCCCTGGCTGGAGGGACGCCGCTCGTCCTGGTTTGGGCCACTGGGAGTGCATCGTTTCCACGTTGTACCTGCTGATTTTGAGGAAACGTATTCCACCCAGTGGAGTTCGGTGGCTCTCAGACTCACGTGCACATTGGAATGATCCTGCAGGATTGTGGAACCAGAACCTCTTCGGTGTGCTTTCTGAGAGCTTTAAGGGGATCTCAAAGGTAACTTTGGTCGGACGTGATCTTTACCTCTCGCGCTCATGTCAGAAATGAACCCACATGCAGATAGATGCCCCTCCCGCCCAAGGGATCCGCGGAACGGCTGAGTGTGAAGTCTCTCCTCGATCCGCTCTCCTGGCCCATACGAGGCCCCCCACGCCTGGACTGTCCATCTTGCGTTTTCTTCTACCTCCGGCGTCAAATGCAGAGGAAGGGGAGAAAAAAAAAGCAAAGGAAAGAGCAGCAGGATTCTCATGCCCTTAGATTCAGGGGATTCTTTTTCTTTCTACACCTTGCATAAATAGCTCGACGTCAAAAAATAAGACATCACTGTGCAATTTAAAAAAAGAAGAAAGAAAGAAAGGAAACCCTCGACGCGGGAACCGTGTCCTGGGCGCCACTCAGTCTGAGGCTGACCCACGTTTATCTCTGCCCTTCCGCTGGCAGTTTGAAGCATCCCAGCTTGCTGATAACCAGAAATGAGTAAGTGCAGCAGCCACTCCGAGTGTCACCCTGAAGCACCCATAAAGAGCCCAGGACTTCTGTCCCCGGCGTAGTCTCGCGGCCAGCGTGCTGACGAAGGGAAGTTTACGTTACGCGTCCTCGGGCCACAAAGTGGTCCTGCTCCGTGATCCTGCTCAGTTTAACCAGCATCCTGTCCTCCTAACTTGGGCTGCTTGGCCCTCGAGGCCAGGCCAGCCGCCAGGCCTTCCAAGTCCTGGAAAAGGGAATTCGGGAACCGACGATGTTCTCCACCCGGTTTTCCCAAAGCCCAGCCCCACAAACACCGCATCAGAAGCTAAGTTGTCGGTGTCTCGGATGATCTCGGGTTCTGAGTGGAACCCTCTCAACCTGCCCCCGTGGGGAAGGAGGGCCTGAGCACTTCCTGGGAAGTGAGAGCCCTCTAGAGAGACTCACAGCAATCAGAACCCCGGGAAGGCAGCCACAGCTAGATTAGCCCGGCCGATACGGAATCGCTGCCATTTTAAAAAGTGATGCCGTGGGGCGCCTGGGTGGCGCAGTCAGTTAAGCGTCCGACTTCAGCCAGGTCACGATCTCGTGCTCCGTGAGTTCGAGCCCCACGTCGGGCTCTGGGCTGATGGCTCAGAGCCTGGAGCCTGTTTCCGATTCTGTGTCTCCCTCTCTCTCTGCCCCTCCCCCGTTCATGCTCTGTCTCTCTCTGTCCCAAATAAATAAATAAACGTTGAAAAAAAAAAATTTAAAAAGTGATGCCGAGGCGGAGATTTTTGAAAAGTAATTTTCGAGTAAAGGACCCCAGGGGTGCCGGGGTGGCTCAGGAGGTTTAGCATCGGACTTCGGCTCTGGTCGTGATCTCACAGGTCGCGAGTTCAAGCCCCACGCTGGCCTCTGCGCTGACAGTGTGGAGCCTACTTGGGTTTGTCTCTCTCTCCCTCTCTCGCTGCCCCTTGCCTCCTTGTGCTCTCTCTCTTTCTCTCAAAAGGAAATAAACATTTCAAAAAAAAAGAGGTCAATGGTAAATCAAGAGAAGGAAGGGAAGGAGGGCAAGTCTTTCTGGTTCTCAGAATCCAGGGGAAGGAAAGGACCAGATATGATAAGTGGCTGGTAACAGGGAGAGACTCGATTTTTTTTTTTTTTTTAATTAAAAGCAATCACGGGTACTGTAGATTTGTGTGTATGTGCAAGTTAGGATACAAAAATGTAACAAACCTGTAACTACAAGTGTGACCAGTAGGTGTCAGGCTAAGCCAATCTATTCTCTGAGGCAAAGCCACCGGGCTGATTACTTCTCGAAGCCCAGACTTGCACAGCGATTCAGAGAAGGTGTGACCCCCTCCCCCCCCCCATTGTGGAATGAGGCAAATCTGTCATTACTCCAACATTCTAATGAGCAAACGGCCCTGTAGGAATCGCAGCTCCTTTTCTCAGCTTTCTACTTTTCTTCTCTTATCCCCAGCTGGATACTGGATATGGGGACAAACAGATACTGGAAACTGGGAAGGCTACAGCTAAGTTGGAATAGCAGTAATCGCTTGAGAGGTGGTGCTTTTGAGACTTAAAAAAAAAAGATGGGGCACCTGGGTGCCTCTGTCTGTTAAGCGTCCTACTCGGGATTTCAACTCAGGTCAGGATCCCCTGTTTTGTGAGTTCAAGCCTCAAACCGGGCCCTGCCCTGACAGCACGGAGCCTGCTTGGGATTCTCTCTTTCTCTCTGTCTCTGTCTCTGTCTCTGTCTCTCTCTCCCTCTCTGTCTCTGCCCCTCCCCTGCTCGTGCTCACTTTCTCTCTCTTTCAAAATAAATAAATAAACTTTAAAAGAAAAAAAAAAGCTAAGAAAAGTAAACCGTGGGACACTATCTTTGCAGCGAGAAAGTCCCAAACTGCTAAGATATTACCTTCACTGTATCATCAGGAAACATTTACTTGAGATCCCTCTGTGTCCTAGGGACTGTGCTCTGTGCTGGAGAATATGAAGTATAAAGGCCACCGGAGGCATGTTTCTGCCTTCTGGCTATGAATTCCTCACTCATGATTTCCCTGAGTGTCTGGATCACGGACATTCACGACTGGGTGGGTCCTTTGCACCCGGGACTGTGCTCAACAAATGGGTATTGTTTCTGTCATCCTGCATATGTGAGAACAGCTGGCAAGTGGGGGATACGGCCCCGAATCCAGGATTACAAGATTCACTGCCGAATTGTGCAGTTCGGGCACCCAAAGCTTTCCCCGTGCGCTAGACCCAGGCTCCCGTGACGTCTATACCTCTTCCCGAGCACATCCTCGCTCCTGGCTCTGTGATGACTAGGGCGTGCATTCCCTCTCTCGGGTTCCACAACAGTTCTGGGAGGCCGTTATTAGAATTCTCCCCATTTACAGAGTTAAAAACTGAGGCTTGAAGAGCTTCAATCTGTTCAGTTACAAAATCATTGCATCTGTCCTTTTTTTTTTTTTTTTTTAAGGAGGCTCCACACCACTCAGGGTGTGAACTCACCGGGCTTGAACTCACGACCCTGAGATCAAGACGTGAGTTGAGATCAAGAATCAGATGCTTAACTAATTGAGCCCCCCAGGCACCCCTGATTTTGTCTTATAAACAAGACCACGGCAGCAGATTCTGTCGAGTGCCTCATGTTGCATAAGGCATGGGGTCAGCGGTGACCGATGGGTCAGCCCCTCCCCTGAAACCACCGCTCTGTGTTTTGGGGAAACATCCCCGGATTGTGCACTGCTTACAATCTCGAGGATTCCCAGAGATGATCAACCGAAAAGGACACTCTTCAACCAAAGCTCTGATAACAAGCCAACGGTCAGACCTTAGGTGTCACCTAAGATCTCAGCTCAAGGCTGAAGTATTTGTAATGAAGCCCCTTTGAAATATGGGCGTTCTCTCGTATTTTCCTCCCCATCTCACATAACTGTGCTCAGCTCTTTCTTACTGTCAACCTTTGTTTTCCCTTCCTTCACCTCTTCTGAGCAAAGGTGCTCAGCGAACCCCGGGAGGTCGCCGGCAGTGACGCAGAGCTCACCCTCTGCTTTCTGAGAACTGATGATGCCCGGGACGTGAAAACGGACCCACGGGGCCAGTGGCTTTGCACAGTGGCTCATTCGATGCCTGTGGACACCACAGGCCGCCACAGTGGCTCATTCGATGCCCGTGGACACCACAGCCCCGGAGGACGGCGTGGGCACGTTCTTAGACGGCCTCTCCTGCGTGCCCCACCTGCTCCTTGAATCAGCTTGCAGTTATAAGACGAGGCCACTGAGACCTCTGAGCATCAAGTTTACATTTCATTATGAGTCACAAGGAATGCTTACAGGCAAGGAATGGGCTCTCTTCCTGTGTGGTGAAACGAAAGACGTCGCAAGGTGTTGCAGTTAAGAGCGGGACTCCAGATCCGGAACGTCTGCGACGTCTTCTCGGGTCTGCCCCCTTGAAGCTGTGTGACCTTGCACAGACCGCCCAACCTCTCTGCGTGCCTCAGCTTTCTCGACTTGAATTTTCAACCAACACCATACCTTATTCACGTAACGCCGATACAAACCTGTCGACTCCTGCTTTGAGCTCAGGAACCGTGGCTCCCGGAGAGCGACGGCTGATGGAAATACACATTTCACAGCACAGACTGAATATTGCATATTGAGCTGAACCCACTTCACTAACGCAGAGAAGGCCTTCTTTCCTTCACCTCCGAGGAGAGGAGCCGTCTTTTGTCCTCTTGGGACCCTGTCACTTCTTGGATCCGGGCTGCCTATCAGCCATCAAGGTCACTGGCCTTGTTGGCCCCATTTCTAACAATCTCCGTATTCTGGCTGCTCTTAATTTCTTCCAGTAAACGCCCTGGCCCTTGTTACAGCTTCAATTTAGTTCAAGTCAATAGACATGTATTTAGCACCTACTAGCCCAAAGCACTAAGAGTGATGCAGAGGTTCCTGTCCTCGCTCTCAGGTGACGTGCACGCCTGGCACGTCGAGTGACCACGTAAACGGACCAAGCTCTGGCTGGGACCCAAAGTTCTGTGGGTGAAAAGGTGCAGGGGAGGAATTCGAGGTGGCCTCACGGAGGAGGGGACCCTTGAGCCAAGCTGTAAGTGGTGAGAGTCCCTCGAGGAGAGGCTGTTGGGGAAGGTCGTCAAGAAGCCGTGACCGTCTGCTGACCCGTGAGCTGGACCCAGGCCATCACAGGCTCCTCACTCCGTCCCCTGTCCTTGGAATGTGGTTCCGGCTGCCTTTCTTGCTCCCAGAGGTGCCCCAAAGACGTGGCCTTGAGATAGTGATGTGACACCAAGAACACTGACGTGGCATGCATGACTGAGCCCAGGGAGGGTGTCTCTCTGGGTAAACTTTTAACATCGGCCGTGGAGTTGCTGCTGTTCGAGGCAAGCACCATACGTGAATTCCCTTCGTTCATGACAACTGTCACGTACCAATCTGGAGTGGCCTGCCTCTTTCCGCGACCTCCCCCTGCCCTCCGAGTACAGGGCCAGCTCCAGATTTGAGCCCGAGAGCTCCCAAGGGGGTGGCGGACCAACCGAGGTGCAGGCTCCAAGCTTTGAAAGTGCAAGGTGTCCATTCATTCGTTCATTCGTGCAACAATCATTCATCAAGTGCTTACCCCGTCCGGGTGTCGGGCTTGAATCCCCGCTCCGCCACCGACTAAAAAATGACCCAAGATGGTCCGCTCAACCTCTCGGTGCCCCAGTCTCCTCAAGTATAAAATGACACGGCACAATAACACCCATGTCGTAGACCTGAGTGCCCTTGGAACGGCACCTGCTGTGGTAAGTGCTCGGTAACGGCTTAGTAACACTGTTGTCATCGATACGTGTTGGCAGTTGCCTTAGATACGCTGTCTCCCATCGAGAGGCTCACGAATATTGCTAGAGCAGCAGAGACACCAACAAGCAGTTACACTCCGCATGCTCTCCCGGGAGAGACACCCAGTGACTCCTTTTGGCGTGACCCCCGCCAAAGGCTCGCAAATGAAAACGTCTTCGCGGGTTCCTGGCTTTCTCATAAAGGACATGAATGACATCTACCGGGCATTTCGGAGGCAGCCGGGGGGGGGGGGGGGCCTGCCCGCTGACCCCCCCCTCTTGCAGCACCCACAGGGATTCAAATCACCCCCTTCGTTTGCTCACTCGTCCTCCGAACACAATAGATGCCGCAGGTCCACATCCGGACGCGGGGGCCTCCACATTTATTTCTTTTTGAAGGACCCAGGGCAGAGGGTGAGAGAGGCAGATGGGAAGGGCAGTTATAATAGAGAATGGCCGAAATGGAAGCGAGGGCGCGTTAGGACAAGTTGCAGTGGCGGCTGACTCCTCGTGTGATGCCCTGCATGGGAGCGTGTGGCTGCCATTCACGCATTCGTTCCCCCGTTGAATGTTGGGCCCCGCCCTGGACCCTCTTCTCTTGTCTTCTGCCCGCCTCCCTCCCACCCCATCCATTGTCGTTGTCACTGCACTTATCATTAAGTCCAGATCCATCTGTGAAGCTCCACGGGAATATTAGGGTCACCCCCAAGGCCACATGTCCCAGATGGCGTGGCTTTGCCATGGGAGCCTGGGGCTCCTTCTCCGCTGTTCCCAGCTACCCAAGCTGGAAACCCGGGCCTCCTCCCCGCCTCGGCTACCTCTGCCTTCCTCAGGGGCCGGTCAACGTCAGCCCCTCCTTCCTGCGCCCCCACCCTCGCTGAGCGCTCCCCACTTTACCCCCCACCCCCCACCCCCAACACCCACGTTTGGCCTCCTTCGCCTTCTCTACAGGATCTTGGGCAACCACACATTCTCCCACGCTTCCCTGCCCATATTTTCCCTTCATTCCAATTGGATTTATCTGCTTTTTGTCCTGTTGCAAACACCTGTCAGTCACTTTGGGGACTGGGCACGTCCCCTTGTGCCATCACTAAGGTCCTCGATCTTCCCAGAGAGCCTGGGAGATGGTTGGGTGGGTGGTGTTAGCACCCTGTCACAGACGAGGAAACTGAGGCTGGCAGGTGGAGTAGGCCACCTACCGATGGCTCAGTAACCGAGCAGAGCAGGAAACCCGGCTGCCTGCTTGTCACTTGGGCGCGACACTCGGCACCGTGTCCCAGCCCCCTCTGGGGGAAACGGCGCCCCTGCTCTCCACTTTATTATCTGTTAAGAACAAGAGAAAGCCACCTCCTTTTCTCATAGCGTAAGTGGGGCTCGAGTGGACAAAGCGGAAATATGTAACTAGAATAAAATAACCAAGCGCCCCCACCCCAGGTCTTTCACACTGTGGGGTTTATGGGAACAATCGCTCTCCCCAAACTTGAACCTTGTTGCCGGTCCCGTTTGAACATTTCTCTGGGCTCATTCCCCCCCGTGTGACAGAGAAAAGAAACCAGGGTCTGTGGTTGAAACAAGGCCCGAGCAATAACCCAGTTACGTGAAGCAGATTAGCTGGGCTCTCCACCTCTGCCCCCTCCAGCGAGGGGGTCTGCCCTGGTCCCTCTCGGGCCAGCTGGACCCGGGCCAGCTGACAGGGACCAGCGCCCCAACACCTGGGACTCCTCTCCCGCGGTCCGTGGAGCCCAGAGGCCTGGGGACAGATTCGGGATGTCTGGGAGCTTGGGTGCAGGAAAAAACTGTGCCTTTGTATCGACTCATCTCTAACCACAACTTCACGGGTCCTTACGTGATGAGGGGAACCAGTGCCGGGCGCGCAACGACAGCAGGAACAGACGTGGCCGTGTCGCTGTCGCCGGTAGAAGTCAGTCACTTACGCGTCGCGTTATAAATGTCGCAGGTGGCTCAAAACATCATTCGCACGCAGCATCTTCCCTCAAAACTAGGATCGCCTGTAGGCCCGCTGCCAAAGTGTGCCATTTAATACGCCGATAAAGAAGCACACGTATGTGCCGTGTCATAGATTCGTTTTAAAAACATCTTTACAACTACAGCTTAATAGAATTAGCTTGCTTTGTCATCCCGCGCATTGCGTCTTCTGCATGCAAATTCGTCATCGCGGAAGGGGCCCGTGGGCATCACCGAGCTGGCAAACAGGCCTGCGGCACAAGAGTTGAGACCCCTGCTTGGAGCCCCTCCAACCTGGCATCCCGCTGGGAACCCTTCTCTGTGCCTGACTCTATCGTGCCTTGATTTGTTGGCTCTTAAAGCGTCATCATGGGCAGAATGAGGTGAACTTTCAAAAGTGGGGGGGTCCCCCTTCTGGCTGCATAACATGGCCCAGGATCTCTGGGGGAGAGCCCCCCCTTTTAAAGTTTATTTATTTATTTTGAGAGAGACAGAGACGGCGTGAGTGGGAGAGGGGCAGAGAGACAGAGAAAGAGAATCCCAAACAGGCTCCGTGCTGCCAGCACCGAGCCCGATATGGGGCTCGAACCCACGAAACCACAAGATGATGACCCAAGCCAAAACCAAAAGTCGGACGCTACACAGGCTGAGCCACCAAGGTGCCCTAGGGGACAGCCCCCTTTTTTGATTCTGCAAGAGGTGAGTTTGGTGGTGACAGGGCTCAGCATGTCGAAGTCGAGTCCTGGGGAGACTGGGCCACCTCCTGGAACCTCAGGGGTCTTCGGTGAGGTTTGGGGTCGCAAAAGACGGCTGGAAAAAGTCTCTGGAATCAGCAAAACTTCAGATAACTTTGAAGGCCTGTCCTCGTGACTTGTACCAGCCCCAAGTGTTGCCTTAAGCCTGTGGGATGCTGCGTGCCGTCCCACTGAGGGAAGAAATTCCCACCCCTAGCCCATTCGCGGGGTTGAGGAGTTAGGACAAACAGGTGCATGTTCCAACATGCATGTGTCCCTGTCCCCTCCCCTCTCCAAACAAGCACACGCCCTGCCATCTGGGAGCCCTGGCCAGCAGGCAAAGACCCTGGGTGCAGAGCCTCATCCTGTGGGCAGGCCAGACAGAGAGCCACGGCTGGCCTGCGTCCCTCAGAAAGGAGTGCTCGACATGTGCCTCAGTGGCCACTGCCAGGGTGTGCATCCCAAGATGCTAGAGCTAGCTGGTTCCCAGGGACCAATGGCTCCACCAAGGTGGGCCTTCCCAATGGACTCAAACCCCATTCCTAAAACTCATCTAGCTTCTCCTAGAGATTCTAGAGGATTCTCAATACCCTTGGGTATCATTTGTTAGTTTTAACACACGGTCAAGGGTGTAGAGGAGGGCATGGCATTCCATCGCTTCTCCATAATGTCACCAATACTCAGAGCCCGCCCACGAAGCAAGCGACCTAAGCCCCTCAAGCACGTTGTGTCAGTTAGCAACGCAGATTGCATTCTGGGCTGTGTCGGGACTTAAGACAGCAAGGATCGGAACACCAGGGAAATGTACCAGGTGAGAAAGGACTACAGAGCAGCCCTTGGTGGGTCCTTCCAGCTTTGTTCAGGTCGAAGTGACTGCACCTGTCAGCCGTCATGCCGATTCATCGGGGGGGGGGGGGGGGGCTGTTTCGAGACCTCCTGTCAACTCAGCTCAGGAAGCTTCACCTTTGCTAATTGTGAGGTTTGGATGTGGGGACAGTTTCCGACCGGGTGATATTTCCTTCCGTCTTCAGATGGATTGAATTAGACAGCCGAAGGCTGGAGCTAAGGTTCCTGGCAAATCGCCCCGTCTCTGGTGTGTTCCCAGGGCAACAGGCCCGGGGGACGTGACGCTGGCGGGAGAGCGGGCCCCACCCGCCTGTCGGGGTGGGTGTCCGGGAGACTGACTCACCTTCCGCCCCTGACTGAGGCAGGTGCACCTCCAGGAGGGCTTTGGAGGTAAGACAGGATGCCCGCGGTGGTCTTCAGACACAGAAAATGTGACTCTTCCAAAGGAGCGGCTTCGGGACTCTGGGAAATCCTGTTCAGTAACGCAGCACATACATGTGCTGAGTGCCTACTGTGTGCGAGACACCGTACAAAGCCCAGTATCATCTGGGTGATCCGAGGCGGGTTCCGCTCTAGGGACGAAGCAGCAAAGCAGACGTGGTCCTCGCTCTGGGGGATCCTACATTCTCACGGAGGAGACAGAGGAGAAGTAAAGTAACAATCACAAAACAAGGTCATCTGAACCATGGCAAACGCCATAGAGAAGGTAAACCAAGAGGGGCGGCCGGTTAAGCGTCCAACTTCAGCTCAGGTCACGATCTCGCGGTCCGTGAGTTCGAGCCCCGCGCCAGGCTCTGTGCTGACAGCTCGGAGCCTGGAACCTGCTTCAGATTCTGTGCCTCCTTCTCGCTCTCTCTGCCCCTCCCCCATTCTGCCCCTCTCTCTCTCTCTCTCTCTCTCTCTCTCTGTCTCAAAAATAAACACTTTAAAAAATCTTTTAAAAAAAAGAAATAAACCAAGAAACAGGATCAGCCTTGCCTGGTTGTGGAGGAGGGCTCCGAGTGCTGTGACATTCAATAGAGAGGCCTCTCTGAGTAGACAGTGTAGGCCGGTTCTGAATGACGAGAAAGGACCGATCCTGGGAAGACTGGGGAAAAGTCTCGGGCTGTGGGGTCAGCAAGTGCAAAGGCCCGGCGGTGGGAGGACGGAGCGGCGGCTACCAGTGCAGCTGTAAGGCAGAGAGCAAGCCAGACGAGCTCCAATACAGGCAGAGCCCAAGGCCAGGGAGACCCCGACAGGGGGCTCGCCTCGTATTCTTGATGTGATGGGAAACCACAGGAGGGTTCAAGCAACGAACTGACACCATCTGACTAGCTTTTTTGAAAAAATCCGTCCGGCTGCGGTACAGAGGCTCCAGGCACGGCCATGCTGTTGAGACTTGGCTGGGCTCCAGCCACCGCTCTTCAGTCATCGGACTGGTCGAGGTCACCGAATGGGTCCCTTGCGCCTCTGCTGTAGGGTCTTCACGTGTGAACTGCGGGGGTGAATCTGGTTGGGTCACGACGGAGAGTTGATCTTATAAACTGGGGAACCCGGCCGGAAGAGCCTGGTGATTAATGCGGACCCCGTCACCTCTGCCCCTGTGGCTCGCCCAGAGTCGGGTAGACAGTGGGCGGGACGCTGGGGGGCAATGCTTCCCTCGGGCCCCTGTGTCCTCGATGGGGGTGACAAGAACCGCGGGCCCTTGGGGCGCCTGGGTGGCGCAGTCGGTTAAGCGTCCGACTTCAGCCAGGTCACGATCTCGCGGTCCGTGAGTTCGAGCCCCGCGTCGGGCTCTGGGCTGATGGCTCGGAGCCTGGAGCTTGTTTCCCGTTCATGCTCTGTCTCTCTCTGTCCCAAAAATAAATAAACGTTGAAAAAAAAAATTAAAAAAAAAAAAAAAAAAAAAAAAAAAAGAACCGCGGGCCCACCGGCACGGTTTACCCTCAGGGGCTCCCCCTCCTCGCCAATCCCATCAACCCCTTTACCAGTGGCCTTCACGCCCTTTCCCGCTGTCCCCTCCCCCCGGAACCCCAGCCCTAGGCCCGGCTGCCTCCTCGGCTGCTCGCAGGTGGCTGAGCTGTGTTGGAAGAAGCCCACAGACTCCGAAGGTCACGGTAAATCCACGGCTGCAGGCTCAACTGGCCCTCAGCCCTGCCCCTCCCCCCAGCCATCGTCGGTTTCTCAGAGCAGAGCAGGCGTCCTCCAGCAGAGGACGAGTGTCCTCTGACCACACAGACTGTCCTTCAGGTGTGGAAAAGCTCTCCAAGGCCAGAGCTGGCCCATGTGGCCCTCACGTGGGGCTCCCTCAGCCACGGCTGGCACGACGGGCGGTCCCGCCACTCAGGGAGCAAACAACTCAAATCGAGACTTACGTGTTCCCAAGTAGAATCTGAGGGCTCGGGGAAAGCTCTTGGAGAGGTTGTTTGTCCTTCCGCGGGGACATTCTGTCTTCAGCAGACAGGGACTCTGCCCCCCCAAACTTGGGGTGTGGGGGTGGGGCCGGGGGTGGGGGGGTGGGGGGTTGGGGTAGGGCAGGGAACAGGAAGGTGGGAAATCAAAATTCACCTAGGAGCTTTCCAGCCAAAACTGCCTTCAGGCCACTGATTGTCAATATGAAATATTGTGAATCTTCCTTCTTTCGGAAATCCACATCCGAGAAAGGCCCGGGCCAGCACTTGCGATATCAATAACCCAGAAGGGGAGCCTCCTCTAGACGCTGAAGGGGCAAGGCGGACCTGAATGTTCTGAGTATGCCAGGAGCCTCTGTCCCAGAAGCTTCTTCCTCAAGACGAGCCCTTCCCTGGGCGCCCCTTACTTACCTCCGCCCCCTGGCCAACTCTCTCCCTGAGGGCCCGTCCAGTCGCCAACCTCAGGCCCCTGCCCGTGTCATTCCTCTCCCTTCCGTGTGGACCAGGGACGATATTTGCCCGCCAGACCACACACTGCACGTCCAACCACCTGGGGAGGGAACGTGCAGAAAAGACTGACCTCAGTGCCAAGCCAGACCTGGGGTCCAATTCGGGTGTCTCCAGTGGCTAGCTTTGGACGTATCACGAAACGCTTCCAAGCATCAGTTTCATCATCTATGAAATGGGTATAACCACTTCGGCCACAGATCCTTGGCTGAACGTAACAGAAATCCATTTAAACTGACTTGAGGGGACAAAAAAAAAGTAGCTTATTGAGGGGATTCGTGAAGGTGAGGGACGATCGAGGAGGGTGCCAATAATGGGCCATCACAGCACCTGGCACATGGTAAGTTTCAGTGAATATCAGCAGCGATTATTAATAATAGCTTGCACCCTATCCCAGTGTCTGTACCTGAAAAGCAAAGGTGATGAACAGAGATAGAGATGTTCTCACATTCGTGAACTTGGTACCTGTTCTGTTAGCATCCTTAATAGTTCTACTTATTCCGTAGAATTTTCCAGGCCCGGTGAGGGACTTCTATCTCATTTGTGTCATTTTTTCCAACCAGGTCTTAATTTCTTTCTTATACGCTCTGCAGCAGGGGCAGAAGACATCACGGCTGAGCTACAGAGAGAGGGGAGCTGGGTGGGGGGGAGGGAGGGTGTCCTCAAGCTCCACCCACTTCCTCCCCACCGGCCCCAGGAGACCAAGCCATGGGGTCGTGAAGCTCCATCTACGTGAGGGGAGCACAGAGGGCATGGGGACCTCCAGGACATGGCCCACGCCCCCCCCCACGTTTGCCATCCCTACGGGTTCCCGTAAGGGCTCGACAGACTTCCCAGATGTCCCCCGCTCTCTCTGCTCTGCGGGTGGTTGTTCTCCAGGGTTCTCAGGCTAGCGTGCCACAAAGCCAGCCGCCTCAACTGCAAAATATTCGATCAAGCACGATATGATCAGGCTCAGTCACACAGACAGACCCACTGCGTGGTGTTTAGTCAGAACCTTGGAATCTGCAAGAGCCAACTTGAAATCCAGACTCCGTCCTTAACTGGTTGAGTCGTGTGGCTGAGGGCCAATTGTGCACAATCCCTTTTTCCCGTCAATTTTTTTTATTATGGTAAAATACCCCTGACATAAAATTTACCACTTGAATTCTTTTTAAGGGCACAGTTCAGTGGCCTTATACACCACCCAGACATCCCCGCCGTCCATCTCCAACCACCCACCGTCCTACTCTGTGTCTCTGTGAATCTGACTACTCTCAGTCCCTTCTTTAAATGGGACACGATTGGCCCAATCTTTACACGATTGGCCCTTCCGTGCCTGGTTGAGTTTACTTCGCCTGACGTCTTCAAGGTTTATCCCTGTTGCAGCATGTGCTGGAATTTCCTTCTCCTTGAAGACTGAATAATATTCCAGGGTGTGACCCGCCACATTGGCTTCTTGGACACTTGGGTAGCTGGCACCTTCTAACTATTGCGAATAACGCTGCTGTGAATGTGAGTGTGCAAATGTCTTCCGAGATCCTGCCCGATCTTTTTGACACATATCCAGAAGTGGGAATGCTGGATCTCATGGTAAGTCTCTATTTAATTGCGTGAGGAACTACCAAGTGATTTTCCACAGTGGCTGGAGTGCGCGCCCACCAACAGCGCACCGTGTTTCAACTTCTCCACATCTTCGTCTATATTTGCTACTTTCTCTTGTCGTTGTCATTGGTTTGTTTTTGTTTTTGTTTTTTTTTTAAGTCCCTTACATTCATTTTATTTATTTATTTTTTTTTTTAACGTTTATTTATTTTTGAGACAGACAGAGACAGAGCTTGAATGGGGGAGGGGCAGAGACAGAGGGAGTCACAGAATCGGAAGCAGGCTCCAGGCTCTGAGCCGTCAGCGCAGAGCCCGACGCGGGGCTCGAACTCACGGACCGTGAGATCGTGACCTGAGCTGAAGTCGGACGCTCAACCGACTGAGCCACCCAGGCGCCCCGGTTTGTTTTTGATAATAGCCACCCCTCCCAGGTGTGAAGTGTTATCTCATTGTGGTTTTGATCTGCATTTGCTTACTGATTTGTGGTTTTGATCGTGCATCTTTTCATGTGCACAGCAGCCCTTTGAACACCCTCCTTGGAGAGACGCGTCCACACAAGTCCTTTGTCTGTTTATGACCTGGGTTGTTTGGGTTTTGTTGTTGTATTTTGGTTGCATATATGTTCTGGACACTAGTCCCTTATCAGCTATGATTTGCAAATATTTTCTCCCATTTTATGGGTTGCCTTATGACTCCGTTGAGAGTGTCTTTCGATGCACACATTTTTTTTTTTTTCATTTTCACAAAGTCCGATTTGTATGTTTCTTTAGTTACCTGTGGCTTTGGGGGTCGTGTCCAGGAACCCGTAACCAAATCCAGTGTCACGAAGCTTTTATCCTGTTTTCTTCTCAAGGTTTTATAGTTTTAGCTTTTATGTTTAGGTCCTTGATCCATTTTGAGTCAGTTTTCGTACATGGTGTTAGGTGAGGGCCCAGCTTCATTCTTTTGCAGGCGGCTGCGTTTGTTGAGAAGCTGGTCTTTTCTCCCACTGCGTGTCTCTTGGCTCCCTTGTCAAAAGTCATGTGACCAAAAATGCAAGCGTTTGTCTCTGGGCTCTCTATTCTATTGTATTGGTCGATATATCTACCTTTGGACGGTACCGTAGTGTTTTCATTACTGGAGCTTTGTAGTCCTCCAATTTTGTTCTTTTTCAAGATTGCTTCGGCTATATAGTATTTTTTTAATGTTTTTATTTATTTTAGAGAGACAGAGTGCAAGTAGGGGAGGGGCAGAGAGAGAGGGAGACACAGAATCGGAAGCAGGCTCCAGGCTCCGAGCCGTCAGCCCAGAGCCCGACGCGGGGCTCGAACTCACGAGCCGTGAGATCATGACCTGAGCCGAAGTCGGACGCTCAACCGACTGAGCCAGCCAGGCACCCCTGGCTATCCAGTATTGAAAGTCCGAACTTTGCCACTTGTAAATTGGGGGTGATACTTACATCTGCCTCACGGGATCCCGTTTGTGTGTGTGTGCGAGATAAGGCATAGAAAGCACTTAGCACTTAGCATGGAATATAGTAAATTCTATATTAACATTTTCCATTAATACAAAATGATGGAAAAATTCCTCGGATGAGTTATGGCCCCTCCCAAAGTAACGGCTGTGGGTACTTGCGTGTGCCGCCCGCATCTTCGGGAGGGAGGACTAAGCCAGGCTCTCAGTACGTGTGGGCCGTGCCTCAGCCTGAACAACTTTAGACGGGAGTCGTCAAGCCGGTGTTCAAACCACGGCTTTGCCACACAACAGCCTCCGTGACCTGGGGAAGAGACGCCCCACCTCCCTGAGAGAAGGATCCGAACTCAGAGTCTTTTAGGCTGGTGTGAAATGTACATGCTGCGTGTGAAACTCCCAGCCCCGCGCATCGCGCGCCTAGCAGGCACCAAATAAATTCTTTATTCCTGCTTCTCCATTTCTTCTCTCTCGTTTCATCCCTGCTCTGGACAGCTCGTTTCCCGGCTCTTCCTGGGAAAAGGGTACCCGCCACGGTCGCTGACACGAAGGAATTAACTATCGCTTTCAAGAAACAAGAAATACCTGTTTGCCCAAAATGGGGACAAATAATGCCAGATCCCACTGTCGGGAAAGCCCTGAGTCCACAGCCCTCGAGGTACTGTTAGGTCTGAGTCATCACGCCAGGTGGCTCTGCCAGTCCCAGAAGGCAGCGGTGCTCTATGGACGGGTGCAGCACAACCCAGGAGGTTATTTCTGTACTTTTCTGTATTCATCAGGAAATATTAACTGAACGTCCACCACCCAGGCTTGTGCCCACCACCACTGCCGGTCTCCGGGGAAGAAAGTGGAAAATTCGCAGCAGTACACGCAATGAAGATGCAGCCTCGATTCGCCTCTGTTTCCTGAACTCCCTTCAGAAACCGCACTACAGGGGCGCCTGCGTGGCTCTGTCGGTTAGGTGACCGACTTCGGCTCAGGTCACGATCTCGAGGTTCGTGGGTTCGAGCCCCGCATCGGGCTCTGGGCTGACAGCTCAGAGCCTGGAGCCTGCTTCCGATTCTGTGTCTCCCTCTCTGTCTGCCCCTCCCCTGCTTCATGCTCTGTCTCTCTCGGTCTCAAAAATAAATAAACGTAAAAAAAAAAAAAAGAAAAAGAAAAAAAAGAAAGAAAGAAACTGCACTAGAACAGAAAGAAATTCCCAGGGAATTAAGTCTAAGTGACAGAGCGACGTCTGCCAAGCACCTTCCTATCGTGTCCGGGACCCCGCTGCAGGTGCAAATTGGCAGGGAAATCGCTGAACTCCCTGCCGTAGGGCTGGGTGTGAGGTGGACGGTGGAGTGATCCCAGGACGCGGGCTGGCGTGCGGTTTCCTCCTGTCTGCTGCCCAGATGCTAGACTAGGAAAATACCATCAAAATGTGCCAGTGAGAGTTCAAGGTCAAGGGCCAGGCTCAAGGTCCTTCTTTATGTGTCCTTGTCGCTTGCTCTACCCAAGTGCTCATCTGTGTGAAAAAATGTGCGATTGCTGCTTTGGGAAACACATCTCCTGATTCTGACATCAAAGGACACGTTGGGTGCCTTGCTTGGCTTCAAAGGTGAAGCCAATAAACATGGGCGATGTATGCATCGTGGGCAGAAATAATGCTCCCCGGAGCCTCTTTGTCCTCATTGCTGGCTGGTAAACTTTGTACTACACCTTGAAAAAAGGTGAACAGAGGCGCTCTGTTAAATGGATTCAAAAGCGTCCTAAGTGTGAGATCATTGATAAGTTCTCGTATATAATATTTTAAGACAAAGCGATGAAATCATGAAGAAAAGCACTTCAAATTTCAGGCTTTCCTCTCCACGGAGATTTGTTTTCCCACTGCTGGCAACTGACATCCTTGTTTACCCTGAGTGTGGTAGGATTCATCATTCCCTGGGAATGTGACGCGAGGTTTTCCCAGCACCAGCCCTCCCTCAGACAGGAGGAGGCTGGAAAACAGAGCAGGCAAGAGTTCATTCTGAAAATCAGTCTTGAAACATGGATTAAAACCTAGACCTTCAGGGTATTCCAAATTGGTGAGGAAAAAGCTATTTACAGGCTGCAGTTAACCTCTGCTTTCCATCAGATGCTTCAAAATACAACTGATGTTTCAGATATATTGATATATCAGCACACTTAAAGTTATAAGTTTTTACCTACCAAACAGAAAAAAACAATGTTTATGAATCATTTTTGGAAGCTCTAGAGAATTCTGCAAAGTGGTAGGATTTTTAGCTGCAGGATGAGACAGCCCTGGTTCTGTTCTGCTCCTTACCTACCAGCTTCCGCCCAGACAGGACCCACAGATGTTTCATCCAGTCACACCAGCATGTGTGGAGAGTGAACATGGTCTTCACGGCCAAGAAAGACAATAAGCAACAAAGTATGAACCAGTGCGGGCACCTGGACCCTGACCATTCCGTCCCCGGAAAGAAGACCAGTCCCTTCCTGTATCTCGGTTCCTTTTCTCTCATCCTGAGTTACCAGGTCTAAGTCTGAGACCTTTCAAGATAAACAGAACCAGAGAGGTGCATGGACAATGATGTAGACAGTGGCCCAAAAATGTTTTAGGGGCGCCTGGGTGGCTCAGTCAGGTAAGCGTCGGACTGTTGGTTTCGGCTCAGGTCATGATCTCAGAGTTCACGAGGTTGAGCCCCCCTCTCAGCGTGGGGCCAGTTGGGATTCTCTCTTGCACCCTCTCTCTGCCTCTCCCCTGCTCTCGCTCTCTCAACATAAATTAACTGATTAAGAAAAAAAGACTAAAGAAATGTTTTAAAATGAAAAAGCAATTTGCATACCGTCATAGAGTGTGGGTTTCTTTCTGCACAATGCTTATATGTTGTTACTGTATGCATCTGTGTATATTTAGAGTAAATTCTGGAAGAATATTGCCATGAGGTAACACAAGATTATTGTAAGAAAGTGAATAAGAGCTTAAATTCTACTTTACTTTGATATTACATTGTTGATGATAAGTGTGTATTCTAAAGTCAGAAAAAATTATTTTACTTTTAAGGAACAAACATGCATGGCACAAAAACAGACACATAGACCAATGGAATAGAATAGAAACCCCAGAACTAGACCCACAAACGTATGGCCAACTCATCTTTGACAAAGCAGGAAAGAACATCCAATGGAAAAAAGACAGCCTCTTTAACAAAGGGTGCTGGGAGAACTGGACAGCAACATGCAGAAGGTTGAAACTAGACCACTTTCTCACACCATTCACAAAAATAAACTCAAAATGGATAAAGGACCTGAATGTGAGACAGGAAACCATCAAAACCTTAGAGGAGAAAGCAGGAAAAGACCTCTCTGACCTCAGCCGTAGCAATCTCTTACTCGACACATCCCCAAAGGCAAGGGAATTAAAAGCAAAAGTGAATTACTGGGACCTTATGAAGATAAAAAGCTTCTGCACAGCAAAGGAAACAACCAACAAAACTAAAAGGCAACCAACGGAATGGGAAAAGATATTCGCAAATGACATATCGGACAAAGGGCTAGTATCCAAAATCTATAAAGAGCTCACCAAACTCCACACCCAAAAAACAAATAACCCAGTGAAGAAATGGGCAGAAAACATGAATAGACACTTCTCTAAAGAAGACATCCGGATGGCCAACAGGCACATGAAAAGATGTTCAGCGTCGCTCCTTATCAGGGAAATACAAATCAAAACCACACTCAGGTATCACCTCACGCCAGTCAGAGTGGCCAAAATGAACAAATCAGGAGACTATAGATGCTGGAGAGGATGTGGAGAAACGGGAACCCTCTTGCACCGTTGGTGGGAATGCAAATTGGTGCAGCCACTCTGGAAAGCAGTGTGGAGGTTCCTCAGAAAATTAAAAATAGACCTACCCTATGACCCAGCAATAGCACTGCTAGGAATTTATCCAAGGGATACAGGAGTACTGATGCATAGGGGCACTTGTACCCCAATGTTCATAGCAGCACTCTCAACAATAGCCAAATGATGGAAAGAGCCTAAATGTCCATCAACTGATGAATGGATAAAGAAATTGTGGTTTATGTACACAATGGAATATTACGTGGCAATGAGAAAAAATGAAATATGGCCTTTTGTAGCAACGTGGATGGAACTGGAGAGTGTGATGCTAAGTGAAATAAGCCATACAGAGAAAGACAGATACCATATGGTTTCACTCTTATGTGGATCCTGAGAAACTTAACAGGAACCCATGGGGGAGGGGAAGGAAAAAAAAAAAAAGAGGTTAGAGTGGGAGAGAGCCAAAGCATAAGAGACTCTTAAAAACTGAGAACAAACTGAGGGTTGATGGGGGGTGGGAGGGAGGAGAGGGTGGGTGATGGGTATTGAGGAGGGCACCTTTTGGGATGAGCACTGGGTGTTGTATGGAAACTAGTTTGTCAATAAATTTCATATAAAAAAATAAAAAATAAAAAATAAATTAAAAAATAAAAATAAACTATAAGAATGTGAAAAAAAAGGAACAAACATGCAACATAAGTTCAAACCTATCATTTCTACATATAATCAGACATATTTTATTAATGGCAGAATGAGAGACTAAAAATAAGACTGTCTTTGCCCAGAGAAGTACGATCAAGGCCCCCATATCCCCATTTTTATGCCCCAAAGAATATAGGATAGTGAACAGGATCCGAACCATTTTTTTAGCTTTGACAGGAAGGCACTGAGCACATGAGGCAGAAGAGTTGAATAAATCCAATGTGGAAAATTACAAACCTGACCAGAATTCGTATCAGGGTTTCCAGTTAGTGCGAAGGTCAAGGCTGAACCCCAGCTCGTTTTCCTCTTCTTTTTCCAAATAATATTGCGTAAAGTTACATTCTACTTTGTCATTCAGTTGCAAATAGTAAGCGTTTCCCGACATTGTTAAAAATTCTCCAGCAACGAGTGTTGGGAAAGATGTGGAGAAAAAGGAACCCTTGCGTGTTGCTAGTGGGGCAGCTGCCGTGGACGAGGGTATGGAGGTTTTGCAAAATGTTAAAAATAGAAACACCATGGGATCCAGTAATTTCACCCAAAGAATGAAAACACTAACTTGAAAAGATACATGCAGGGGCGCCCGGGTGGCTCAGTCGGTTGAGCGTCTAACTTCAGCTCAGGTCATGATCGCGCGGCTCATGAGTTCGAGCCCTGCGTCGGGCTCTGTACGGACAGCTCAGGGCCTGGAGCCTGCTTCCGATTCTGTGTCTCCCTCTCTCTCTGCCCCTCCCCCATTCTCTCTCTCTCTCTCTCTCTCTCAAAGATATATACACCCCTATATCTATTGCAGCATTATTTACAATAGCCGAATTATGGAAGCAACCCAAGAGTCCATCCATAGATGAATGGATAAAGAAGATGGGGTACATATGTACAATGGAAAATTACTCAGCCATAAAAAAAAGGAGATCTTGCCATTTGCAACAACCTGGATGGATCTAGAGAGTATAACGCTGGGCGAAATAAGCCAGTCAGAGAAAGGCAAATACCATATGACTTCACTCATATGTGGAATTTAAGAAACAAAACAAACAAACAAAGAAAAAAAAAGAGACAAGAGGAAAAAAAACAGACTCTTAAACATAGAGAACAAACTGATGGTTACCAGTGGGGAGGTGGGGACAAAAAGAGGAAAATAATTCTTCAGAAACAGACTTTAGTAGCCATGTAATCAACAACCATAATAGCTATGTAATAAACTTTATCTTGGTTGATTTGGCCATGCGCCTATCGTTAGCCTTTTAGGTCTTTCATTAGCTATTAGAGAGAATCATGATTGATCAATTCATTAATTGACTAATTTAAGGAATCATCTTTGCTCACTTCCCATAGACTAGTCACTGCGCAAGGCACTGGGGACACGACATCAACAGAGCAGTCTCCTGACTGATGGAGTTCGTGGCCTGGCTGCAAAGCATTAACCGACCAAAGGCCTGCACTGCCGTCCTGACCACTTTGCTGAGGAAGCGGAGTTTGATGACAGGTTATAATTGGGAACCTGACTGCCATCAGCTGAATTGTGTCCCCCACACACACACACACACACACTCGTACGCTGACGTCCCGTCCCCTAGTCCCACAGAACGGAATTCGAATTTGGAAATAAGATCATGGCGGAGGTAATTGAGACAAGGTCGTTTCGGTGGGGCCCTGATCCAATAGGATGGGTGTGCTTATAAAAAGGGGACATTTGGATTCAGAGACACACAGGGGGAACGCCACACGAACACGAAGATGACCACTTCCAAGCCAAGGAGAGGGAACTGTAGCCGACTCTCCCTCACGGCCTTCAGAAGGAACCACCCCTTCCGGTACCTTGACTGAAGACTTCTGGCCTCCAGAACTTGAGACAGTAGGTTTCCGCTGCTCAAGCCACCAGGTCTGTGGCACTTTGTTAGGGTAGCCCTAGAGGGAGGCTTCTCGGAGGAAGTGACATTTAGCTGTGACCCGACAAGGATAGAGGAAAGGAGAATGTGCCAAAGTTAAGATGAGGGGCCTTATCGGCATTGGATGTTGGGGTGTATTATTTGGTCAACGAGCAGGGAAGTGATGTGATCAGAGTGGTCCTTTTGTAGTCCAAGGTCCATGGAAGATAAGGGAAAACACTCTGGCTGTTTTTTTTGTTTTGTTTTAATTTTTTTTTTTTAATGTTCATTTATTTCTGAGAGAGAGACAGAGTATAAGCAGGGGAAGGACAGAGAGAGAGGGAGACACAGAATCCGAAGCAGGCTCCGGGCTCCGAGCTGTCAGCACAGAGCCTGATGCAGGGCTCGAACTCACAGACGGCGAGATCACGACCTGAGCTGAAGTTGGACGCCCCACCGACTGAGCCACCCAGGTGCCCCAGCACTCTGGCTGTTTTAAGCAGAAAGGAATCTAACCCAGGGAACTAGTTGCTCACAGATTATTGGAAGGGCTGGAGGAACAGCCTGGAGACTGGGCCCAGACGAGGGATTCCTAGACCATCACCGCAGAGCTTACCTGCCAGAGGAGCCCCTGCCTGTATTGCAGTCAGGGATCTGAGGGGTCAGGAAGGTGGGGCTGCGGCTGCTGCTTTCGAACACTCCAGGGGGGCAGCAATCCCATGTTCACAGCTTCGACCGTAGCTGCAGGGTTGACATTGCACCTGCTAGACCCACGCCTGTCTCTCCCTGGCTCGCTCCGCGCTGACCCACATGGTCCACCTGCAAATTTGACTTAAGCTGAGCCTCGACTTCCTCTGGAAGCCAAGATGCATGGGGTCTGGGAAATCGGGTGTTCAACTGTCCAGCCTCTGCAGGAGAGGAACGTACGGTGGGAGGAGGGTGGGACACGTGTCAAATACGCCAAAGTACTGCATCTTCTTTAAAAGATCCTCTGGCTGTCGTGTAGAAAATGGATCGGCAGGGGCAAAGGTGGAGGCGGGAGGCCAAGAGGAGGGCAACGCCAGTGGTCAGGTGAGAGGCGACGGGCGGTCAGGTTACAAGGGCAGAGTGGGATGGCGGCACGAGGTTTGGGCCTCCTGACAGTCACATCCACGGGACATGCTCTGGTCCACTAGCCCTGCCTTCTCCTCTGGCCACATCTCTCTCTTGCCCTGATCTCTCTGTTCTTCCAGCTCCTTGAGCAGTATAAGCTTGCCCCTACCGTAGGGCCTTTGCACAAGCTGTTTCCCCCACCTGGGTTGCACTGCCTTGAGGCTTTTGCATGACTGATTCCTTCTTATCAAAGCCCAGATTGAATCCTACACCCTCAGAGAGGCCTCCTCTGACCACCCATGCTCCGGCCCGTCTACACATCACGTTGCCTGTTTGATTTTTTTTAAGCATTGAAGCCTATGTGGTATGTTCTTGTGTGTTTGCCCTCTGAGCGGAGCCCCCATATGTCCCCTCATCTCTGTGTCTTCTGTGCCCAGAACGGTGCCTGGTATACAGGTGACATTCACAGGGGGCAACGGGATACGGGAGATGAGAGAGGGAAGAGCCAGGGTTCACACTCAGGTTGCTGGGCCGGACAACTGTGCAGATGACGCTGTCACCGAGATCTGAAGCAAAACGGGGACAGTGTTTGGGGAGAAGAAGAGCACGGAATTGAAGTTTCTGATATTTAAAGTTTGAAAAGCCTACGTGGTGGACAGAGCAATGCCCCCCCCCCCCATGGTGTCCACATCCTAATCTGCAGAATCTATAACTCTGTGACCTTACACAGCAAAGATGCTCTGCAGATGTGATTAAGGGCCTAAAGGGGCGCCTGGGTGGCTCAGTGGGTTAAGCATCCGACTTCAGCTCAGGTCACGATCTCACGGTTGGTGAGTTCGAGCCCCGCGTCAGGCTCTGTGTGGGCAGCTCAGAGCCTGGAGCCTGCTTTGGATTCTGTGTCTCCCTCTCTCTCTCTCTCAAAAATAAATAAACTTTAAAAAAATTTTTTTTCAGTTAAAGACCTAGAGATGGGGATATCATCCAGGTGAGCCCAATGTAACCCAAAGATTCTTCTAAGAGGGAGGCAAGAAACTCAGGGATAAACAGGGAGCTGTGGCCACAGAAGCAGAGGTCGGAGCGACAGGAGGAAGTGGCAGGAGCCAGGAACACAGGCAGCCTCTAGAAGCTGGGAAGACAAGGAAACCGATCCTCCCCTGAAGCCGCCAGAAGGATCCCTCACTGCCAACGCCTTGATTTTAGACTTCCGACCTCCAGAACTGCAAGCTAGTAAATCTGCGTTGTTTTAAGCCACTAAATTTGTGAGAATTTGTCACAGCGGCAAGAGAAAACAAAAGCAGCCTGTAAGACATTCAATGTAGAGATGTCGAGTAGACAGTAAATAGATCTTTGTTTGCATCTCTGATTCTTTTCAGCAGTAGGAGAGTGAATCAAAGAGGTATTGTCCCATTCCGTCTTTTACATCCTCAGATACGTCATTAAACTCCTTTACCGACACGTCATGCCAATGAGCTCTCTCATCAGGTATAGACAAGAAAGCCATCTCACCACACATCATTATGTTTGCAAATCTGATAATCAAATCATAATAATAGCGTCATTCTGGTTTGCATTTCCTTTAACTGTTAGCGAAGCGAAACATTATTCATATCTTTATTAGCTGATGGTAATTTCCTCCTCTGAAAATTACCTATCTCATCTTTTATTAGTTAGGATGACTTCATCCCAAGTAACAGAATACCTAACCTAAAAGCGGCTGAAACAACATAAGGTTCTTTAAAAATCTCGCATGGCCAACAGTCCGGGGTAGGCTGTTGGAACCTGGGTTGCACTTAAAGCGACCTGTGGGCTGTGGTCGAATGTTCCGCTTTCCGTAGCCCCCTCTGGACCATCTGCAGGGATCTGCCCCCAGTTCACATTGCTTGGGCTTTTACAGCTATAGAACAGATCATCCACAGATGTGTTTATTTCACCCCGGAAATGCCTGAAGGTCCTTCCCATAGGGGCGGGCACCTCCACTAGCCTGGAAGTTCCTTGGGAATCAGGATCGCATCCCCTACTCTGGGATCTCCCAAGCACCGAATCTTGGAGAGGCTTTTCCACTGTGGCACCATTTGCTATTATGATAAAATTTCTTTGGTACCTTTTTACCCACTCACCATATCTTTGTACACACACTTTTTCATCTGTCAGTCTGTTGGGAAGCTGCCCGCAAAGCACCAGGGCCTCGAGGTCGGTTCCCAGGGCCCCACACATCACACCTGGTCCCCGTGTCAGGGCTGGAAGATTCCTACAGCCTCTTGGGAGCTGGTGCGGAACAGGAACCTGGCCCGCTCCTTCATCCCCAACCAGCACACGGATGTTTTCTCTTCTTCGTCAGTCATTTGGGGCCGGTCTGACCTTTGAGTGTTTGTGATTCCAGAATATTGGATGCCTGCCCGATCAACCTCAGATTACAAATCGGAATTCTCTGCCTCGTTGCAATTGTTCTGCTCCCAAACAGAAGCTTTCCCAGGTCCTTTGACCTGGAGGCGGTGATTTTTTAAGTGATGGTGGACAAAGAGCATCTTTGAGACCTCTGTGTCGAACACGGTAGTTCCCTAGCTGGAACATGTACGGAACATTTGTTCTCTGCCGCATGGATATTTGCAGTTCTGGGGACCAGTACCGGAAGATACATAAAACTCCTTCGGTTAGGTTTTCCGTTAAATGTTTGTGAGAAATGTTTAACAAGAACCAGTGACGAAAAGATAGATGGGTCTGACGTTGTTGTTTAAGAGGGCAAGCCTTGGATGTCGCTCTCATCTTCTGCTTTTGTCCTCTCCCCTGCGCCCTGGATCCAGAAGCCCAGTGGTCTGTGTATGGCTCCCATCAAATGGATGTTCGAGGTGGTCAACTCGGCAGTTCCAATCTTGGTAAGAAGCCACCACGGATGAATTTAGCTGCCAAAACTCATGTCCTCCCAGCCCGCATCCTCACCAAACCAGTCCCCAAACTTTGATGATTGTCTCCTCGGTGGCTCTTGGGTCTGTCCCCTCCACTCCATTCCTATCAATATGGCCCTAGGTAACTCTCCCTTCCTGTTACACTGGGATTACTACACAGGGTCCCCATCTGTCTCTCTCTCTCTCTCTCTCTCTCTCTCCTGACTGTTCTCGTGACTACTGAGGAAGGGACTGTGATATAGAACCATCTGTCTCCCAACCTCAACGGCACCCTCAGCACCCCTGGGTGCAAGGCTAGTTCTCAGCATTTTAAATGCAGGTATTATTATTATTCAGGCATTGTCAGGCCGACAGATGGGGGATGGCCGCCACCGAAAAGACATTCTGTTAGTCACAGTTTCCAAGAGCAGGGGGCATGCCACGCCACGCGGGGAGGCCCTGGGTCACTCTGGATGCAAAGGGCAAAGGCAAAATGTGGGCAGGAGACTTTACTGCGGTTTCTGGGAGAAGGAACAGTTGAGGCAGGGCAAAGGATCGGCTGGTTTGAGTCCTTTCAGCAGGCTCTGGGGGCCTAGGGCTGCCCCTACTTGTCTGGTCCCTGGCCCTGGGGGGATTAGAGCAGGTGGCTAGGGGCCTTGAGAGTGAGCACTGTTAAAAGAGGTGGTGAGGTGTGCGGGGGCTCTAGATTGGGTGGTTTGTGCGCAAAAAGTGAGCTCCTGGGCCCGTCTTTTGCTTTCCCTACGAATTAGCTAACACTGGGAGGGGTAGTCCCTCTCTGGTCAGCAGGGCTCTAGACGCCAAAACATCAGGTGCAGACACCAGAAAGTGTGGTTAGTACAGCCTGGAGTGCTCCTCCCTTCATTGCTGGCATAACTGATGGGCAGCATGTCACGGCATAAGGCTCCAGAGGTTTCCATGTGGCCTCAGGTCAGCCAGAAAGCTTCCCTGAGCCTTGGTTCCCCATCTGTGGAGGTTCATGGGACAAGATGTGGGTGACGCTGGGGCACCTGGGTGGCTCGGTCGGTTGAGCATCCGACTCTGGCTCAGGTCTTGATCTCCCGGTCCGTGAGTTCGAGCCCCGCATCAGGCTCTGTGCTGACAGCTCAGAGCCTGGAACCTGCTTTGGATTCTGTGTCTCCCTCTCTCTCTGCCCCTCCCCCACTCATGCTTCGTCTCTCTCTCTCTCTCTCTCTCTCTGTGTCAAAAATTAATAAACATTAGGGGCGCCTGGGTGGCGCAGTCGGTTGAGCGTCCGACTTCAGCCAGGTCACGATCTCGCGGTCCGTGAGTTCGAGCCCCGCGTCGGGCTCTGGGCTGATGGCTCAGAGCCTGGAGCCTGTTTCCGATTCTGTGTCTCCCTCTCTCTCTGCCCCTCCCCCACTCATGCTCCATCTCTCTCTCTCTCTCTCTCTGTGTGTCAAAAATTAATAAACATTAAAAAAAAAAAAAGATGTGGGCGACGTGGCCAGCACTCTTCTCGGTCTGTAATCGGCTCCGAGTGGATGTCAGTTTCCTCCTCTCCTGCCTTGTCTTTCCCAGAAACAGCTCAGTGTCCCTTCCCCACGACGTTCTCTGACCCCTCGGCCTGCGTTATTTGCTCCCCTCAAGCCCTGTGAGCACCCGTATTTCAGCACCTGTCCCCCTTGATCGGATGTGTCTATCCATCTGGACGGGTCACTCTCTCGGGGCAGGAACGTGTCGTCCAGATCTGAATCCCGACCACCCACCACAGGCCCCTAAGCTCCTGGTCACAAGGGCTTGCTCAGCACACGTTTGGAAGGTAATTCATCATGGCTTTGTCTGCTGCCTCCCAAAGGAATGTTCCATGCGGGTCCCTCTGCGGTCACTCGTGCTGCCGCGTACTTTCCTCTGCTCGAAGCCAGGCCAAGCCATTAGCACGCTGGCACGTCGGGCCAGGCAGGCACCAGCTGGAGGGGTGCAGCTCAGCTCAGGAGTTGATTTCCCAAGCGTACCCTCACATGTGTGCCCGCCACGTATGGCCCGAGTCTCCCGCTAATGAGGGGCAGGCATGGGCCCTGCCGTCCCCCCACCTCTGCCTCGCCCGTCGGGTCTCCCGGCTGCAGCCCGGACTCTGGCTCCGCTCGCACCCCTGGGAGCCCGCGCCTCGCCGGGGCCCCCACGCTGGGCCCAGCTTCAAGCCAGGCCGCTTCTGCTAAAAACCTCAGCTCACAAAACACGGATGGCATTGACGCTGGCAAGGGAGACGGGGCACATTTCTCATCAGTTCTTCACAGGAAAGTGCCAGGAAATGCACTGAGGCTCTCACTGCACAACTAGCAGACTGCTGTCCCGGCCCTGTCCTCATCAGGTTTTGTCACCCCTCCACTCGGCTTTCGAGAATGACAGCCGAATGACAGCGGAGCCCCGAACAGCTTGGTGGCACTCACAGGCGCGGGCAGGCCGAGCGCGTTCGGCTCCGGGAGCCCTTCTCCGTGGGGTCTTCCTCTGGCTCAGCTGCCAGCTGGTTGCCTGGCGACATTTGTTCCGGGGAAAGAGAGCAGCTGCTTCTGACGTGTGCGCTCCCTGGAGGGCGCGGGGGAGGGACAGGAGGGTGACACAGCTGCTGGGCCAGCAGGCCCCCTAATTCCCTCATCCCGCCCGGGCTGCAGGCCTTGTCAGCGCCTTGGAGCCCCGGGGGGAGCGGGACACGGTGGCGAGCAGCAGGCCAGCAAAGCACGCTTCATTCCATCTTCCAGAAACGTCTTCAGCGGTTGTGCCAGACAGAGGAGAGGTGTGGAGGGTACAAAGAGTAAAAAAAAAAAAGAGAGAGAGAGAGAGAGAGAGATTTTCCTCAAGGCTGAATTGAGGAGTCAGGTAAGCAGACACGCAAAGAAAAGGCGTGACACTAACAGCTCTAGGAAGTGCTCCTGATTCAACCCGGAGGGAGTCAGGTGGGCTTCCTGGTGGAGGTGATGCCTTTGCTGAGTCTTGAAGGAGACATGTTAGCCTGTGAATAAGTGGGAGGGGGAGAGACAGACCAGATTGTCCAAAAGAACAAGCAAGAGAGAAGGGGGCACCCCATGGCCAGAAAACCGCACGAGCCAAAGAGTCACAAACCTCAGTCAGTAGATCCCAATGAGGTCGCAGCAACTATCTTAAGTGTTCAGACGTGAGAAAAATAACACCCAGCTAAAAGTCACTCGAGCCAGGGTTTTTCAGACTGCAGTATGCATGCAAATCACCAGGGATCTCGTGAAAATGAAGATACTGATAAAAAAATAAAACATACAAAAAATGTTTTTTCAAAAAACGAAGACACTGCTTGAGAAGATCTGGGGTGGAGGCTAGTTCATTAGAAATGCAGAATATGGGGCGCCTGGGTGGCTCAGTCGGTTAAGTGTCCGACTTCGGCTCAGGTCATGATATCACGGTTTGTGAGTTCGAGCCCCGCATCGGGCTCTGTGCTGACAGCTCAGAGCCTGGAGCCTGTTTCGGATTCTGTGTCTCCCTCTCTCTCTGCCCCTATCCTGCTCATGCTCTGTCTTTCCCTGTTTCTCAAAACTAAATGAAAGAAGAAAGAAAGAAAGAAAGAAAGGGAGGGAGGGAGGAAGAAAGAAAGAAAGAAAGGAAGGAAGAAAGAAAGAAAGAAAGAAAAGGAGGAAGAAAGAAAGAGAGAAAGAAAGAGAGGAAGGAAGGAAGGAAGAAAGAGAAGAAAGAAAGAAAGAAAGAAAGAAAGAAAGAAAGAAAGAAATGCCTGAGTGGCTTAGTCAGTTGAGTATCTGACTTTGATTTCAGTTCGGGTGGTGATCTCAGGGTCGTGGAATCAAGCCCATCGCCAGGCTCCCCCTGAGTGTGGAGCCTGCTTGAGATTCTCTCTCTCTCTCTCTCTCTCTCTCTCTCTCTCTCTCTCTCTCTCCCTCTGTCCCTCTCCCCCACCCACACTCTCTCTTTCTCTCTCTCAAACCAAAAAAAGAAAAAAGAAATGCAGAATGTAATGGATAATATAATCAACATGAGCTGTGGGCCACACTTTAGGTAGCAAGAATTAAACATCAAGGGGAAATCTCATCACACAGAGCAAGATATCTGGACCGGGTGGTTCCGTGCTGGCTGTGGTGGCTCAACGAGGTCACCAAGGGCTCAGGCTTTTCTGTCTTTCTTTCATGCTGTCCTCATCTTACTTTCTGACGATCAAAAGTTGGCCGTTACAGCTCTAGACATTCATCTTCCCATAACAGACTCAAAGACGCAACAAAGGGTGTCTCTCCTCACGGGGCTTTCTTTCCACCAGGGGGAGAAAATCTCTCCCAGAATATTAATCACATCATATTAATTATATTCTATTAAGTATAGAATATTTATTCTATTTATTTATTATATTATATTTATTATATTACATTTTTCTCCCAGAATATGTATATATTATATGTACATAGAGAGAGAGAGAGAGAGATTCCCCAATCTACCTATCTAGCGAGAGCGAGAGATTGAGGGAGAGAGAGATTATAAGGAATTGGCTCAGACAATCACAGAACCTTCCCAGTGCCAACGTCTGCAGAAGCTGGAAACTCAAGAGAGCCAATGGTGTTCCAGCTCAAGTCCAAAGTCCTGAGAACCAAGAAAGTCAATGGTGCAAGTTTTGGTTCGAAGGCCAGCCGGGCTCTTAAACCCAAGAAGAGCCAATGTTGCGGTTCAAGTCGGAAAGCAGGAAAAAGCCAACGTTCAAGTTCAAGTCAGCCCTTCGTTTCCATCTGGCCTCCAGTTGATGGAATGAGGTTCGCCCGCATTAGGGAGAGCCATCTCTTTTCCTTAGTCTACGGAATTAAATGTTTATCTCTTTCAAAAACACCATTATAGAGTAACGTTTGGCCAAATACCTGGGGGCCCCATGGCCCAGGCAAGTTGACACATAAAATTAACCATCCCACCCCCTGGAAGTCCCTCTCTTTGTTTCATTGTCCAGAATGGGGTCGTGTGCCCACTCGTGAACTAGTCACGGCCAAGGGAAAATGGGGTACCATGATGTCTCAAACGAGCATGACTAATCCCCAAGGGGTTGAACTTCCGTGGGTATACTACCCCCAGCGTTGGACTGAACAAAACCAGGGTTCTTTAGCACAAAAGAAGAGAAAGAGTGGCTTCAGGTAGGCAAGCAACAGCGTCACAGAACTAAGATGCAAGCAGGCATGGCTCTCAGCTCCCACCTCCACCACTAGGCCCCTTCCGTGCTCCCATTCATTTCTGGCAGTCCCAGAGGGGTGTCTTTTGTTTCCTCATATGCGGTCCAGAGTGCCGCTCACTACCCGTACCCTGGAGCCCCCGCCCTGCTGTGTAGCCTCCACTGCTCCATGCCGTAGATCTCTGGTGATGGACCCCAGACTTCATGGGACCCCAGCGTCTTGGCAGATGCTGAGAAGCGAGAATGAGAATGGCCCCCATCAGGTTTGCTTGGCCGGGAAGTGCTGAGACCCAGGGGGTTGTTCCACAGGCCAGCACTCATGGTCTTTTCCTCCGCACCAGGGTCGGGTCCATGTGCCAGCCTCAGGCTCTTCCTAAAGACATTACCCCCCCCCCCCATTTGTCTTGTACAGATCCCCTGGTGAATTTTCTCAAATGCCTCACAGCCCTTCCTCACATTGTGACTCCCTTCCGCCAGCACAGGCTCCGCGCCCGGGTCTCAGCCTCATGACTGAACGCTCCCGAATTGTGTGGAGCCCAGTTTCAGATGTATTTTGAGCATTTTCCACAAGGAGCTTCTCTGCCCTCATTTCGATCAGCAGCCATAGATAGTTGGGGTGGGTGGGGAGAGAGATCACTTGTTCTGTGTGCTAGACCTACCTCATCTCAGCTGTCTCAAGATGATATGTGACTCTGTAGTAATTTTTAGCGTAGTTAAAAGTGGAGTGGGGGCTATGTTACGAAATGAATTTGGAGTGCTATGCAGGGGCTAGAACATCCATTCACTCAATAATTCACCAAATACTTACTGAGCACCAGCTATGTGCCTGGTGCTTTCCTGGACACTGTGAATACAATGAGATAGCCATGTTCCCTCCCCTCATGCAGTTGACAATATGGATCATAGAGGGGGTGTCTGGGTGGCTCAGTCGGTGGGGCGTCCAACTTCAGCTCAGGTCGTGATCTCGCGGTCTGTGAGTTCGAGCCCCGCATCAGGCTCTGTGCTGACAGCTCGGAGCCTGGAGCCTGCTTCAGATTCTGTGTCTCCCTTTCTCTATGTCTGCCCCTCCCTTGCTCACGCTCTGTCTCTCTCTCAAGAATAAATAAACATTAAAAAAATTTTTAAAAACACACAATATAGACTATAGAGGTCTCCGAGATACCTACTGAAGAATTCAAAGTTATCTAAAAGGTCACAGGGAGCCAAATGATACAGGATTTCATGACATAATGGTATAATTAATTAATGGCATAATATGCCTTGCATCTGTAACAGTTCCCTCTGGGACCCACGTGGAGGATAGTCGAGAGACAGCTATAACTAAAGGCAAGATGACCATTGTCCGTGCAGTAATTTAGGTGAAAAGTGATCGAGGCGTGAGCCAAAGCAATGGTCATGCGGTTGGGGAGCAGCAGCTAAGTATAAAACACATAAGGGAGACTGAGTCCATAGGGTTTTATGAGCCCACAAATGACATGACATGGACGTAGTGACAGAGGGGGAAGGGTCCATGGAGCCCCCTCCGGATAGGAACGTCAGGATGGACGCCAGGTTCAGGGAAATAGCTGTCGTTCTGATGTTGATCACACTGAATTTGGATCATCAGGGGGACATCTAGCCAGGCCCATCATTGTTAGACTACAGTTTTAGATCACGAAAGAACTTTAGGCTGCCCAAATTCCAGAATCAAGAGTCGTCACTGTGTAGTTTATTTATACGGATGAGATTCCTAGGGAAAGAGTAACAATGTAGTTTGAGGACAGAGACCTAGATAAAATATTTCAGGCCACTTAGAGAGGAATGTGTCTGGGAAGGACCCTGAGAAGGAGTAAAAAAATCAGTAAACAACAGAGACTTTCAAGAAGGAAGTAGGCAATTCATTCGGGACATTTTTATTGAGTATCTGCGACATAACACGCACCGGTCTAGGCCCCGACAGTGAGGGACAAGGCGAACCTTCATGAAGCCAGCAGTCTACCAGAGAGATGGGCATACACCAGGAGGTAGGAGTCCTGACAAGATGGTGAACCAGTGCAGGCTGCTAGCCCCTTCACCATGCGTAACCCTGGCGAGGTCAAAGACCTACAAGGAAAATGTGTAAATTTCAAGAACTAAAGACAGTGACAAGCTCTGAGGGAAGAGAGAGGGGGTGCTCATCTAGTAGGGAGTGGCCTGGGGAGAGGCAGGCATGGTGCCTCTACTGGTGAAGAAGCTACTTTGTGTTCCTTTCTCCTCCATAGGACCCAGGACCCAGGTGCTTCTTGCCTGCCATACAGCCCCTGTGATGAGGAAATACCGTAGTAAATGTGTAGCAATAGTCGCAGCCAGTGGGTTGAGTGGTGAGCAGATAACAACCAAGGAAAGCTGATTCGCCCCTGAACTTTCCCTCTCCCTCTGCCCCCGAACACCCACACTTCAAATACTGGGTAACTATAACAAGGAAGGTAGTTGTTAGAAGGTCAGGGGAGACTACAGTAAAGATCTCTCTGACACAAGAGCACTAAATGGGTGTTCTCAAGAACCGAACATGGTACCATGAGGTCTCTGTCCTGAGGCACACATCGCCACCATAAGCTAAGAGGTTTATCCCCAGAAGCACACGAACAGGGAGCAGTTACTAAACAACACCAACAGTCCTTATATTATCTTTAAAAAATTGGCTTTCAATAAAGAAAAAATTACATGCAAAAAAAAAAAACAACAACAGGAAATTATGGCCTGTACTCAAGGGAAAAAATACGGTCAATAGAAACTGACTCTGAGTGGAATCGGATGTTGAATTGAGTAAACAAAAATTTCAAAATGGCTAGTAAGAACGCAAAGACGTAAAGGAAACCATGTCAAATAATTAACAGAAAATATTCTGTCAATGACTGTTATGGACTGAATGTTTGTGTCCCCCCAAAATTCATATATTGAAGCCCTAAGCCCCAACGTGGCTGTATTTAGAGACAGTGATGGCGAGGAGGTGATAAAGGTTAAATGAGATCATAGGGGCGGCCTTGAACCCTTAAAAGAAGAGAAAGAGGTATTCGCTCTTTCTCTCCACCAGTGTGAGGACAC
The DNA here is from genome assembly GCF_022837055.1 of Prionailurus viverrinus. Taxonomy (NCBI): domain Eukaryota; kingdom Metazoa; phylum Chordata; class Mammalia; order Carnivora; family Felidae; genus Prionailurus; species Prionailurus viverrinus. Next base: position 6,725,913 of record NC_062561.1, read on the forward strand.
AGCAAGAAAGCAGCTGTTTGCAAGCCACGAAGAGAGTCCTCACCAGAAACCAATCTTGCGGAACCTCGATCTGGAACATCTAGACTTCAAACTGAGGAAATAAATTTCCGTTGTTCAAACCACTTAGTCTATGGTATTGTGTTATGGCGGCCCGAACAGACTAATACAACGACTTCACAAAATCTCAGTAGAGAAGTAGAAACTATTAAAAAGATTCAAATGGAAATTTTACAGTTAAAAAACATAACTGAAATTTAATAGTCACTAGATAGGCTCGCGGAAGATTAGAGATGGCAGAAGAATCGGTGACACTGAAGATAGATCAATTGAAATGATCCAACCCGAAAAAAAAAAAAAAAACTTACCCGATCTGAAGAACAGGAAGAAACAAAGGACTCAAGAAAAATGAACAGAGGACAGTGACACAAGTGTGCCAACATACCAGCCGTGGGAGTCTACGAAAAACAGGAGAGGAAGAGAAAGAACAGAGAAAATGTTTGAAACAGCGATGGCCAACATTTTTTGCAACTATGATGAAAAATCCATCAGGGAGATACAATAGTGAAATGGCACCTGATAACAGAGCCCCAAAACACATAAAGTAAAAACTGACAGGACTGAAAGGAAATATAGACAATGTGACAATTAGACCCAGAGAATTCATTACTCCTTTCTCAGAAATTGATAGAACTTGACAGAAAATCAATAGAGATATAAAGACTTGAACAACATTCCTCCCCAAAACAGCAAGGTTACATATTCAAATACACATTAGATTCTCCAGAATAGACCATATGCTAGACTCTTAAACAAGTCTCAATAAATAGAAAAAGAATTAAATAATAGTATATATGTTTTCTAGCCACCACAGAATTAATCAGATGTCAGAAACAGAAAGAAAATTGGGAAATGGCCAACAATTTGGAAATTAAACAATACACCTCTAAGTTATCCCTGGGTCAAAGCAGAAATCACAAGAGAAATTTAAAAATATCTTGACCTGGATGGAAGTGAAAACACAAAAAATGTTTATGAAATGCAGAAAAAGCCATACTTAGAGAAAAAAATTATAGCTTTAAATACATAACATTAGAAAAATTATATATCGAAAACCAACAATCTAAGTTTCTGCCTAAAGAAACTAGGAAAACAAATCATGCCCAAAGTAATTAGACAGAAATAATAAATATCAGAGACCAATTCAATGAAATTAAAAACAGAAACACAATCGAGAAAATCAAGCAACCAAAGCTGGTTCTTTGAAAATGTCAACAAGATTGATAGACTTTGGGGACGCCTGGGTGGCTCAGTCAGTTAAGCGTCTGACATCGGCTCAGGTCATGAGCTCATGGTTTGTGAGTTGGAGCCCCGCATCAGGCTCTGTGCTGACAGCTCGGAGCCTGGAGCCTGCTTCAGATTCTGTGTCTCCCCCTCTCTCTGCCCCTCCCCAGCTCATGCTCTGTCTCTCTGTCTCTCTCTCTCTCTCTCTCTCTCCCAAAAATAAACATAAAAAAATTTTTGACAGACTTTTGTCAGACTAACCAAGGAAAAGAACAGAGTCTACAGAAATTAAAAGATGATAAGGGAAAACTATGAATAACTTTATGTCGAGTCTAGCGTGTGGTTTTTCTCCCCCATGCCACCAAGTAATTCTGTATACCAGCTGGGTATCCCACAGATTCATCTCCATTCTGACATTATCTACCTGGAGATAGCATCGGGTCCCACAGGTTAAGGATTCAGTCCTTCCAGACTGCTTAGCCCCCCAACTTCAGGCACCAACCACAAATGCAGGTTGCCACCTGTGCTTCAGAATGACATTATAGTTTGGGTTTCTTTCTTTCTTTCTTTCTTTCTTCCTTCCTTTCTTTCTTTCTTTTCTGAGAGAGAGAGAGAGAGCACGAGCAGGGCAGGGTCAGAGAGAGGGAGAGAAAGAATCCCAAGTAGGCTCTGCGCCAGTCCAAGTAGGCTCTGGCCAGTCCAGAGCCCAACACTGAACTTGATCCCACAAACCTTGAGATGGTGACCTGAGCCGAAATCAAGAGTAGGACGCTTAACCAACTGAGCCACCCAGGTGCCCCTAGAATGTCTGACTATAAATCAGAGCTTCCCAGACCCCTCCTTGGGTTTGACTAAATTGCTAGAGTGGCTCACAGAACTCAGAGAAACATGCTACTTCCTAGATGACTTATTATGAAATGGTATAAGGCAGGAACAGGAACAGGAAGAGATCCACAGGGGAAGGGGTGGGGCAAGGGGCGGGGTTTCCATGCTCCCTCCGACCTCTACTCTCCCAGGCCACTCTCCATATGTTCATCCTTTTAGGTTTTATGGAGGCCTCTCGCACAGAAGCATGATTGATTAAGTCATTGGCCATTGGTCAAACTGGGTCTCCGGCCCTTTTCCCCCTTGCCTGAGGTGGTGGTGGGGGACAGAAATTTCCAATCCTTGAATAACAGGTTGGTTCCCTGGCAACCAGTCCCCAACTTTGGGTTCTCTAGGGGCTTTCCACACGTCGCCTTATTAACATAACAAAAGACACCTTTCTCACTCTTTTTAGAAAATCTCCAGGGTTTTAAGAGTTCTGTGCCAGGAAGAAGACCAAATATAGCTCTCTTATTATAAACCAAAATATGACACCAACACATGATACACTGGAAAAATTCCCAGGGAGACACAGATTACCAAGACTGACTCAAGAACAAATAGAAAATCTGAAAAGACCTGTTCAGAAGTGAAGAAATTGAATTGTTAACTTAAAATATTCCCGCAAGGAAAACGACAAGCCCAGAGGTGGGCAATTCTGGTGGTAAATTTGGTGATTTCTATCAAATATTTAAGGAAAAAGTAACATACATTTATATAAACTCGCCCAGAAAATTGAAGAAGAGAGAACGTTTCCTATCCCATTCTAGGAGTTCAGCATTATCTGATACTAAAACCAGAAAAATTATAAGAAAATAAAGCGCAAACCAGTATACAGAATTTTACACAAAGTATGAACACATAGAATCCAACAATATATCAAATGGATGAGGCATCATGGCCTAGTGAGATGTGTCCCAGAAATGCAAAGTTGGTTTAACATGAGAAAATCAATCAGTGTAGTTCACCATGTTAGTAGAATAAAGGACAGAAACTACATGATTATCCCAATTTGCAAAAAATTTTTTACCAAACCCAACATCCATTTCTCTTAAAAAAAAGAAAAAGAAAAAAAGAAAAAAACCCAACCAGGAACAGAAGAGAATTTCCTCAATCTGCTAATAGGCACCTACAAAAATCCCTAAACTACTACCATAATTAAGAGTGAAAAGCCGGATGCTTTCAGATGAGGAACAAGGCAAAGACATTCCCCCTTACCACTTCCATTACACATGGAACTGAAGGGTCTGGCCAGAGCAGTAAGGCAAGAGAAACAAATTAAAGGCATGCTGATTAAAGACAAGAAAACATTATTATTTTTCACATTATTCTATATGTGGATCCTATATAGGAAAATTTTTTTCTATTATTTTGTATATAAGAAACCTAAGAAATCTATGAAAAACTATCAGGATGAATAAATTTAGCAGGGCTGCAGAATCCAAGATCAATATGCAAAAATCCACCACGTTTCCCTATTTTAGCTAAGAACAACCTGAAAATGAAATTAAGAAAAAAAGTTCAGGGGCACCCGGGTGGCTCAGTCAGTTGAGCGTCAGACTCTTGATATCGGCTCAGGTCATGATCTCAGGGTTGTAAGATCAAGCCCAGAGCTGGGCTCCTCACTGAGCGTGAGCCTGCTTGGGATTTTCTCTCTCTCTCCCTCTCTCTCTGCACCACCCCTCTACCCGCACTCCCTCTCTCTTTCTCTCTCAAAATAAGTAAATAAACATTTGTGAAAAGAAGAAGAGAAGAGAAGAGAAGTTCATTGACATTTTAATTGTTAGAAAAATATGAAATAGGGATAAACCTGACAAAAGATGCTCAAGGCCTGTGTATATTTTGCTAGTGCCATAGCTGCAAACTATCAGAACCTTAGCAGCCTAGAAATACACTCACAGTTTTTGTGAGTCAGGAGTCTGGGCACAGCTTATCTGAAACCTCTGCTTGGGTCACCCAGGCTGCAAGCAAGATGTCACCTGGAGCTGTGATCTCACCTGATACTTGGGGACCTCTTAAAAACTCAAAACAGGGGCGCCTGGGTGGCTCAGTCGGTTGAGCGTCCGACTTCGGCTCAGGTCACGATCTCGCGGTCCGTGAGTTCAAGCCCCGCGTCGGGCTCTGGGCTGATGGCTCGGAGCCTGGAGCCTGCTTCCGATTCTGTGTCTCCCTCTCTCTCTGCCCCTCCCCCGTTCATGCTCTGTCTCTCTCTGTCTCAAAAATAAATGTTAAAAAAAAAAATTAAAAAAAAACCTCAAAACAGCTTGCAAGCAGAATTCAGTTCACTGCACCTACAGAACTCATGGGAGCTTTTGTTCTTGAGGCCAGCAGGAAGGTCTCACCAGTGTTTCATCCTCTTTCAAGAACTTCCCTAATAAAGTCAGGCCCACGTAAGATGATATCCTTTTTTATTTGTTTTAATTTTTTTTTGACATTTATTATTTTTCAGAGAGAGAGCACTAGTCGGGGAGAGATAGAGAGAGAGGGAGACACAGAATCCGAAGCAGGCTCCAGGCTCTGAGCCATCAGCACAGAGCCCGACGCAGGGCTCGAACTCACAAACCGTGAGATCACGGCCTGAGCCAAAGTCAGATGCCCAACCGACTGAGCCACCCAGGCGCCCCTATATCTTTTTTGATTAACTCAAAATCAACGGGCTGATTGGTAACCTCATTACAGGCATGAAATCCCACGATATACTATACTCCTGGGTCCCACCCACACGCAAGGGGAGTAGATGACACAGGGCACACATCCCAGGAGGAAGGAATCTTGGGGACTATCTTTGAACTCCATCAACCACAGCGTGCACACTGAAGGCTACAAAACATGGCCAGGAGGAATTAAAGAAGACCTAAGTAAATGGAGAGATACACCATGTTCGTGAGTTGGAAGACTCAATATTCGTGAGATATGAATTCTTTCCAAACTGACTGATAGATTCAGTGCAATCAAAATTAAAATCCCAATAGGCTTTTTTGGTAGACAATGACAAATTGATTCTAAAATTTTTAAGGACATGTAAAGAATAATAGCCAAAGAAAGCAGATGAGCCAAAATGACATTTTTTTCAACGCTTATTTTTTTTTTGAGAGAGAGAGAGAGAGAGAATGAGCGGGAAAGGGCAGAGAGAGAGGGAGACAGAACTCGAAGCAGGCTCCAGGCTCTGAGCTGTCAGCACAGAGCCTGACATGGGGCTAGAACTCATGAACTGTGAGATCATGACTTGAGCCAATGTTGACCACTTAACTGACTGAGCCACCCAGGGGTCCACAAAATGACTTAAAAAAAATTTTTTTTTTACATTTATTTATTTTTGATAGAGAGAGACAGAGCACAAGTAGGGGAGGGGTAGAGAGAGAGGGAGACACAGAACCCGAAGCAGGCTCCAGGCTCCGAGCTGTCAGCACAGAGCCTGACGCGGGGCTCGAACTCACAAACCGCGAGATCATGACCTGAGCCGAAGTCGGACGCTTAGCCAACTGAGCCACCCAGGCGCCCCCAACATGACTTTTAAAAGGATGACTGGGGTGCCTGGGTGGCCCATTTGGTTAAGTGTCAGACTCTTGACTTCGGTTCAGATCATGATCTCACGGTTCATGAGATCAAGCACAGTGCAGAACCTGCTTGGGATTCTCTCTTTGCTCTCTCTCTACACCCCCCACCCCCATTCACGTAATCTCTCTCAAAATAAATACATACACTTAAAAGAAAAAAAAACTTTTAAAAAAGATGACCAAAGTTGAAGAATTAACACTACTCCATTTCAAGTCTGAGCATAAGGCTATACAAGTGAATGCAACCCACAAACAGATCAATGAACGGAATAGTCAAGAAACAGACTCACACACACACATATATATGGACAACTGATTTTTAACCAAGATGCAGAGGCAACGCTGGAGAAATGATCCGTAAAAGAAAAAGGAATACGTTAGATTTTGTCAAAACTGAAACCTCTGCTTTTTGAAAAACATTACTAAGAGAACGAAAAAAAAACAAGGCACAGATTGGGAGAGAATATTTGAAACTCATATATCTGATAAGGAACTTGTATCTGGAATACATAATACCACATGGCAATACAGTCATCATATTGTACCTTACACCCCTAGTGTTTATTTATCTTATAACTGGGATTTGGACCTTATTTTTAACTTAAATAAATTTTTTAAATGTTTATTTATTTTTGAAAGAGAGAGAGAGTGAGGGGAGGGGAGGGGCAGAGAGAGAGGGAGACAGAGAATCCGAAGCGGGCTCCAGGCTCTGAGCTGTCGGCACAAAGCCCGACAAGGGGCTTGAACTCACAGACCGTGAGATCATGGCCGGAGCCAAAGTCGGACACTCAACTGACAGAGCCACCCGGGCGCCCCAAGGAATTTGGACTTTTTGACCACTTCCCTCCACATCCCGTTCCCACCTCAACCTCTACCCCCCCACCTCTGATAACCACAAATCCTATCTTTCTCTATGAGGTTGGGTTTTTGTTTTAGATTTGACACGTAAGTGAGACCATGCAGTATTTTCCTTTCTGTCTGGATTATTTCACTTAGCATGATGCCCTCACACTCCATCCATATTGTTGCAAATAGAATGTACTTTTTTCAAAACCTCTCAAAATTCAAGAATAAGAAAACAACTTCCTTTTTTTTCCTAATGGGCAAAAGATGTACAGATGGCAAAAAAAACCCACATGAAAACATATTCACTATGTTTTTAATTGTGGGAAAAGCAAATTAAAACCACAAATACCACTAGGCATCTATTAGAATGGCTAAAATTAAACACACTGGCCATGCCAAGCGCAGCAAGGATACAGGTGACACCTGGACATTTGGAAAGCAGTTTGGAAGTTCCCTAAAAAGTGAAACATCAACCTATCATACGATTCTACAGTTCCACTCTTAGACCTTTACGCAAGAGAAATAGAAGCACATGGCCATACAAAGACTTCTTTATGAATGTCCACAGTAGCTCTATTTGTCATAGCCCCAACCTGGAAACAACCCAAATGCCCATCGGCATGTGAACGGGCCCTGCACTGACAGCAAGGAGCCTGCTTGGGATTCTCTCTCTCCCTCTCTCTCTCTCTCTCTCTCTCTCTCTCTGCCCCTTCGCCGCTCAGGTGCACATACACGCACAAGCGCTTGCTCTCTCTCAAAATAAATAAGTGTTTAAAACTAACCAAATCAAAGGGCGCGATCAAACTTCTGTGGGTGTAGATACGTTCGTTATCTTGACTGTGGTGGTGGTTTCACCCGTTGGTATAAAGTGTCGAAACGTATCAAACCGTGCGCTTTAAACACGCGCGGTTTATTGTCCGTCAACTCCGTAAAGCTATTTAAAAATTGTCAGGTTAGGGGCGCCTGGGTGGCGCAGTCAGTTAAGCATCCGACTTCAGCCAGGTCACGATCTCGCGGTCCGTGAGTTCGAGCCCCGCGTCAGGCTCTGGGCTGATGGCTCGGAGCCTGGAGCCTGTTTCCGATTCTGTGTCTCCCTCTCTCTCTGCCCCTCCCCCGTTCATGCTCTGTCTCTCTCTGTCCCCAAAAAAATAAATAAATAAACGTTGAAAAAAACATTAAAAAAAAAATTGTCAGGTTAAACGTTTAGCAAGAGTACTTCCGAGGTGATGCAATGGACTTCATATTGCCCCACACCAGCAGGTACGGACTGTCAGGTTGTTCCTCTCTGAGGGATGCTAAATGTTGGTAACTTGGTAAGGTGGTGGCCACAGACCTTCCCATGACAAAGTGCATTTTTCCTTTTGCAATTAATTTATAGATGCAATGATTTATAGAGCGATACGTCGGCCCCGTGCGCACACCCTCTGCCTCGATTCCCTTTCTACGAGTGGTCGTGGCGCAAGTCGGCAAAGTATTTCCGTAAAGTTCCAGATCCGAAATACTTTAGGCTTTGTGGGCCACATGGTCTCTATCTCGGTTGTCTCCAATCTGCCGTTGCAGCACAAATGCAATCAGAGGCGATATGCTGGTGAACGAGCATGGCTTTGGCCCAGTAATATCTTATGGACGCTGAAATTTCAACTTACATAAATTTCGTGTGTCGTGAACTATTGCTCTCCTCTGAATTTTTTTCAACCACCTAAATTTTTTAAAAACATTTTCAACTCACAGGATATACGAAATCAGACAGATGGTTTTGACTTGACTGGTGGATGGTAGTTTGTGGAATCCATTTATTGTCCGAGCCAATTATTTCAATCGGTTTCACCAAACGGTCATTTTCTAATTCAATTAGCTTTTCTATTATATATGTATTAACTGACGTTTTTCTGTAAGGAACTGCCTCTTGTCAATGAGGAATGCAATGCATTTTTTCCTCAAAAGGCAGGATACATGTTTAGCTTTTTCCCTTTAATTACAAATATTCAGGGAAAGAAATTAGTGTAACTGCCATAATCCATTACATAACCATTGCGTCTCTCTTTGTCCGTAGAACTATGGAGCCATGGGTTTTTATTTATTCAACCACTAATAAAATATTTATTTATTTATAATCAACCTTAGTCTTCTTTTTTTTTTTTGTTTTTCCTGATGCTCAAATAGTCCCAAATTTGGCTAGTAGGAGACCCCTTCAGGTCTGTATGTTTTGGGTACAACTCCATTAATCTTGGGCAGTTCCCTTACTTTTTGACACATGATACACCAAGGTCACCCTCATGCCCTTCCTCTACCCAGATCTGGAATCAGCCATTTCTCCACAAGTCCTGAATCCTTTTTTTTTCTTCTTACTGTTTATTTTTTGAGAGAGAGAGAGAGAGAGACAGAGCATGAGCGGGGAAGGGGCAGAGAGAGAGGGAGACACAGAATCTGAAACAGGCTTCGGGCTCTGAGCTGTCGGCACAGAGCCCGACGCGCGGGGCTTGAACCCACGAACTGCGAGATCATGACCTGAGCCGAAGCCGGATGCTTAACCAACTGAGCCCCGCAGGTGCTCCTGAGTCCTTTAGTGAGGGTCAGTATTAGACTTAATTGTACTATATATATTATACAGACACTTGCCCGGCTTTCAACCGAATGCTAAGAAACCAGGGTTTGGACCCAAATGTGCTCGTTGCTGCTGTATGTCAACAGTTTCGATGCCTGTCCGTGGACAGAGCTAGGAAATACTTTTTATTTTTAATCGTGAATTCACACCAATCTTATCAGTTCAAAATTAACATGAAAGGGTTTTTTCTTAACTTCAATATTAATATTTAATTAGTATTTAATATTTAATATGTGTGTCTTTTTTCTCACCTTGACAATCGTGACTCATTGCGTCAACAAATCTACCCATTTTATGCTACAGTATACGTCGTGCGTTTCAAAATTACCGTGCCAACATTACTACAGATAATAGAACCGAACGCAATTCTCTGTTCTTTTTGACCCGAGACGATCTCCCACAGTCACAGAGACGCCACAGTTTTAGAGAATCAGACATGCAACAAGGTCTTACCAGTGAAGACACGGTAGTCACCTCATGGGACGCAAAAGGAACCAAAGGAATAGAGGGATCACTTCACAGGTCCACGCGTGCAGGGTTGTAACCGAAGACATCTTTCACCGTCTTGGTGTTTCAGCCGAGGCCCCATAGCTGAGAATAACTGGTCACACGTGCCCACGTATTCTAGCGATATTGGACCATCTATGTCGACATCGCTCGGAAGGGCCCCGGACACACTGTCCGTCTGCGAGAGCGGTTGGGGTAGGGGGGAGAATGGATGCAGGTGGCTAGTGGGTAGGATCCCTTAGCGGAAGACTGTCAGGGCAGCGGCACCACCCACACCCTCCTAGAGGAGACGTAGTGCTTCCAGACAAGCGAGGGGACGACAGCCTCAAGACCAGGGCAGGAAGCAATGCCAGAGGGTGAGGTCGGACCCTGAGGAATGTGAGGGATGTTTGACATCCCCGGCTGCTGAACAATGGAATGGGTCACGTTTGGACCTGATCGCTTCCTGGCCCCTCCAGTCCCTCGTGTGGGAGAAGCCCAGGCGGTGAGGCAGGTCCCGGCGTCCCACCCCATTCTCTTTCTGCCCTTCCCGCCTGGCACAGCTTCTCCCTGATTCTTAAAACTAGGTGTCCAGTGAAGCAAGGAGGCTCCTGCGATCCACGTACGTCACCGCAGATGAGTTATGCCCTCTCTCTCTGTCTCCCTACTCGCTTCAAGGATGGATTTGGTGGCTTTTACCAGGGCATTTCTAGCAAACGTTAATGCATTCCCTTTGGCTGCACAGGCCAAGAACAGCAGCCCGTTTTGGTTCTGTCTGAGACCTCGAAGCAATGCGGACGTCATCCACAGAGCCTGACTGGTTGTCAGGAGCCCAGAGGAATTACTGGTCGTACGGGGGTGCCGTTTGGTCACCTCCTCCTCGCACCCAGGCCTTCGAATGTGTGGCTTCTCTTGCTTATAAGCCCCCACCTCCCCCCTCTTCCCCTAGGCCCCTCCAGACCTCTTCCCCTAGGCCCCTCCAGACCTCTTCCCCTAGGCCCCTCCAGACCTCTTCCCCTAGGCCCCTCCAGACCTCTTCCCCTAGGCCCCTCCAGACCTCTTCCCCTAGGCCCCTCCAGACCTCCCCACCCCCCATGTCCCCAGGATAGCCCTCTCTGCCAGCACCAGCCCACACTTTGAGCTCCCATCTCTGACCCTGCTGCACGAACAGAGAGTCTGCCCAGGTCACCCGCCACCCACCACAATTTCTCTCGTGGTCCTCGGTTGGTTTCGCGGGTAGGTCCCCCCCCCCCACCCCCCGATGCTTGCTCTGGTGTCCTTCCAGTTCCAGAACTCTCTGACGTGAGAAGCTCCAGATGGCTATTTTTCAACATTTCAAAAAGCAGGAGCACTTGTGTATGTTTGGAGACCCATATAATAAAAAGTAAATAAATGTGAGGTGCTCCGAACCTTCACCGGCTCGGGCCCCCCCCACCCCAGCCCAGCCTTCCCCCCACACCTCATGAGTCACTAAGGGCCATGTGGCAAGATTACTAAGCCTAATTAAGTAAGGCAGCTGACAGGCCACTTCCAAATACAGTCCATTGTGCCTTCATGTGACGTACGTGTTCCTAAAAATCACCCGACTACGCAGAATCACTCAATAAACAGGGCTAACGGGAGTAAATGGGGTTGAGGAACAACTTTAAATGTCATCAGTGACATGTCCCAAGAAAGAAGATAGGACCCTAATGAAAACGGGAGCGGTGTGAACACGTGAAGTGGTTAATAAATACAAAAACATTACAGTGGACGGTTTTCCCCCTTGAAACTGGGGTTTCATGCCTGTGGAGGGGGCTGGGGAGGGTTGGGGGGGGGGTGACCCTGAGTGGTGAAAACAGCGTTGCCTGAAATTGAACAGAGTTGTTGGAGCCATGGCCAAGGGTGGGGTTTATTGTCCTTGGTTTCCCTTGGCAACAAGTACCAAAGGTAAGCAACCTTCTGGAACCTTCAATCCCGAGGCGTGTTTTTCTGCCTTGGCGATCAAGGTCCTCCGTGGCATGTGTTTGTGATAAACCCTGAAGTTGCAAATCGACTCCACCATTACAGGCCCCTCTCAAGTCCGTCTCCCCGCGGGAAATTTGTCTTCAACTTTCTCGTTTTTCTCATCTGCCCTCAGCGCTTTGGGAGACCCGAGACCACGAAACGAGCCATTACCGGCACTCGACGGCGTCGCTTCTGCGGGACTCGGCGATTTCCGTTAAGATCTTCATGTATGAATAATGCTCGCCTCCTCGAGCGTACCCTTCGCGGTTTGGAACCAGCGCACTGAGACGTGCTTGGGACGTTGGAGGAATGTTTGTTCGTTCGTTTGTTTGAATACAGAAAAGCTCACACGTGCAAAAACACAGCAGAGCACGACCTTTTGGGGTAACACACGTGGTGACCTGAAGTCGCCGTGTGAGGCGTGTGCGTGTGGCTGTGCGCGCGTGCGCGCGTCTTGCGCGTCCCTCCCCAGTTCAGATCAGCTGGGTGCAGTTCGATGTTCACGGGCAAACACAGCATGCGCGTTATGTTCAAACTGCTCCCTGATCTTTGGAACGGATTCACGAGTGTTCCCGCAGAACTGACTGTAAGTGAAAACGACTGTTCCCGCAGAGCTGTCCTTCCTCCGGAACACCGTTGGCTGTTTCTGCACTAGAGTATTTATTGATTTTGATGTACTTCGGTTCATAAGCACAACACTCCTGAATACAGGTTTCATGACCTAGAAAAAATGGACATTAAAAGGACTTTAAAAAATAGGGGCGCCTGCTGGCTCAGTTCATGGAGCAGGTGATTCTTGATCTGGGGGCTGTTGAGTTCAAGCCCCACGCTGGGCATAGAGCTTACTTAAAAAAACAAAAAACAAACAAACAAAAAACCTTGGGAATGCAAGCTGATGCAGCCTCTCTGGAAAACAGTATGGAGGTTCCTCAAAAAACGAACAATAGAACTACCCTACAACCCAGCAATTGCACTACCAGGCATTTATCCACAGGATACAGGGGTGTTGTTTCAAAGGGACACATGCACCCCCATGTTTATGGCAACATTATCAACAATAGCCAAAGGATGGAAAGAGCCCAAATGTCCATCGATGGATGAATGGATAAAGAAGGTGTGGTATATTTATACAATGGAGTATTACTCAGCAATCAAAAAGAATGAAATCTTGCCATTTGCAACTACATGGATGGAACTGGAAGGTATTATGCTAAGCGAAATTAGAGAAAGACAAAAATCATATGACTTCACTCATATGAGGACTTTAGGAGACAAAACAGATGAACATAAGGGAAGGGAAGCAAAAATAATATAAAAACGGAGGGGGACAAAACAGAAGAGACTCATAAATATGGAGAACAAACTGAGGGTTACTGGAGGGGCTGGGGGGGATGGGCTAAATGGGTAAGGGACACTAAGGAATCTACTCCTGAAATCATTATTGCACGATATGTTAACTAATTTGGATGTAAATTTTAAAAAATTAAAAAAAAAAAAAAAAAAACTTTAGGGGCGCCTGGGTCAGTTAAATGTCCAGCTTCAGTTCAGGTCATGACCTCACGGTTCGCCGGTTCGAGCCCCGCGTCGGGCTCTGTGCTGACAGCTCAGAGCCTGGAGCCTGTTTCAGATTCTGTGTCTCCCTCTCCCTCTGACCCTCCCCCATTCATGCTCTGTCTCACTCTGTCTCAAAAATAAATAAACGTTAAAAAAAAAAAAAAAAGAATTCGTCTAAAGTCACATTCAACATCAGCCCTAAAGTTACCAACTCGATAAGGCAGGGAGTCAAGAGAGAATCTAAGTGGCTCCAGATGAAAAAACACCCACCCAGGACAGAATACAGCTCTTAGGAAATGCTGGCTCATTTGTGCGGAGGGCACACGTGGGAACTCGTGGCCCAGAGCCATGTTGACCAACCCCTGACACACACACACACACACACACACACACACCAGGCTGACAGGCTCACAGATGTGGCCACACTCAGTGACTCACTCCTCACGGCCACTTTCTGTCTCAGAGGACAACACCAGCTGCTGTCAGAGTGGAAGGTGCCAGGCTGAACACCTCTTTTTCCATTAGACGCCTTCCCTCTGCTGACTCAGTTTCCATAACCAGCCCCTCTTGTAAACTGCTTTCAAGTGGTAATTCTAATGAGGCCAGTTCAACAGTCTGCCCGTTGAGGGTGGAGGAAACAGATGCGGCTCAGAGGGGCGCCTGGCTGGCTCGGCCGGGGTTGGGGCGGGTGGGGAGTGTGCGACTCTCAATCTCGAGGTTGTGGGTTCAGGCCCTGTGTTGGGTGTAGAGATGAGTTAAAAATAAAACCTTAAAAAAAAAACAAAGGCAGCTCAGATGAACTGGTCTGCAGAAACCCCATGGCGGTCCCCACAGCAAGGGGCAGAGAGAGGGACAGGGCACAGAGGAGAAGGGGTAGCAGCAGGTATAATGAGAGAACAAGAGACAGTGTGTGAGGCAGACACGTGGGGGGAGAGCCACAGAGAGGGACAGCAGACATCTACTGAGTGCCTGCTGTATACCAGCCATAATGTCAAGCACTGGGAATCCCATAGAGAACCTCCTAGACCCTATCCCCCCACCACAAGACCCAGCAACTGGCCTAGCCAGGCTCTGGGAAAACACAGGTGAGGACGGTGAGGGTGGGCGAGGGGGATTCCTCCACGTCAGGTCAAAGAGGACTAAGCGAGAACTGAGTGAGAATCCCCTTCCTGGTCTCAACCACCTGCCCAGCAAGACTCCCCAGGAGGGCCCGCCATGCACCTTCCCTCATCATCCGAGCAACTCTGCCTTTCAATTCCCAGAATTCCCAGACTGCCTGCCTCCCTTTCGTCAGGTCACTGGGGAGGTCTCGTCGGTCACCACAAAACTTCTGGATGGTGACACAGCCTGACAGCGCCAGGATCGGCTGGGAAGGATGGGTGTGGCGGGGGGAGGGGGGAGGAGAGCCTCCGAGTGGGGGCAGATGGGAGCCACTCAACAGTGGAGGATGGCTCGCAGCGCACACGGCCCAGCCGCACGTTCGAATCTTGCGCAGTCGTTTAAAACAAGAGACTCTGAGAGTTTTTATAGCAGGGGAAAGCGTCATGATATACTAATAGGCCACAGGTCAAGAAATAAAATTGCGTTATATTCACACACATTTATGCAAAAATACCTGGTTATATGGGGCGCCTGGGTGGCTCAGTCGGTTAAGCGGCCGACTTCGGCTCAGGTCACGATCTCGCGGTCCGTGAGTTCAAGCCCCGCATCGGGCTCTGTGCTGACCGCTCAGAGCCTGGAGCCCGTTTCAGATTCTGCGTCTCCCTCTCTCTCTCTGACCCTCCCCCGTTCATGCTCTGCCTCTCTCTCTCTCAAAAATAAATAAACGTTAAAAAAAATTAAAAAAAAATACATGGTTATATTAAGGCTACTTGTTACTGTGAATTCTTTTCTTCCCTTGACATTTGACTCATCCCTCCATCCATCCGTCCATTCATTATTTGGTATCTATTAGGTACTAGGTTCTGGGGACACAAGAAAACTATATTGGCTGGCCCTCAAGAGCTCCCATTCTTCTGGGAGAGACAGAAAAGGTAACAGGCGTTATAACACAGCTGGCATGCCACCGACAGGTGTAAGGGAGGGTTGTGTCCTTAAATTTTGCATTTGGAAAAACATCAGCGCTTCTTTTTGCCAAAGCCCAGTCTCTATTTTGCACTCGAAGGCGTGCGACCCAGTGCTGACCTCTGGCTGCGGTCCCCTCAGGCTGGGCTGGGCTAAAGCTTTGGGCATCTCGAAGCTAAGAGGAAGCCCCGAGCGGGCTCTGCAAACAGCATCCGCGGGCTCTGCAAACAGCGCGTGCGGAGGCGAATCACCAGGCTTCCAGAGAGCCAGCTGGAGACAAGGAGCAGGTCCTCCAAAAGTGGGTCCTGTTCACGCTCGTTCTCCCTCTTCGGTTGTCCCGAACCCGGCTCTCTTGCCCTCGGCCCCCACCAGCACTTGTCAGGAGAGCGGACGGGCTGGATTATCCACAGACAAGTTGACGCAGAAGTAAAACTCTTCCCAGGAGACACGACCTCTGGGCGCTGTCCGAGCCTCTTGCCTTGACAGTGGGAACCGCACCGATGTTGCTCTCAAAGGACTGATTATTCCTGGTAATTATAATAATAATAATGATAGAGCCGGCCATCGTGCGTTGAGCCCATCCTATGTATTAGGGTCAGAGATCAAGGCATCTCGTGCTCATTATCACATTTTATTCATACCGCAGCCCTATGAGCCAAGTGAACCCTTATCCCAACTCAACAGAGGGGAGCAAACACAGACTCGGAAAGATTAATTCCCTCCCCCAAAGACACACAGTTAACAGGTGGGAGAGGGTAGAGCTGGGTTTGGAACTCAGGTCTGATTCCGTAACTAGTGGGTTGCACCCCCCTTCTGTGTCAATGCCAGACCAAGTCCTTCATGAGCCCAATAGTCACCAAGGACATGTCTACTCCCTGCCGTTCCCTCTGCCTATCCCAGATCCCAACCCCGTATCCACACAACTCCTTGCAGCATCCTTTCTGGAAGGGTACCTCTTCCTCTACCTTTCCTTCTCCCTTCCTCTGCTTAAAGAAATAATTTAATTTTTTTTTTTTTTGGAGATTTCTTTTACTGAGATATAACTGACATATAAAATTGTATTCGTCTCAGGTATACAACGTAATGACTTGATACGTGTACATGTTGTAAATGATCTGCCGTAATAAGTCCTGGTAACAGCCGTCACCACACATAGTTACAAACTGACCACGACGTCCTCGGGGGGTGGGGACTTTTTTTGTTTACTGCTGAGTTTCTACCACCCGGAAGAGAGTCCGGTCCACAGAAGATACTCCAAAAAGATCTGTTGAATGAATGAATATATGTCATGCTAATGAAAACTATGCAAAGCTGAAAGGGTCCCATGTAAAATATTCATAAAGGCTCACTTTGCTTGCAAAATTCGAAGTGATTCAAGTGTTTCCAAATGCTAAGAATTCATCAAGAGTCACAGGACTTCAAAGTTGGTAGGACAGGGAGGTAATAAGCTGTGTTTCGGCTGGTAACCTTGGTTACGAGAAAAACCTGTTTCTGTGTTCCTCACACTCTCACACCAAACGTGTGTGTTTTTCTACATCAAGCAAATTTCCGTTTCTTAGGGGACACTGACCGGGTGCCCTAACTCACTTCTGGCCCTAACTGCCCAGAGTTACCCAGACCCCACAGGCTGAGGCCTCAGTTCCACAAGAAGGCCTCCCAACCTCAGCCACCGATCACACGGAGTGGGTCTCCAGATTTCCACCACTTTGGCTACACATCAAAGGTTTCCACGACCACCACCCCCCTCGGGCCCCCTCAGGTTCAATAATTTGCTAGAACAGCTCACAGCCCCAGGGAAGCAGTTTACTTGCTATTACTAATTTATCATAAAGGATTCAGCCCAGGAGAAGCCAGATGGAAGGGGTGCATCCGTCAAGGTGTGTGGGAGGGGGCACGGAGCCTCCACACCCGCTCCAGGAGCACCACCCTCCCGGCACCTCCCCGTGTTCACTTACCTGGAACCTCTTCAACCCTTTCAGTTTCCGCCTTAGTGGAGGATTCATTACACAGATCCCTCAGTTGGCCATGGGTGATGGATCTCCAGCCTCTCTCCCCAAGAGGAGAGGTGGAGGGATGGGGCTGAAAGCTCCAACCCTGTAATCATCAGGTTGGTTCCTTCGGCAACCAGCCCCATCCCCCACAAGAGTCACCTCATTAACATAAACTCAGTGTGGTTGGAAGGGGCTTGTTATGAATAACAAAGGAGTTCTTCTCACTCCCATCCTTCAGGAAATTCCAAGCTCCTAGAAACTCTGTGCCAGGAACCAGGGAGGAAAACCAAATAGTAATTTAGTGTACTATGTGAGGAGCTCTGTGCCAGGAACAGGGACGAAGATCAAATGTATATTTTTTATTGTACACATCAGTATATCACAACAGTGGGTGCCATTTTAGTGGGAAACTGGGTTCACAATCCCCTCAGCCAAGCTGTTCTTGAACATTGCAAAGCCTGTGAGTGATTTTGATGACTAGCGTGCTATTATTTTATCATTGGCTAACATCATAACTTAAAGTATTTTTGGTACCTATAAAAATGTCATCCAAGTATTCACTATGTGCAGGTGGTGAAAAATTTGCCTGAAATTCATTAGCTTTGGAGCAGAAGTTAAATGTGAAAAAACATGCTGTAGAGAAACCCCAGCTGTACCCTATTTCCCCCCACTCCCTGTTAATTTAGGAGAGAGAATTTTGCAAACGATTAAAAGCCAACGATTGAGAAGATTTAAAGCAGCTCCGAGCCAAAAAATAAAATAAAATAAATAAAATAAACAGTAATCGTTAAAGACATGTGAAGAAGCCATGGTCTTCCTACTTTGTATTTATTTCTGTGGCAAAATAGATCTTGAATTACACGAGTCAAAAGTCACTTCCTGCCTAAAATGCGGCCACCCCTTACTCTGAGGTTCCAAGCCTTCCCGTGTTTGCAGCTCCTGTCCCCTCCCCAGAGTGGCCTAGAGTCTCATCTCTCCACTGAGAGGGTTTGCCGCAGGAGAGAAGAACCCGTCTGTCCCGCCGGAAGGACGGTCCCCCAGCCTTGGGTCCTGTATGGGTGGTCCCCCATACAGGGTGGTCTCCCACACCTCGATTGCAGAGGCTTTTATCGGGGACCCAGACTGCACAAGCTTAAGCGAAGGCCTTTGCTTTCGCAAATAGAAGACTCCTCTATGGGACACAACCATACATCAGGCCCTGGCTGATGAGTAGGCCATTTCTCCTTCCTTTGTTCTGGAACTGCCTCTCCCTGGCTCATGCCCAGCTTAGCTACGTCTCTCAAACATAGGACAGTCAACTAATACGGAACAGAAGCTACCGGCGCTGACGCCCCATACGGTCTGGGGCCCCGGCACAGCTCTGTCTTGAAGAGACTAGAGTTGTGTTTGCAACCTTGACGCAGATCGGTCCCACCAGACCCCCCTAGATCTCCTTCGACCTTCCCATAGTGCCCGGGCTCCCGTGCACTGACCCAAACTCCCCCAGCTCTTGCTTCCCTCGGGCCTGCGTATTTATTGCACCTCTGGAACTCTCCTTTCATGGTAGAGTCCCCTGTATCCTGAATCTCACCAAGGAAAGCTTCATTTACTTGCTGGCCTTGACTTATACGTGCGCTTCTAGCTTGCCATCCCTGTCTCCATGGCTGCTTTAAAAAAGCACTTCTGAACTCCTTTCCTCCACCCTTGCTTAGCAAAATGAAACCCTGCCACCATAAGGCTTGGGTGTGCCCCAGCTGCCCGTCCACCTGTGCTCTCCCCCAGGGAGCCTTCCTTCCGGGGCAGGCTAGCCGTGAACCAGTACCGCCAACCGCCAAGCCCCCTGTCCTGGCAAAACGTCCGCTGTGGACAAGGTGGGCTCTCTGTGCCGTGTTCCCTCCCTCCCGCTCTCTCTTTCTCTCTTGCATACACACACACACACACACACACACACACACACACACACAGAGGCTACTTAAACTATCAGAATGTGTCCCTCTGGGGCGTGAATTTGGCGTCCCTACAAAGCTCCTGGCCTCTGTGTTGCTGGTGGCAACCCTTCTCTGGGTCCCCAGTCACTTTTCTAGTTCTCTCGGAACTTACTGCACATTCTCCTTACTCTTCCTGGGAGCCCTTTCCGACCACTCACCCCCGACTCCTTTTCTGCGCGCCCGAGTCCCAGCTGCCCCCTGCCTCTGCTCTGACAGCGGTGAGGCCCCTCTTGCTGCCCACCTCAATGCCCTCACTTGCCCTTTGGACCCCTCCCTGCCCGTGCTTCAAGGACCGGGGTCAACCGAACATTGGCCCCCAAAGACAGCAAGTCCCGATCCCTGGAAAGGGTAAATATGACCTCACTGGAGAAAGGTCTTTGCAGACGTGACTACATTAAGGATGCTGAGATGAGATCACTCACGGTGGACCCTGAATGTCATCGTGTGTCCTCATAAGAGAAAGGCAGAGTTCACAGAGAGACGAGGAGGAAGCCTTGTGACTGGTGCAGCGACTTTGGAGACAGGCGACTCTAAGCCAAGGAACACCTGGAGCTCCCAGGGACTGGAAGAGGCAGAAACCAGATTCCCCTCCAGAGCCTTCAGAGGGAGCGTGGCCCCACCGACACCTTGATTTCAGACCTCTACCTCCAGGACAGTGAGAGAACACGTTTTGTTGCTTTAAGGCCCCTGGTTGGTGGCCATCTATTCCAGCGGCCGCAGATGTTCTGGAGAAGGCCTCTAGATAGCTAGAGGGAGCGCTCAGGACCCTGGGACGTGGGAAGAAGGGTCGGCAGGACATGGGTCGCAGGAGGTGAGGAAGGAGGGAGGTTATGTCCATACCAAGAAAGTACCGTGTTCCAGTCGGGACTCAGCCCAGGAAGACAAAGATGAACCAGACCCAGGCGCTGCTGACCAGAAGCCCACAGCCTGGCACCCGACGCTCCCCGGGGCACAGGAGCAGACGGGGAGGGATCAGAGGCGCCTAATGGGGCTCTCTCGGTACAAAGGCGTTTGGCAGGTGTTTGGGTTTCCCAGGACTGCCAGGAAAGTATCCCTCTGAGCGAACGAGAGACTCTTCTCCCTAGCTTCGCTGGAGAGCAGGGAAAGGGGCAACAGAATGAACGAGATCAAAGGAGTGATGGAAGATACACTGTGTGGGGTATCGGGGAGATCGCAAGCCCCAGGTGAGTAACACCAGGGTCTGACACTCAGGTCTGCTGCTAGCTAACTGGGGGCAGAATTCTCCGGGCTCAGATTTTCTTAGCCATGAAAAGATCCGGCTTGATTAGCCATCAGCCTACCGTACAAAAGGCCTGACCCTGAAGACAGTCATCGAGCGGTAGCTTGAGTGTTACTGAGACTCACAAAAGTCCTCGGGCTCTGCCTCAGGACTGTCGGGTGTGGGGCGTGGACGCGCCAAGAATCCGTCAACTTCCAACCTACAAGTGACCGATTTCAATGCCGCCTTGGCGTTATCCCCCCACAAAGACGGGCCGGACATGCTCAGCCAAGAATGCTGACTGGAGGTCTTGGTTTTTACCAATCTCTGTAATCCCGCGAGCCAATTCCTCATAAGGAAGAATTGTAAGAATTCAGGAGAAACCCTCCCCAAGAATGGTGGGGTCCTTTGGTGCCACAGGACTGTGGGCATTTTTGCTTTTGTCCCTAGAGCCCCCTTCAAAATTACAGAAGAACTTCAGCTTTCTACAAGCTCCGTGGAGTTGGGTCAGTCTGAGTAACCCCGATATTCACCAGCCACTTTCAATACCAACAGTTAGCTGTAGGCAGCACCCTTAATGATGTGTAATAAACGTTTTGGTGCGCACGAGCGTATCTTCACACGCTCTGCTTTGGAAGCCAATGGGTGTTGGGGGCAGTGTTCCTACATCTCTTAAGAGAAGGAGCTTCTGCGGCCCGATCCAGGATTATACCATGGGCTGACCGTGTTGGAGGCCAGCACTGACTCCTCTCCTCTGTCACGTCACACGCCACTTTGTGTCCCGGGTGAAGCGCACAACGTGTTGGGGGGAATCCAGCTCTGTGTCGCTGGGAAAAACACATAAGGAATGAGACGGAATGTTCTACGTAATCGGCCCATGAACCCTCCCAACCTGTTTTGCTGCCCTTTTCTGTTTTATAAGCATCTGTCAAAACTCTCTCCTGCCGTCACCACCCACGGCCCTTGGGCCTGGACAAGCCTTCCGACACTTACACTGCCCTGTCTGGACAGGTGCCCGCAGACTGGTCTTGACACACCCAAAACGAAAGCCGAAACAGGTTCTTGTTGTTTTATGTCAGCCTGAGGACTTTAGATACTTCATCTAAAAGTTCAAGATAGAGAGTAAGGCCTAGGGCTGTTAACCTGCCAAAGAATTTCTAGCTCTAGAAAAGAGGCACGCAGGCTTCTTATTCTCTTCTCCAAGGACACCCCCCTCCAAATGCGACTGAGTGACGGGAAGGGGCCAGGTGGAGAGAGAAAGCGACACAGCGCACACTGAAAGGGAATTTAAGGCCCCGCGTGGAGCTGAGATTTTGAAATCTTGTCTGTAGCGTCAGAGAGATGATACATGTGGGAAACAAATTCTGTTATTACAGACAGAATGTTATGGGGGCAAGGAGTAAAGAGCCCTCAATCCAACCCTTTGGTCAGGGTGCTCCGAAAAGAACGAACCGATAGGAGATTATGTATATTATAGCAGCAACAGGTAGATAGATATGTAGACGAGGAGAGGTAGAGATAGGTTGGTTATGAGGAATTGGCTCGCGGGATTACGGAGGTTGGAAAAAACCAAGACCTCCAGTCAGCAAGCTGGAGACCCGGGAGGGACAGTGTAATTCAAGTCCAAGTCTGAGTCCGAAGGCAGGAGACCCATGACCCAGCTCAAACGAATTCACCCTTTCTCAGCCTTTTTGTCACCTTAGACCTTCGGTGGATTAGATGAAGACCCCCCACACACACACACTGGGGAGGGCAATCGGCTTTATCCGATGCACCGATTCACGTGTGCATCCTGTGCTGAAACCGCATCACAGAAACGCCCAGAATAACGCTTAACCTAATGTCTGGGCATCCCCGGGGCCCGGTCAAGTTGACAAAATTGACGGCCACAGATGGGCAGAAAGGGTAGAGCCCGTAAAGCCGATGGAGGGACAGCTAGAAGAACAGGAGGAGGTTAAGGAGAGGTGATGGGGGGAGCCAAAGGGAGGGAGATCTTCAGCAAGGAAGGAGCGGCCAACAAGGGTGGAATCTGCAAGAAGGCCGTGCGGCAAGGACAGAGATCGACGTGGGGTCGGGTGTAAGGTTACTGGTGGAGGGGGGACGGGGCAGAATGCAGTTCACGGCAGGTCACGGAGTAAAAGGAAAGCAAGCGGGCGTGGAGAACCCAGACAAATTCTTCTAGAAGTTTAGTGGTGGCAGGAGAAGAAAGGGGAGGTGGAGGGAAGTGGGTTTGGCTTCCAGACCTTTTTCACGAGGGACTGGAACACATTTTCTCGTGACGGGAAGGACCCGTTCGGGAGGGAAAGGCTGAGACAGGGCCAGGAGGATGGTCCCTCAGACAGGCAGGCCTTGCACAGGTCGAGCCCCCTCTTCCTTTGTCACCGGTCAGAAGGGGGAAGGACCGGGAGAAGCCGAGGGGAAGTCACGGGCTTCGGTGGCGGGAGCCCAAGGGGACTCCCGTCTGACCCACTGTCATCACTCTCGTGTCCTGCGCGTCATGGAGGCTGTGGTCTCCGCCACTGCCACTTCCAGCAGGGGGATATCGGTGAGCAACTTGCCCTCCCTCTGCCTGTTTCCCCATCTGAAATATGGGACGGTGACACCAACCTCAGGGGGCCACCGTGAGAACTCACTGAAACCCTGCACTTGGGGCGCCGGGGCGGGGCTCAGCCGGCTAAGTGTCTGACTTCGGCTCAGGTCACGCATCTCACGGTGCGTGGGTTCGAGCCCCGCGTCGGGCTCTGGGCTGACGGCTGGGAGCCCGGAGTCCGCTTCGGATTCTGGGTCTCCCTCTCTCTCTGCCCCTCCCCCGCTCACGCTCTGTCTCTCAAAAGTAAATAAATACACATTTTTAAAACTCCTGCGTTTAAGCGGGTTCAGTAAACGTTTGCTACTGTTTGCTGCCATCGTTAGGACCAAAACAACTATTAGGATGACTCTCTAGCTGTAAGGACCAAAGGGCAAGTCTATTGCCTTGGTCTCCCCGGGTTTTCCTCTTGTCGTTTTTCGAAACCAAAAACGCAGGTGGAATCTTTCCCCGGCGCCGTGCCCTCAGCCTAGAGGGTCAGGCAGCGCCCCCCTCCTCGTCCGCAGCCACCGGCTCTACCGCTAGGAGCCCCACGCCTGGAGCACCTCGAGAAGGTAGGATACCTGGTGTGAAGGTGGGACACACGTGGTCTGCCTGATACTCAGGTGGGGGCTGAGACACGCCGGGTCAGCACCGTGCCAGCCCCGCAGGGAAGCCCAGATGCTGGAGCCAATCCCCGCCTCTGGTCTACCTGGGGGCCTGCCTCTCAGTTGAAGGGTTTAGGTCCCTGTCCACCTGTAACAGCCCGGGCCCTCCCACCCCCCGCCCCGAGCCCCACTCACGTCCCGAATGCCATCCCATCCCGAGTCACCCGGAACAGAGGCCCAGCCAGCGATGTGGCTGACTCACTCCACTGTCATCAATGCCTCCCCGTTGGCAAATATCCTCTTCTAAAGTGTATTTATTTTTGAGAGAGAGAGAAAGAGAGACAGAGCGCGAGCAGGGGAGGAGCAGAGAGAGAGAGGGAGGCACAGAATCCGAAGCCGGCTCCAGGCGCTGAGCTGTCGGCACAGAGCCGGACGCGGGGCTCGAACTCACGGACCTCGAGATCACGACCCGAGCGGAAGTCCGACGCTTAACTGACTGAGCCACCCAGGCGCCCCGAGTTCTTCACTGCAGACCGTTTCTGAGAAACTCCATTCTAGAGAGAGTGACCAGATGCCTCAGTTTGCCCAGGACGGTCGTGGTTTACAGCTGTTGTTATGGTGCGCGTGCTAACAGAGCTCCTCGTCATCCTCGAAGGTGTCCCAGTGTCCCCAAAGTCTGGCAACAACTTTACATAGTCACCTTCAGTCCGGGTGACGGCTCCCGCGCGTTCAGGCTTCGAGAGCCCCCGTGGCAAGTGGCAGAGGCTTTACACCCGAATTGTCTGCTGGGGTGAAGCCTAAGGAAGAGCTTGTCCAGTTGAGGACAAAGGATCAGGGACAAGCACGCTCCTCACTTCGTGGCACCCTCAGGCTGGAAAACATCCAGCCAGTTTGGCAGGGCATTTCCCTGTCACCGGCCCCTCTCGGGTCTTAGGAGCCTAGAACTGTCCTGGAGCAAGGAAACGTCCACACCAGAGTTTCCAACCCGTGAGGAGAGAGCGGGCCCGAAGGAACGGGAAGGCTTCGTCTGCCGTTCTCGGCTGCTAACTGGCCAAAGCCTTCCTGGTCGCCGAAGGACCACGGAGGGCCGCCCGGGCCTTTCGAGAATGGGAGGTTTTGCCCGCTGCCCATGAAGCAGCGACCAGGAGACTCAAGGAGAGGAGTCTGGATGGGCCCAGCATCTGCACACACTTGATAAGGATTTGTTGAGTGGGTAACTCAACACGAAGAAGGGAATGACGAATCAACAAAGGTCTTGGGCTGGCAGGGAGTACAACATCCTCGCACACGCGGGCCACGAGCCGCCTGGAGCGGGGGTGTGAGCACGTGGGGAGGCCCCGTTTGCACACAGTCGGGTTTCCCAGCTCCTGCCTCCTTCTAGTCCCCCCAAGGGAGTGAGCGGGGGCTCCCTCCGCTTCCCTGAGCCCAGAGGGGCCAGGCGTTCACTGGGGAGCCGTTTTATTCTTCTCTCTCCGGCCCTCTTTGGCTTCCTCGTAGCGACTTCACCTTGCCTGGGCCTCCCTTTCTCCCAAGATCCTGGAGGCAACAAGGTTAGAAGTACAAAATAGGCTTCGACACAGAAAGCATTAGCAGAGGTACTGAGGGTCATTTCCTCGTGATAAAATAACATTTGGACAATTTCCCACCGGGGATTGTTGTTCAGTGCAGTTGGCAATGCACAGTGGGTGCCCTTAGAAGTGTTCCGGAATAGGGGCGCCTGGGTGGCTCGGTCGGTTAAGCGTCCGACTTTGGCTCAGGTCACGATCTCACGGCCCGTGAGTTCGAGCCCCGCGTCGGGCTCTGTGCTGACCGCTCAGAGCCTGCAGCCTGTTTCCGATTCTGTGTCTCCCTCTCTCTCTGCCCCTCCCCTGTTCATGCTCTCTCTCTGTCTCAAAAATAAATAAACGTTGAAAAAAAAAAGGAAGTGTTCCGGAATAAAAGTCCAAACCGTTCTGACTACGATCAGCTCACCCAGAGGATACAACGATTGTATCTCTATCTAATAACCTAGCTTCAAATGTATACGGCAAAAACACCCCAGCCGAACGCAGACGATAAACAGATGTACAAACCCAGGGAGAGATATCGACATACTCCTCAGGAATTGACAAACAGACAAAAACAAGCCACGCCCCCTTTCTGGAAACCGGTAGGGCATTATCTTTAAAATCACGGATACGCACACCCGGAACTTCCAAGTCTAGGGACGCACCGCCGAGGTCCCTGTGCACATGCCACCACCCCCCCCCCCATGGCCACAGTCAACGATATCCATTGCCAACGGCCCCGCACCACAGCCCGTTTCCCATCTGCAGCCAAGTGAATAAGCGATCGAGGCATATTCATACGAGAGGACCACACACCTCAGTGAACATCAGGGCACAGTGAACATCAGCTCAGTGAACAACAGCACAGATGAGTCTCAAAGAAACGTGTTGAGCGAAAGAGGCAAGACAAAAGAAGCCGGGTGGCATGGTTCTATTCCCATAGTGTTTAAAACCAGTCAGAGCAAGGGTGTGTCGTGTAAGATACATACATAAGCGATCACACCATAAAGGAAAGCAAAGAGCCAGGACGGTCGTCACTCTGGTGGGGTGGGGGTGGGGGGGCTCCCCAGGTGGGGGGGCCTGGGGTGCACCTTGCCCTCCACTTCTTGACTCAGCAGGGATTCCCCGGCGGGGGGGGTGGGGGGGGGGGGGGCTAGGGCACGGCAGGCTACAGGTCCTGTCGTGAAGGCTCCAGCTGTGGCTTCTCCCCCGGGGCGCAGGACCTTCCCGGGGTGCCTGTTGGAAAGACTCGGGTGTGGGCTCGGAGGGCATGACCACTCAGCCTGGTCTGGGTCGGGGCCTGGGCCCCGGGCCGGCCTCCAGCCCAGGCACGAGGCCGACTCCCCCGAGCCAACACTGGCTTTAACTGGGGTCCACGTTAGGCGTCGTGGTCCGAAAAAGCCTGTGTTCGCCTCCCTCCCTGTGTTGGGCACATCAAGGGGAGGATGGGCTGCGTTGGGGCAGAAGTCAAAGACTGCGGATCTTCAACCCCTTGACCCCGGCTGTTCCCAAAGTCCGGCACCTAAGGGTGGAGGCGAAAATGGCGAAAAGGTAAGGCGAGGCCTTTGGGGTATAAAATCTCTGAGCCAGTCTCCTTCCATCCCTCAGTCAGAAATATCTGATCCTCCAAAGTGACCTGATGCCCGGTCGCTTCCAGTCCACACTGGGGTCCCAGCCAGGTCCCGAGGTTTCCAGAAACGTCTTCTTCTCCAGTCCGATTGCTGACATCGATACATAAGGTAGATTCCCAGAAACAGACGTTTTTTTCTAAAGCTGACAAACCACAGAGAGTCCACATAAAGCCTGAGAAATGTAAGCCTTGGGCTTACTTTTCCTCTGCCGTGGGAACCCTGCCGAGCAGCATTCCCCGGCGGTGACTGCCAAAAATGGGCAAGATCACCCCCCTCGGGCACCGGGCCATCTCCCTGATGCTCTGAAGGCCCCACCACAGGCCTCCAGACCCCCCCACCCCCGGTCAAATCTACTGCAAAGACCTACAAAAAGGAGCCTTTGGCCGGCTTCCTGGCGCCCCGCCCCCTGCCCCACCAGACCCCCGCAGGGAGAAGGCACCCAGAGCAGAAGACAATAAGGAAATAGCTCCCAAGTCAGGAAAACTGCTTCTCGTGGTGAAGTAAATCAAGTTCTGCCCTGTTACCTTACGGCCATAAACAGTTATCTCTCTTCTAACTCACAGGAAGCCCCGCATCCCGAGGAGGGCGAGGTCCAGGCCACCTCCCGGCTCCTGCCTGCCGGCCTACTCCCTGCCTTTCTTCCCAGCACAGGCCCTCTCCTCTCCACGCCTCGTGCCTCCTGCCCTTTCCCTTCCAGCCACTCGAAAGGGCTCAGACTCCCAGCTCTACTTCTTGTGCTCCCATGAGTCTTTGCCCCTGGGCCTCGAGGCTTCTCCCCAGGGGCCTCGCCAGGCCTCCGTGGCGTCCTCCGGTCCTTCCCCGGCTTTGCTTTCCGGGAGCGCCTCTCCACTGGGCCCCCTCAGACGTCTCTGGCTCTTCCCTGTCTGTCCCATTTGTGGCCTTTAGCTTCCACTCTTGCCCCCTCATCAAGTCTCTATACGGCCCCAGGGTGACCTTTGAAACATAGAAACCAGACCTTGCCCGTGTCCTGGTCAGAACCCCCCCCAGTGGCTTCCTCTCGTTTTCAGGTGAAGACCCAAAGTCTCTCCCAGGGTCCCCGTGCCCGGACCTCAACCCTTGGCTCTCGTCTTCCGACCCCCTCCTCCAGGCAGGCTGGCTTTCTTGCTCTTCCTTAAATACCAGCTCAGGCCCAACCCGGGGTCTTAGTTCCATTGGCCCTTCTGCCCCAGAAAATGTCCCCTGGGTCTCCACACGGCTCCCCGCTGCCCACGGAGTTCCGTCTCCGCTCTGGTTTCCTCACTGGCAAGGCCTGTCCGATGGCTGCCCGTCCACCACGAGTGTGCTTACCCTGCCATTCACACATGTGCACGGTGGTCTACATTATATGTTCACCGTGTCCCCTTCACCAGAGTGATCATCGGAGCACAGGGACTTTGGTAGCCTGATTCATTTCTGCATTCCTGGAACCTAGAATTCTGAAGCACGGTAGGCACTCAATAAAGATACCTTAAATGGTGAATCCATGAAAAAAAAAAAAATATATATATATAGGAATACTTTAAACGTTTTAACTGAAAACACATCTATCATTTATTTGCCGATGTTTTAAATATGTATATACACGTATTTTTTTAAGTAAACTATATGCTCAACATGGGTCTCAAGCTCAACCCCAAGATCAAAAATTCCCTGCTCTACCAACAGAGCCAGCCAGGCGCCCCTGTTTGCCAATATTTTGACATAGGGCCAAAGCCTTTCCTTTGAGCATGGTGCCCTCACTGGGGATCCTTGCTGTCTCTTTCTTCTTTTTGCATAAATCATGCCTATACTGTGTTATCCACAATTTCAACTTCTTTAAGGTGGCATGAGGGGCACCTGGGTGGCTCAGTCGGCCGAGCGTCCAACTTCAGCTCAGGTCACGATCTCACGGTTCATGAGTTCGAGCCCCGCGTCGGGCTCTGTGCTGACCGCTCGGAGCCTGGAGCCTGCTTCGGATTCCGTGTCTGCCTCTCTCTCTGTCTCTCCCCTGCCTGCACTCTGTCTCTCTCTCTCTCTCTCTCTCAAAAATAACATTAAAAAAATAAATAAAATGGTGCGAAATCTTAAAGACTCTTCAAAAGACTTCCAGTATAGAATTCTTCCATATTCTTCTTATTTTCTCCCCAAAGAATTGCCCTTTTATTGAGAGTCTTTCCAAATCATTTAACTGAGTTCTCAAAGAGACAACTCTTATTTTCTACACTCTTCACCGTGATTTACGTAATATTAAGTTGGTTGGCAGAGTAGGTAATTAAATTACTTGATCACTATAACATGTAGTGTGCACTTAAGCTGGTTTAGGAATAGACGCCACTCAACTCAAAGGGGTTGGGTGAGCTGGAGGGCCGCCATGTTCACTGGGCCGTGGGCACCCGCCAGGGAGTTTGCTCTGGCGAGTCGGCTTGGAGGAGGTCGGAAAAAGAAACCTGTTCTGCGGTATAAGAATCCTGGCACGAGCCCATGGCCACTCTGAGGGAAACCAGCGTGGACCCCACCCAAGAGAACGGGCGAAGCCAAATCAGGTCAGCTGACTGCAACAAGGATCCAAGCGGAACCCAGGCAAGAAATCTCCTTCTGCCCCTCCCGGCCAGGGAAATACCCAGCACGCAAAGGAACTGAGGTTTAAGCCATGATGAAAGTTGGACTTTGATAAATGTAATTATCCTGTATCATCGATTAATAAGCCAAACATAGTTCTCACTCTCTAGGAAGAATGACTAAACGGTGATTCTCAATCCCGAATAAATAAATCATCCCCTTCAGGGATAAGACTTCTGAGCCCAGAGTGACCCCGGCTTTTGACTCTTGCTTTCCTCACTTGGTAACATTTTTATGCCAAACCCAGGCGTCTCAACCACCCTGTTCTGCCCGCTTGCCACGCATGTGCTGATGAGACCGCTGATCGGCCTTGGCTGTGGACCCTGTCCCGGCCACACACCCCATCCCATCACTCACGGAGACCCCCCTGCCTACTGGCCCCACGGCTGGGGTCCCGCCCTGCAGGGTAACTCTCACGCACACACTGTTCCCGGCGAGTGTCACCCTCCCCCTCGGATGCCCAGGCTTCGAAAGCCCAGCGACTTCTCTCTGCTGAGCCCTGCTCTGTCACGCCTCACCTCCGTCCCGGCAGGCCGGGCCCCTGTGGCGTCGGTCCTGGGCTCTAAAAGCGATGTGACACGTCTACGACCCTGCGGGCATTTTAGCTACAGCTTTCAAACCCTCCTTTGGAACGAGAAGGATGAAGGTCACAGCCAAAATCCTTTCCTCTGGGGCCCTCTCACGGACGTTTAGGACCCTCGCTGACATCAGACCACGGCTGAGGTCACACCCTCCCCTCTCTGGTTGTGTTAGCAAGTCGGTTTCTTAGATGCAGAGGTGAGCTTGTTCTACTGCTTTGACTCACACTACGGGGCCCGCTTCTGAATGACCTGGCGTTGGCAACACGCGAGGGGTTCAGCGGCAAACCTTGGACGAGCCGCGACAACGCCACTCGTGGGTGAGAAGGGGCCGGGAAGAAAGTTAGGGCTTCCAGCCTGCCTCAAGGGCGCAAGTGTTGGCTGGGCCATCCGACCAGATGCCAGGCAGCGTTTCGATTGTGTAACCACTTCTGCCCTGACTCATTTCTCCATTATTTGGCTTCCTCCGGCGTTTGCTTAAGGGGGGGACACGCTGTGTAGGCCTCACGGTCCCGTAAGGCAGGTGTTGCACTTGGCCCTCCTGGCAGGTTTATTTTTAATTATAAATTAACGGCTTCTGCATTTTCTTTACAGCGTGGGTCTGAGACCGACGACCTTGAAGGTCTGACAAGATGGTTTCTGAACTCGCGAGGCTGAAGGCCCGACCCCAGATAAACGCCTCTGCGAGGCTTCCCGACGTGCGGTCGGCCAGCCCTAGCTGACGAGCGCGCAGGGCACGGGTCCTCAGCCCGGGCACTGCGGTAGCTCCAAAACCCAGCCTCGGCGCAAATCAGTTAAAAGCAGAATCTTGGGAGGCGAGACGGGGACAGTGACTTTTCTTAGAAGCTCCCCAGAAGAGGGGCGCCTGGGTGGCTCAGTCGGTTAAGCGTCCGACTTCGGCTCAGGTCATGATCTCGCGGCCCGGGAGTTCGAGCCCCGTGTTGGGCTCTGTGCTGACAGCTCAGAGCCTGGAGCCCGCTTCGGATTCTGTGTCTCCATCTCTCTCTGCTCCTCCCCTGTTCATGCTCTGTCTCTCTCTGTCTCAAAAATAAATAAGCGTTAAAAAAAAATTTTTTTTTTAAAAAAAGAAGCTCCCCAGAAGATTCTGAGCTGCCAGGGTTGAGAACCACCGGCTTCGTGGATCTCTCGAAGAGAGAGCCCTCAGGTTCTGGAACCAATTTAAACAGTCTTGATCTGTATTCTACTAAGCACTTGTAATATCACCAGTTACCATACACTGAGGGCCTAATATGTGAATACAATGTACTTTCATATACAGTAAAACTGAAACCCAAAAGCAATTCTGTAAGGTAGATATTGTTAGCCCCATTTTTTTTAAGAGGAAGAGTGAGAACAAGCATGTGGGGGTGGAGGGAGGGAGGGAGGGAGGGAGGGAGGGAGGAAGAGAGAGAGAGAGAGAGAGAGAGAGAGAGAGAGAGAGAGAGAGAGAGAGAATCCTAAGCAGACTCCACATTCAGTGCGGAACCCGGCTCGAGCCTGGATCCCACAACCCCGGGATCGTGACCTGAGCCAAAATCAAGAGTCAGACGCTCAACCGACTGAGCCACCCACGTGCCCCTGTTATTTCCACTTTTAAGTGTTTTATTTTATTCTGTAGCTCAGAAAGGTTAACGTGAACAAAACCTGCGCAGCTGGTTAAGTACAGAAGCCAGTGTCTCAGCCCAGGTTTATCTGATTCCAAAATCCGAGCTTGCCCCATCAGGCCATGTCGTCGCTTAGCTCTTAATGCCGGTAAGATCGGCGGTTCCAATGTTTGGGCTGGTAATGCTTTTTTACCCCCCAAATTCCATCCATAGAAAATCTGGACCGGGAAGACCGTTCCTCCAGAGGCTGCTGGGTGAGAATAACTGTCCGTGTTCAAGAGGCCCAACACATCTGTTACTGTAATCTAATTTTGTAGAACAAGGAACTAGAGGATAATTTGGCCGTAAATCATATTTGTGTCTTTAACCAAGGGGCCAACGTCATTGATTATGTAAGAACCTATCCTCTTTGCTTATTTTAATCCTGGAGAAAACGATAGCCTCCCCCGCTGAACTCACTCTGGCCCTGATTTGGGAGACAAACTGCACTTCCTGAATCTGACCACACTCGTGCACGGGCCAGTGGAATTAGGCGCACGGAACACCGAGACAGAGAGCCCTTCTAATTGCAGAAGTAACTCCCGAGGGATAAGGAACCCATAGCATTACCCTAAAAGCACTCGTGGGGACAGGCCTCCCGCCTGTCCCCACACCCCCAGACCGACAGCCCTGTTCGGAATCATCCCAGGGGTGGCGGCACCGGCATTGGGTTCTGTAACAACCGCGGGGAAACCCGGAAGCCGAGCTCAGTTATCCAAACGCCAGCTCACGTGGGACCTTGATCAAATCACTGCGCGTGAAGGCATCCCCTGGGGAGCTGGAGAATGAGGGGTCCACCGCCAGTGGACGAGCACGGTGTTGGGGACATTATCCACAGCACAGGGGCGGGGAGTATTCTCATGACGACACAGACATTTTTCTCAGCTCCACGAGTTTCCGACGATCGATCCGTTCCAGCCTGAACCGTGAAATGCTCTTCCGCAGAAACAACTGGTAAATACAACGGGTAGGTTCATAAATATTTGCCGAGCAAATGGCGGGAGTTGGGGATGGAGAGTGGCAGGTCCCCCAGGACCTTTTGCATTTATGGCCCTAGCACATTATATAAAACGCACAGTTGCTAAGTGAGGACCCCGAGCTCCAGAGAGCACGTCGCCAATATGTGGCGGGACTGATCTTCAAGCCAGTTCTGCCCGCCTTTGGGCCTTGTCCTCTTCTCCGCACCACTCTCCGAGGGCATCGCAAGAGAGGACTCGTCTGTCCGGGATGATGGCCTCCAACTTTGGCCCAGCTCTCATCCCTAGAGAAGGTCTCGGGTTTGGCCCCTTGAGAGAGTCAGCTCAAAACATCCGATACGTACCCGTCTGTCCGCAGGGCCCGGTGCCACGTGCAGTCAGGGATGAGCCAGACGTGGCCCCGGAACCTCGGGCAGGTTGCAATCTGGAAGCCAGGCAAGCCCGCCTGCCAAGCGCGGCCGGTCAGGGGGGGCGAACGAAAGCAATTGCATCCAGCTGAGCGGCGGGTGAGGCTGCACAAGGGCTGGTGTTCCAGATCGGCCTCGAAGGATAAACAGAGGCGGCGGGAATGGCATATACTCAAAGGCCTCCAAGTGGGAAAACTCAAGACTCGGGGCAGGGGAGGGAGGCGTACGGTCCACGGGGCTGTCCGTGCGCTCCGAGCCTGTCCTCCAGGGTCCAAATCCCGGCCTCGCCACCTTGTCAGCAATGTGACTTTGCCAGCGAGTGAACCGACCCTCCACACCCTCGTTTCCTCTCCTGTAGGATGGGAAGCGATCCCGTCTGCCTTCAAGCTTCCTGCACTTTCTTCCACGCCGCTTATGAACAAGCTAGGGTTCCCACAGGAGAAAAACATCCGGTGGGGGCTGGGGGAGGGTACCAAGGTGCGCTGTGATGATGCGTGTGAAGGCCTGGGCTCGATTCTCGCCCATAGAAGGGCTCCCCAAATATGAGCTGCTATTTTGGGTGTTTGGGGCGGCCCGATCTGACTGCAGGTCGGATACGGGCCAAAGGATCCTCCGCATCCAGAACAGGCGGCACCCTGCTTGGTATCCATCAGACACTCACCGTAATATCGTCCCTCAACCACGCTGACCCTTCCCAGTGAAACAGAGATCCCTCCAAAGGGTAGGCAAAGGCAAGGATTAAAGGGGATGTGACGCTCTCTACAACGCCCGACGCGTCGCAAATGTTACGTGAATCTGGCCTCTTCCAGAGTCAGCTCCAGGCCTTCTAGTCCTTTCTGACGCAAGAGAGTACAAGTTCAGTATTTCTCAAACTGGAATCGAGGGAACACATGCATTCCATGGGATTGCATGGACGAAACATCAAAAAAATCTTTTCTGAGATGGATCATAACAGCCACACAAGAAGAACGCTAGGCACCACTAAGTAGCTGTCTATGGTATTTTTCTTTTCTTTCTTTCTTTCTTTTTTTTTTTTTTAATGTTTATTTATTTTTGAGAGAGCGAGAGAGTGAGCACGAGCAGGGGAGGGGCAGAGAGAGAGGGAGACACAGAATCGGAAGCAGGCTCCAGGCCCTGAGCTGTCAGCACAGAGCCCGACGCGGGGCTCGAACCCACGGACGGCGAGATCACGACCCGAGCCGGAGTCGGACGGACACTCAACCGACTGAGCCGGCCAGGCGCCCCTACGCTATTTTTCAGTAAGGTGCGGCTAAGACTGAGGACCACAGAGATGAAATCAGGGCCAGACAGGCAGACCAACGAAACCCAAGAGAGGTTCCCCGAGAGCTACAAGTTCGTGTGGGATTTCGGCACGTGATGCAGATGGCGTTTTATCAACTCCGTGGGGAAAAGACGTTTTACTCCGTGAATGGCCCTGAAAAAACCAGCGAGCTATTTTGATTACCTCCTTCATCCCATACAGCAAAGATTCCTACGACGTGCACAGAAAACGGATGTGATCATTTTCAAGTCATTTTCAAAATGCCCACCTAACGACTGTTCAAGCGTCTGCACTCAGCAAAAGGCTCGCTATGTTGAAACACGGCCGATAAAGCAGGTCACGTTTAGGGCTGCCGGGGCGTCAGCCACACCGCCTCACTCTGCACCACAAACTCGTTCCCGTTTCGGGGCCTGTGCGTCTGCCGTCCTGCCCAGTGACCGCAACGCTCTCTACCCGGCGCGTTGCACAGCTGACTCGTTTCCACCCTTCAGATTCAGCTCAGGTGTGGCCTCCTCAGAGGCCTTGCCTCTTACCCCGATCTATGGCAGGCCTCCCTGATCGTCACGCCAGCCCATGGCCCTCTTCCTTCTCTTCCTACGCATCACGGTATCCAATGCTGTGTCCCTCATGGGAGCGTACCTTCCTTGAAGGCAGCCGATCTCATTCACCTCTTCGTGGCCTGGAACAGCACTGAGCACAAATTGCGTGCTTCACACGTATTTCTTGAATGGATCAACGAAGGAATGACCCCTTCAGTTTAAGTTCCTGTCCAGAGCGTCCGAATGACACTCTTTTTCAAGGAGGCGGACATGTGGTTCTTAAAAAAGTTTTTTTTTTTAATTTGAGAGAGAGAGCAAGAGAGGGGCAGAGGGACAGAGAGAGAGAGAGAGAGAAAGAGAGAATCCCAAGCAGTCTCCGTGATCAGGGCAGAGCCTGACGTGGGGCTCAATCCCACGACCCTGGGAGCATGACCTGAGCGGAAACCAAGAGTCAGACGCTCGACCGACTGCGCCACCCAGGCGCCCCGACATGTTTTCTCTTAACCATAATGGAACTCTTACTGATGAACCGGTTTTCAGTCTTCTGTTTTAGTTTTAAATGCCTACCCACCTGTGCTTGGTTTATCTCTCGTATATCTTGAGTTCAAGAAATTCTACCTATTAGAGCACTATGGCTTTGCAAAGGCACGGATTCATACCTACGGCAACTAAAGTGTTGGCTGGTTATATTTAATACTTTGACGTCAAAAGATGATATTGCCTCCAAACCAAAGCTTCTCTGTTGGCCTTCTGCTGCCTTCTCAAGCGGCTGGCCCCCCATTCAGGCGTTCATGGCAGACGTCCAAGGGCAAAGGAGCTCCATCGGCCAGGGTTCCGTCTACAATGACTGCAGACGGGGAGTGCGTGTGCCGCTTGCTGTGTGCAAGGCAACACCCCCTCTCCCCGTTTCCATTTCCTGCACACGTAGTGGCCTCAGACCCAGACTGATCCGTGGGAAGACTAATCGCAATGGGGTGAAACTCCCTTACGCGATGCGACCTGCTCCCCACACCTGTCCCTGTTGGCCAGCTCCAGGCCCAGAATTCCTTCCAGCTCTTTCCCTCTTTCCTCTGCACCTCGAACTTTTAGCAAGGGGCAAAACCAAAATGCTTTTACTAAATGCACGTGCTCTCTAGATGACAGCTCTCCCCAGCAGAGTCAAACAGAGAAGGAATGGGATATTGCCTGTGGCCGATCGTCTTTTCCAGAGATGGCCGCGGTCACCTCCTATCCCACCTGTTCTTGCAGGGTGGCCCAAACATCCCTCCCACCACAGGATGGGATAGAGAGATGCCCACCTCCCTTCAATCTGAGTGAGCCTTTGGAGCGGACTCAACCGATGCTGTAAGGCAGACGTGAGGCCACGTGGCTTCCGAAGACAGATCACCAAAACACCATCGTGCACTACCGCCTCGCTCTCTCGGGATACTCCCTGTTGGATCCCAGCCGCCATTCTGTGAGTTGAGTTTGAGGTGTCGGTGTGACGTCTGTGTGGAGCTGCCCAGGAGACACAACTGGACACATGGGCCTAGAACCCCAGGCACCCGGGCTAGCGGTGAAGCTCTGATAGGGTCTGGCGTCAGGTGATCATTGAAGCTGTGGGAGCGGATGGAGATGCCCAGGAAGGAGAAAAGAGCAAAGAGCCCGGAAGAGAACCCTGGAGAACAGCAATACCCTGGGACCGAGCGGAACCCCCCCTCCCACCGACTTCCGCAGCTAATTCTTCAATCATGCCCTCCAGGTTGTGTGTCAGCATCTTGTGTCCCAACCCCCCAGCTCGGTTCCTCCTGCCACCACCTCGTCCAGGCTCTCAAGCCTTCTTGATCGGATTACCACAAGCTCCTTGTTGGTCTCCCTCTTCCAATCAGGAGGGATTGACACCCACACGGCTACTAAAATGAGCCCCCCAGAATGTCATTCTGCGAAATTCGTCATCTACTTCAAACACTTCGAAGGTCCCCGGGGTCTATTTCCGTAAAATCCGAACTTGTTAGCTTCATACATCAGGCCTCTTGGATTTAGAACAACACCTTGCTTGCCTCGAATTGCCAAAGGTACCCTGCTCGAGCCATGTGAAACCCACGTTTCCCAAATATGCAGTGCTCTTCTGTGCCGGGGGCCTTCCCACATCCTTGCTTCTTTCTACCTGGGATGCCTCCCCGTCTCCTTTCCCGGATCCGGATAACCTTCCTTCTTGAAGGCTCGGTCCAAGTAGCATGTCCTCCGGGAGGCCCTCCCTGCCCGGCAATCTGATTTAGGATGCTCTTGCCCTGTCCCCACGTTACCTTATTTATGTGCCCATTATGGCTCTCAACACTCCGCATCACTGCAATTAATTCTCGATTTGTCTTGTTTCCTTCCTGAACTGAATATACGACGTCGCATTCAACTCTGTGATCTCGGCAACTGGCGCCTAATAGCAGACACTTTTCTTACTTATGTTTTCTTTTTCTTTCTTTCTTTTTTTTTTTAATGAGCTAATGTTCTACACCGTAAGCTCCACGAGAACAGAAATCACGTCTTGGTCATCCTGTCATCTTGACGTCCCACGAGACAATGGGTGCGATGTTTTTCCCATAATGCCTCCTTCCCCCAGTTCAGGAAGGAGCTAAGAAATGAGTGTTGGGTTACAGCCCACGTTTCTAGACGACACTATGGGAGCAACTGTTGCCCTGAACTAGGCGTTTCTCAACACTCCCACGTGACTAGTATTACTTCTGCCATTTTATGAGCGAGGAAATGTGGGTTCAGGGGGCTGAGTGACTTGCTTAAGGTCCTGAGGCCGGAAGGGTCTGCTTGCTGGTTCGGTGCATGCGATTTCGTGACATGCCAAGAGGGCAGTAAACATTACAGTCACGGAGTGATCAACAGTTCAGACCCAGACTGGGAAACACCCCAAGAAACCTCTGCCGGAGGGAGACACTTGGAGAAGATTCTCCGGCACAGACCACTGAGCCATCACACAGCAGCTGGGACTGAAGGATGGTTCCAGAGCCTCTTGGCTCCGTCTGGACCGCACCACCTGCATCCCACAGTGGGCAGCAGCCAACTTCCGGGAGTTTCTTCAGACCTCGCCAGACCAGGGTTTGATCTACCCAGCAGTAAATCCACTCTGCATAACTTCTTTCCAAAAGTTTTCAAGTTGCCCATCAACGTTTTTTTTTTTTTTTAATCCTAAGCCGCTCCAGGGTCCTTAAAATCGATCAGTTTTCCATAAAAGAAAGGAAGTATTTTGTTGTTGTTAATTTTATTTTACATCCAAATTAGTTAGCATCTAGTGCAACAATGATTTCGGGAGTAGATTCCTTCCCCATTTAGCCCATCCCCCCTCCCTCAACCCCTGCAGTAACCCTCTGTTTGTTCTCCATATTTATGAGTCTCTTATGCTCTGTCCCCCTCCCTGTTTTTATATTATTTTTGTTTCCCTCCCATTGTGTTCATGTTTTGTCTCTTAAATTCCTGAGTGAAGTCATATGATGCCTTTCTCTGGCTAATTTCACTTAGCATAATACCCTCCAGTTCCATCCACGTAGTTGCAAATGGCAAGATTTCATTCTTTTTGATTGCCCAGTAATACTCCATTGTGTATATATACCACATCTTCTTTATCCATTCATCCATCAATGGACATTCGGGCTCTTTCCATACTT
Source organism: Prionailurus viverrinus (assembly GCF_022837055.1). Lineage (NCBI taxonomy): Eukaryota > Metazoa > Chordata > Mammalia > Carnivora > Felidae > Prionailurus > Prionailurus viverrinus. Next base: position 6,764,359 of record NC_062561.1, read on the forward strand.
TGGCCGTTGTGGATAGTGCTGCTATAAACACGGGGGTGCACGTGTCCCTTCGAAACAGCACACCTGGATCCCGTGGATAAATGCCTAGTAGTGCAATTGCTGGGTCGTAGGGTAGTTCTATTTTTAGTTTCTCGAGGAACCTCCATACTGTTTTCCAGAGCAGCTGCACCAGCTTGCATTCCCATGTTGTTGCTGTTTTAATGCAAGGGCAAATGATACAGATGTAATTATTTCCAGGAAAAGCTTTCAAAAGGCACCCGACATTCTTCAACACGAGGCTAATTTCATCAATCTGTCCTCAGTTATCAAATGCCTCAAAACCGCTACAGACTTGGTAACACGTCTGGCGGGCTCATCAAAACCGAGTAATTACCTCAGAAGTACAACAGTCCTTCCAACTTTGTACCGCATCTTAAATTCTAAAGTCAAGGCTTTGCGTGTGTGGCACGTGGGGGTACACGCTGAGCGTGTGAAGGCCAACGGTGCACACGTGACCACGGCGAGACCTCCCCAAACTGCCAGGCAATGCCGGTTTATGAAAGGCAAATGCTCGTAAACAAATTGTACCTCCACGCCTCGGAGCACCATGATCTGACCCCAAGCCCGGTCCTCTTCGTGGCCTCCCAGCAAAAGGCTCCCCTCTCCCCAGGTGTGCAAGCTAAGAGTCCCCCCCCCACCCCAACATGCCTTTTCCCTCATCCCCTGCCAGCCAGTTCAGTCCCAAGTCCCGTCCCCCCGAGGTCTCATCACACCCACGCTGGCCCCCTCCACACCCCTCTCCACACCACAGCCAGGAGTATCTTCTGAAAGCAGAATCTCCCCACCCCTGCCTGCTTTGGGCATAGGATCATAAACTTTAACCCCAGTTTGTATCTTTACTTTCAGTACATTAAATTATTTTATTTGAGAGAGAGAGAGAGAGAGAGAGAGAGAGAGAGAGAGAGAGAGAAAGCATGAACAGGGGAGGGGCAGAGAGAGAGGGAGACACAGAATCCGAAGCAGGCTCCAGGCTCTGAGCCGTCAGCCCAGAGCCCGACGCGGGGCTCGAACTCACGAACCATGAGATCATGAGCTGAGCCGAGGTCAGATGCCCAACCGACTAGCCATCCAGGCGCCCCTCGAACCAGTTGTCATCAAGAGCTGTATAAAGACTACATATGATGCACGGAAATCAGATACTACACTACCCATACTGTGTTTATGATAGGAATTCAAAAATATATCTGTTGGACAGAGTGCAACAGTTGATACGACTTTTCGAATGATAAATACACGTTAACACTGGGAAAGCAGGTAAGGCGTTACTGGTAGTTCTGTTTTCTGAAGCCTCCATTATTAGATCTAATAATCTAACCCACGGACACGCAACTTTGCAAGTTTACCTTCCTCATCGTTCTATCATCCCTGTTTTTTTCCCCTTAAAGTGCGTGCAAAAACTCTGGCAGGTTATACAAAACCAGCCAGTAGAAGTCAAGAAAATGTTCATTTCTGCAGCCTAAAATAAACAGCATTTGGAAACTGGGTTGTTTTTTTTTAAAGTTTATTTATTTTTGAGAGACAGGCGGGGGAGGGGGGAAGGAGAACCAACAGGCAGGCGGTGGAGACAGAGAGGGGGAGACAGAGTCCAAAGCAGGCTCCAGGCTCGGACTGTCAGCACAGAGCCGGACGCGGGGCTCGAACCCACGAACTGTGAGATGACTGGAGCTGAAGTCGGATGCTCAACCCACTGGGCCACCCAGGCGCCCCTGGTAACTGGTTTCCACCTGAAGGGAAAAGCTACCAGCGAACAAAAGTTTGTTAAAAAAAAAAAGCCCACACATCCAATCACCACATTCATCATCCCAAACTGTGCAGAGACAGCATGATTTTACTGCTCTGTTTTCTGGGCCTCGCAGCGGATGAAGACCTTGGAACGACATGGCTGAATCGAGCAAAATCAGGATGTCACTTTATATTCTCCTGCAATGTTACTTATAAATGACCCAACATGCATTTTTCCGCGTGCGCCTGGGGAGCAGCGCGTCCCTCCTGAAAAGCGAGGTTAGGGTTCAGGCCACTTTGCATGGGTCTTCTGTTAAGTCGGTCACAATTCCGCAGCCTCTAAAATCCAAAGGACCTGAAGTTTCTTCCGGAGAAAGCATTTGGAGCCGTGGTGGGAAGTGCTGTATTGAGCGGGGAAGGGGGCCCAAGGCCATCCTGCCTGCTCCACCTGGAGGCAAAGGGAGTCTGGAGGCAAATCCGGAGTCTGGTGTTTGTATTCAACCCACCGCGCTCCTCCCAAGTCAGGGACTGGGGACGGGATGCTTCCCATCCCAATGACCTAACCCTAACCCTAACCTAATGACTGAGTCCTAACGACTGTGTGTGGATACAGGGCAAAGTGCGAGCCCTGGGATGCAAACTAGGGCGCCGGGCTCCCCGCCCCCTCCGGGAAGAAGAGGACCTTCTCTAGCGCAATCTCCCGGCCAGTCTGAGAGCCCCACCTACAGTCACACGAAGATGAGCGCTTCATTTCTTAGTTGCTCGGTTCCTCACTGCAGCCGAACCACCAGAAGGCGTTCCCTGTACCTGATAGGACCTCTCTGCCCTGCCCACCCCTCCGGCTCAGTTCAGCCACCACAGCAAAACACCCTCCAGGCGGGAACCCTCCCCAGGGTCCCCTCCCCACCCCTCCCCTGAAATCTCCCGTGACCCTTCCTCACGTGATCGGGTTTTTTCGGATAACGCTCCAGGTCAACACTTGATTGGCGATAATAACCGTACAGAGAGACGATCTAGAACGTTCGAGGAGTTCCGCCCCAACGAGTCCCGAACCCAGATGATGAGAGTCTCCCGCGAGCTTGCCAAACCTGGATGTCTCCTCTCCAGTGAATCAAAAATCGCTGCGGGTGGGTCTCGGGAATCTGAACATCTGTACAACTCCCCCAGTGATTCTGCTCAGCACCCAGATATGGGAATGACTCGGCAAATCAATATACAGCGGGACTATTTTTCTTGACCTTAAAGCAGAACGTCGCTTATTTGAAAACAAATTAGGAGGTAGGAAGTTTTAATTAAGTCGTGATGCCAGGGTTTAATTATAGGGCAAATCATTGGCAACAGGTGAGGAAATTTAAGAAAGGAGTCAGTTATTATTATTTAATGATTATTTTTGAGAGAGAGGTCGAGCGAGGGAGGGGCAGAGGGGGACGGAGGGCCCCAAGCAGGCTCTGTGCTGTAGCAGCGAGCCTTATGCGGGGCTCGAACTCACGAATTGTGAGACCACTAACCCGAGCCGAAGTTGGGACGCTTAACCAACTGAGCTACCCAGGCACCCCGAAAGGAGCTGATTATTAAGGTGGATTATAATAAGAGGCCTAGGACACAGAATAGCATAAGCCTGTTTTCTCAGGAATCGGGTCCATAGTAGCAGCCTGAGTGAGAATTCCCGAGAGTAAGTTAGAGTTTCTCCTTAGGAAAAAGGGGAGCAAAGTGTGGGAAGCAGGCTTAGAAATTCTATTACCAAAGAATATTATGAGTGTTTTTCAATTCCTTTTACACTTCGTATCCCCAACCCCTTTGACTGTTTTCGATCCCCAGATCTCTCTGCGAGCCTAGCAGTCCGCCCGCATCCCGTGGAGGTCAATGATACCTTTCTACCCCATTCTTCTCCACCTGTTCTGTATAGCTGTGTACGTGTTCAGATGCACAGCTGACCTTCCTCACAAGCTACTTCCTGACTCCTTTCTAGGTGGTGGACTCCTCGGAGGCGAAAACTATGCCTTCACCTGTAGGCATAGTAATGGCCTACAGAGAGCGTATTAGTTACTTGTAAACTTTCTGTAATTAGTATTAGCTATCTGTAAAAATCTTTGGATAGTCTCCAACTCTTCCAAAAACTGAAAAGGAGGGATTACTTCCTAACTCATTCTATGAGGCCAGCATTACTGAGACCAAAGCCGGACAAAGGCAATTAAAAACACGTGACCAAAAAGAAAACAAAAAACCACAAAAAACCACTACAAACCAGTATGCCCTATAAACACTCAGGCAAAAATCATCAACGAAGTACGACAAACCGAACTCGGCAGCGTGTTAAAAGGGATCAGACACCAAGGCCACATACGATTTACTCCCCAAATGCAAGGACTGTTCAACCTATGAAAATCACTAACACATTCACAAAATGAAGCCACTCTCCCTCCCCCTCGCGACCATCTCAATGATACAGCATTTCACAAAATTCAATACCCCTTCTCGAGACAAACCTTCAAACTAGAGAGAGGAGAGACTAACCTCCTCGACAGGACGAAGGCCATACATGAAAAATGTGCAACGTGGGGCTGACATCGCACTCGATGGTGCCAGGTTGAAAGCTTTTTCTTCCGGGGCGCCTGGGTGGCTTGGTCGGTTAAGCGTCGGATTTCGGCTCAGGTCGTGATCTCACGGTCCGTGAGTTCAAGCCCCGCGTCGGGCTCTGTGCTGACAGCTCAGAGCCTGGAGCCTGTTTCCGATTCTGTGTCTCCCTCTCTCTCTGCCCCTCCCCTGTTCATGCTCTGTCTCTCTCTGTCTCAAAAATAAATAAACGTTAAAAAAAAATTAAAAAAAAAAAAAGAAAGCTTTTTCTTCTTAGACCAGGAACGAGGCAAGGATGCCAGGTTTCACCACTTTTTATTCAATGCAGTGTTGAAAGCTCTAGCCAGGGCAATGAGGCAAGAGAAAAAGAAATCAAGGGCACACAAATCTGAAAAAGATGAAGTATCTGTTTGCAAATGACAGGATCTTATGGGTAGAAAATCCTAAAGGCTGCCCCCAAAACTGTTAGAATAAACAAATTCAGCAAAGTTGCAAGATATAGAATACACAAAACTCAGCTGCGTTTCTAACTGCACTCACAAATGAACAATCTGAAAAAATTAGGGGAACAATCCATTGACAATAGCATCAAAACCAATACAATACTTAGGAATAAACTTAACCAAGGGTACACTGAAAACTATAAAATATTGCTGAAAGAAATTAAAGACGGGGGCGCCTGGGTGGCTTAGTCAGTTGGGTGCCGGCTCTTGATCTCAGCTCAGGTTATGATCTCTGTCTCTCTCTGTCCCAAAAATAAATAAACGTTGAAAAAATAAATAAATAAAAAAAAAAAGAACAAAGTTGGAGGCCTCATACAAAACTCACTACACTGTAAGTGCAATGAAAGCGTGCCTGCGGCCTAACAACAGACATACAGACCAATGGAATGGAACAGAGCCCAGAAATAAACCCTCCCATGTAACGGCCAATGGATTTTGACAAAAGAGCCAAGATCATTCGATGGGGAAAGGACAGTCTCTTCAACAAGTGGTGCTGGGAAAACGGGATATCCACGTGCTAAAGAATGAAGCCAGACTCTTACACTGTATTTAAAGATTAACTCAAAATAGATCAAAGCCCTAAACCTGAGAGCTAACATATATAAAGCTTTTAATAGAAAACACAGAGGAGAAGTCTCATGACACTGGATTTGGTGATTTCTTAGGACACCAAAGGCGCAGTTGATCAATTGGACTGTGTTAATATTAAAAGCTTTAAAAAAAAATATATATATATATATATATATATTTAATGTTTGTTTATTTTTGAGAGGGAGACAGAGTGTAAGCCAGGGAGGGGCAGAGAGAGAGGCAGACACAGAATCCGAAGCACGCTCCAGGCTCTGAGCCGTCAGTACAGAGCCCGACGCGGGGCTCGAACCCATGAAGTGCAAGATCGTGACCTGAGCCAAAGTCGGATGCTCAGCCGACTGAGCCGCCCAGGCGCCCCAATATTAAAAACGTTCGTGCATCAAAGGCCACTCCATCGGAGAGTGAAAAGACAAGTCTCGGAATGGGAGAAAATATCTGAAAAGGGATTTATATTCAGAACTTCTAAAGAACCCCCACACATAAACAATCCAATATTTACGGGGCGCCTGGGTGGCGCAGTCGGTTGAGTGTCCGACTTCAGCCAGGTCACGATCTCGCGGTCCGTGAGTTCGAGCCCCGCGTCGGGCTCTGGGCTGACGGCTCAGAGCCTGGAGCCTGTTTCCGATTCTGTGTCTCCCTCTCTCTCTGCCCCTCCCCCGTTCATGCTCTGTCTCTCTCTGTCCCAAAAATAAATAAACGTTGAAAAAAAAAAATTAAAAAAATCCAATATTTAAAAATACACATCCAATTAAAAAAAAATAGACAAAGACTTTGAATAGACATTTCTCCAAAGAAGTTCTAAAAATGGCCAGTAAACACATGAAATACTGCTCAACATCACTTATCATCGGGGAAATGCAAATCAAAACCACAGTGAGCTATCCCACCACCCCAGCTGGGAAGGCCACCACCAAAAAAACCTCGAGAAAAGAACAAATGTTTATACAGAAACCGGAATGCTAGTGCCCTGCGGTGGGGAATGTAAAGCAGGGCAGCCATTGTAGAAAACCACATGGAAAACAGTTCCTTAAAGAGTTAAGCCTAGAACCACCGTATGACCCAGCAATTTCTCGTATATACCTGGAAGAACTGAAATCAGGGCCTCAAACAGATAGTTGTGTTCATAGTGGCGTCACTCACGATAGCGAAGAAGTGGAAACCACCCAAATGTCCACCAAGAGATGAAGGTCTAAAAATGGGGTGCATTCGGGGCGCCTGGGTGGCGCAGTTGGTTAAGTGTCCGACTTCAGCCAGGTCACGATCTCGCGGTCCGTGAGTTCGAGCCCCGCGTCAGGCTCTGGGCTGATGGCTCAGAGCCTGGGGCCTGTTTCCGATTCTGTGTCTCCCTCTCTCTCTGCCCCTCCCCCGTTCATGCTCTCTGTCCCAAAAATAAATAAACGTTGAAAAAAAAATTAAAAAAATAAATAAAAATGGGGTGCATCCATACAATGGACTATTACAGAGTCTTAACAGGGAAGGAGATTCGGACACCTGCTTCAACCTGAGTGAGTCTTGAAACATTAAATGGAAGAAGCCAGATGCAAGGGTACAAACACCGTGTATTTCACTGATAGGAGTTAGCTAGAGCAGTCACACGGATAAAGATAGAGAGTAGAAAAGTGACTATGGGCTGGGGGTCAGGGAAACGGGGAGTTAGTATTTAATGGGTAGAGTTTGTTTGGGAAGGTGAAAAATCCTAGCGATGGAGAGCGGTGATGGCTGCACAACACGGATGGTGCTTAACGTCACTTAGCTGCCCACTTAAAAATGGCAGAAGCAGGAAACTCCAGGCTATGTGCATCTTCTGCCATAAAAGAGAACCCTTTGATTATGAAACCACAGAGAAGAGCTTGGCAATGAAGGTACACCTATTTGAAATCTGGATCTGCTGTTTTCCGGCTAACGGACTCTGGGACATTCCCTCAACCTCTGGAGAGTTTTAGTTTCTTCTTAACAGTAAGAAAAAGTAAAACGCTGAGTGTAGGGCCTATCATGCCATCAACTAACAAGTGATGGGTTATTTTAGCAGCTCTGGAAATTCTATGTTATCATAGTAAAACATAAATGACAAAAGGTAAAAAGCTCCAGACGAACATGAACACATACTGGGTGACAAGGACACTTGAGAAAAAGGGAGGGAAAGTCTTGGCTTTTCAACAGTTCATGAGAAGCTGTCTTGAATACAGCGAATTTCACTTATTAAAAGTTCAGTATGAAGCATGTGATAGAGATATCTAAAAAAGAGAATGCAGGGGCACCTGGGTGGCTCAGTCGGTTGAGCGTCCGACTTTGGCTCAGGTCACGATCTCACGGTTCGTGGGTTCGAGCCCCGCGTCGGGCTCTGTGCTGACAGCTCAGAGCCTGGAGCCTGCTTCGGATTCTGTGTCTCCCAATCTATGCCCTCTCCTTGCTTGTGCTCTGTCTCTCAAAAATAAATAAATGTAAAATAGACAGATAGAAAGCAAGCAAGCAATCGTAGGTCCCCACGGGCGGTCTAGTTCACCTGTTACGAAACTTATTCTAAGAACACTGTTCCAGAGAGATGAATAAATCAGAGTGTGACCAGGACAGGTCTCCCAAGAATGAAGAGCGGTGGATTAAATATAGCAGATTAAATATAAATAAAGGCAAGGTATGGAAATTTAAGTTACTGAACAACGGAACGGGATTTCAAGTACTCAAGCACAGGTGAATATTCTCAAGTGACCGATTTTACGGGAGCGAGGACTACACCGCAAGGGCTAAGGGAGCGCTAAAAACAGTAAGATTCTAGGATTCTAAATTTACATTTTTAAACTCGGAATTTTTGGAAAGGCAAGGCTACTACGTAAAGACCAATGCAGGCACGGGATTACAAGTGCCGGTTTACACACACGGAACGCTGTTCTCGGAAAATCTCTTTGGGTAACAAAAGCAGCGAGTTTGCAGCAAGAGCAGTAAAGGCAGTTCCCCAAGTGCATACAGCTGAAGCCGGACCACCACAGGGGTCAGGGGCACCGTGTTTGTGCAGCCAAAAAAATCCAGGTTGAACTTTCAACTCCCCCCAGACTTAACTATTAATAGCCTACTTTTTTTTTTTTTTAATCTTGAGAGAGTGAGAGAGACCACGCAAGTGGGGAGGTGCAGAGAGAGAGAGAGAGAGAGAGAGAGAGAGAGAGAGAGAGAATCCCAAGCAGGCTCCACACGGTCCGTGAACAGCCTGATGCGGGGCTCGTACTCCCAAACCGTGAGATCGTGACCGGAGCCGAAATCGAGAGTCAGGCGCTTAACTGACTGAGCCACCCGGGCGCCCCCCTAATAGCCTACCGTTGGCCTGAAGCCTTACCGATGACATAAACAGGCGGTTAACACACACTTTGGATACGTGTTACATACCTGCGTTCGTACAATAAAGCTAAATAAAGTGTTCAGAAACTCCCAAGGGGAAATGTGTTCACCGTACTACGATACCGTGTCTAAGGAACAAAATCCGCTTAACAAGTAGGACCCACGCGATTCCAACCCATGTTGTTCAAGGGTCTGCCCTTCCAATTCTCAAAGACGGTTTAGGCAAAACAGGGGGGGAAAAAAACCACACTTAAAAACCCGCAAGCACAAATAAACCAACTTTAATAGATATTATTTTGTATTTATATAGCGCCTTCTTCAAGAACCTTAGATGCTTTACAGACATTATATCTAATTAATCCCCACAACAACCCTGTGAGGTAGGTATTACTCCCATTTCACAAGACAGGGAGACTGAAGCACAGAAGAGGTTAAGTGACTTGCCCAAGGTCACGCAGTTAAATTCACTGAGGAGCCAGGACCTGAGCGCCTTAGCCTCCCGGCTCCCAGTTTAATACCTCATGAGAGAATCTTTAATGAAAAGTATCCTTAAAGAAAGTATCGAGGGGAGTAGGTTACGAAAGTGAGGCCTTTCTGCTGCCACCACGGAAAAGAAAAACCCGATACTGGTCGGTAGGGGCAACGAGACCCATATATTACACCTTTCCTTTTTTCCCTTTTCCTGAAGTCGCACGGCCCCCGTCTTGAGCAATCGTCTACAGGTGAAGTTTCTGGGACAGGAGCCGTACGACTTAGCAGTGAGGCTGAATCTAGCACATTTACTTTCGGTTACGATGACCCGTGGACATTTTCATTCCAATATACAAAATCTGGGACAGCCATCCCAACAAACATGTACATAGTTAGCAACCGGCCGCCATTTGCAACGTAAACCCACGCCCGTTTCAGTCACAGTCGACCGACAACCTCACAGTGCTTTCTCTCTGGGTCCCTTCTCTCGCTGTACCTGCATTTGCCCCCCACCCCAACCCCAACCCCTGTGCTTTTAAAGTCTGCTGCGTTTCGGGCGAGCTTCCAAACATGTTACGCAGACGCGGCTGTACTAAGAGTAAAAAGGAAATTGAGACCCATCACCCCACAGTCCCTCCCCTGACAAATCGTACTATTAAACACGGTGTAGACGTGAACAGTGTGCGACTACCAAGGAGCTCAACGAACATGCTAGAACTTGCTTCGATAGGAAACTTCGCCTTGCCTTTTACTGTGGTTTTTACAATGCAAAACGGAGACACGAACACAGCGTAGCATCCCAGGGCTGTACCTCTGTGCAAATGACCTCATCTATCTTTCTAACACGTGCCGTGGCCTAACTCAAGTAAACAACGGGACCCGGCCTCACTCGACTTCCTTCTCTGCGCTGAAAGCTACGGAAACACAGCCGTAAATTCCGAGACAATTTGGTTGAAGCCCTCAAAATTAAAAAAAAAAATGTATCCACCTCCCCCGTCCTGTGCCCTTCCCCTTCCCCTTCCCCGCATTCTCAGTCTGAGTCTCTGTGCAATGTTGTAACCAGGCGCGCTACGCAACCGCGATCGGTATAAGCCCGTTCCGGCCGGCCATAAGGCTTTAGCGACTGTGTCTGAAAAAGCAAGGTGTCAAAATACGTCGTAATTTTTCTCCCAGCGTATCTGTTTAAACAGCCCCATTGGCCAAGCGACCCTGTTAAAGATCAGTTCACGGAACGAACAGGTGACGTCATTTCCTGAGCTAAAAGATACAGATAATAAAATGTTAATAAATAGCAGCAGACAAAAATTTTTTTTCGTGGTTTTTTTTCATATTCAACAGTATTAGTAAAAGAAGTTTAGAAAATTACAGCAATTAAAAAAAAAAAAAATCACTGCCTGAAAAGACTTGAAGAACATCCAAAGCCTGATTGCTATTATTCTGAATATACAGTCAATTATCTTCTGCACGTTACATTCGGCCACCGTCAACTCACTGATGCATGGGGAAGCGTCAACCACAATGGTTCACATACACTTTACATTACATACATCACTTCTTAAAACCCCCGACAGAATGAAGTCTTGACAAATGCAAAGCTTAGTTTCTGAACACTCTTCCAGTAGATCTGCAAAGATGGGGGGGGGGGGGGGGCGGATGGGGAGAAAAGGACTTGCTTCGCGTGTTTCTGGTCTGCTTCCTTAAGATTTCATCCTCGCACGGTTTGCAGCTAGGCACCCAGGCTGCTGGGGTTACGACAGGTTCCTTCTTCCCAGGGTAAAGAATGACATTCGAAAAGAACGCTAACTGCCAAGACACGACTTTTCCGAACACGGCTGCAACTTGAAACGTCAGGGTATTTAAGGATTCTGAAGACTGGTGAGCCACCACTGCACCAGAATTTCATCGATCGTTCCAACCGTGCCAGGGAATTTTTGATAAGTTTTTTTACTTTACAAAATTAAAGCTGAGTAAAATCAGTGACTTATAAACCATGACAAAAGGACAAATATTTAGTCAGAGATATCAGTTCCTCCTGAAAAAGAGTATTTACCTCCTCTCAGTGTAATTTTTCTTAAGGTATCTTACGATTCAAAATGGTTTAAAATTCACCTTAAAAATAGAAACAAACAAAAGGACGAGTTCAATTGACAAAAACCAATAAAAATAAGCTCAAATTTACTGACAGAATCGTGGGCACTTCATACAATACTTAGACTCTACCAGTTTTAAGTAAAATAAATAAGAAAAAAACTTATAGTTACAAAGCCAGTCTTTCCCCTTGGGGAAACAAAAAGCCACTTTTGACCAGTTGTTCCCTACATATACATATACTGTATATTATTATAAGCTTCTTCAGAGAAGCAAAACATATTTGTCTTCCTGACACCGGATTCTAGTCATCTGTTCGTTTTTACATCAGAAAGGCAACTGCAAGTCTTGGGCCCAAGTGTAGTTCTGGTTTACGCCTGAAAAGACCACCGGGTGTTCCTTCTACGTGTGTGTATTCGACACGGGCAAATTTACGCGGTGCGTTCAGGATCACCTCCCGAAATGATCGCTACAACCTAGCACAGATTCCCACTCTTTCTCCTGCACCCCCAAGGAGTTCAAACCATTACTGGTGCAACGAATAAAGAGAAAATGCATGTCAATTACTGGAAGGCGGTGTCACGAGAGGAGCTGCTATCTCTGATCTCACTTCCTTGTTGTGTGGAACTGCACGGACGGCATGATACCTGAGCAAATAAATCAACTACCATGATAGGAAGAGCGTGTGAATCCATAGTCTTTGCTTTATTGTGTGCAAAGTGTGCTACTGCCCCCTGAGCTTCCTGCATTTCTCTTTTCTTGAAAAATCAGTGCTTGATCCTTTGCAAAATAACCAGAGAAGAAATGAGGCAGAAAGTATCTCTTCATCACGGTCCCCCTCAGTCCCGAGACTGATAGAAAAGGATGTAACCAGACTCAGAGTTCTTTGAGATATCTGATGTCAACCCGTAGAATTCTTCAATAGCTTGTGCATCAATTTTCTGCGGGGCAAAATGTAAACATTAGTACGAAAGTGAGCTCTTGGAACTGCTTCAATCCAATAAAACCTCCCACGTTTCTTAGAATCGTGTCTTTCATTGGGGCTATAAAACAGCTCTGCACAGTAAGAACAGCTTAAGTTAACAGGGCTGATAATGCCAAGTACTGGTAAGAACATGAAGCAAACAGGACTCTCAGACACGGCTCGTAGCAACGTAAAACGATTCGGAGACTTTGGGCAAATGTGTCACGTTGTCTTCTAAAGCTGAACACACAAACTACCCTTTGATCCAGCAATCCTATGCCTAGGGAACAGAATTTCTACCTGGACTGTAAGAAACCACGAATTCCCAACCATTCGTGACCTACGAAAATGGCAATTTCAGATGGTTCAACCTAACACACCCAAGAAAAGTGAGTGCGTGTGTCTAGCAAAAGACTTACACCGGGGTCATGGAGGCAGTTTTATTTCAGTAATGGGCGAAAAGGCAAGCTTCTAACTTGTTCTGACAACGGGCAATTACAATAAAAAAGAAAACCCTACAATGGGCAACACGAATAAACTGCTAGATACAATGATGAGCGGAAAAGGGCAGACACAAAAGAAGGCATATTGAACGAGTCCATTTATATTCAAACAGAGGCAAAACAATAATGAGAATGATAAGCCTCAAAAGAGCCAGGAGCCGGTCAAGGGGATGGTGGGGACAAGGGAGGAAAGCTGTGAGGACGGACCAGAAAGAGGATAAAGGGGGCTCACTGGGGTGCTGAAAGTGCACTTGATCTTGATAGTGGTTACAGTGTGTGTGTGTGTGTGTGTGTGTGTGTGTGTGTGTGTGTGTGTGTGCGCGCGCGTGCGCGCGCGTCTGCGCGCGCGCGCGCATGCAAATACAGGTGCGAGCACGTTCACATAAAAATTCAAGTTGTTGCTTAAGATTTGTGTACTTTATATATATTATAACTCAATAATTTTTTTAACCTCAATTTTTTTTTTTAAACAATGAAAGCATTTTTTTTTTTTTAAGCTAGCTCTGTTGTCAAAAGCTTTTGTTTGATCCTAAGCATTTTAAAGGTTACCTGACCATTCAAGCATTGGGATTGCCTGTTGGGGAGTAAGAAGTAGGAATCAGATAATCTGAAGACCTCAACAGTTGCCTAATATTCGTCACCTGTCATATGAATGAGAGGCTGGGAGAAAAAAGAGAAGAGTGAAATACACACCCAACTTTGAAGAAAAATAAGAAATTCAGGAACTACTTACTTCTACAATGTCGTCATCAAACAACAACCAAAAATCATGACTCTTAACTATTGCGATATAATGTCCTCGATTGGGACCACTAAAACAAAGAGAAAGAGAAGTTAATTTCATACAATGTTTATTAACATCATTCTTCTATGCCCGAATTTCACGTTCTATAAAGCAGCATAACTGAAACCGATAAAAATAGTCCTTACCTATCCTTCCCCAAAGTATCAAGCCACATTGATGTGAACTGGCATTCTATTTTAAAATCAAATAATTAGCACTCTACTTTGAAAGATATAATCAGCATTCTATTTATATGAAGTTACACTATTAAAATTATTTGTCTTTTTTAACTTATTATTTTTAAAATAATTTTCAAATTTGCTTCTATGAAAAATGTAAATACATTTTTTTCTAGCATTTTGAGGGGGGCGGGGGTGTCACTGTCTGAGTTAAACTACAGAACAACACAAGTAAAAATTTTTTTCTAAGTCTTACTCTCTTCGGAAAAGTTTTTCTCTTGAGGAAAGGTATCGTGTGATAGTTAAACAAGCAAAGATATCAAATCTACAGTTCTGAAATCAATCAAGCTTGACCTTCATAAACTTCTTTAAAAACAAATGACATTTTGTTAGTATTATTAGTGCTATTTTTAAGTACCTTAGCACCATTATTAGAATGGTTTCTGCGTCTCATTTTAAACAAATCTGGAATAAAGAAATCTAGAAACTCATAAAAATGCATGTGGGACTGTTTCTTCAACAACAATAAATCCTTTGCTTTATAAAAGACGTGGTGAAGATTTCAACTTCTCCCCGTTTAAGTAGGATTCATTATAAAAGCTTCTACATAATTCTTCATTAAATTATAATTCCATTGTAATTGTTATAGTATAGAATTTGAGATAATTTTCCACACAAAGTACTGTTAATGTGAACATTATCTTAAGAGTAGCAACATGAGATAAAGGAATAAGCAGCCTCTGTGCCTCCTGGTGTCGGCTCCTCTGACCCGGTTGGGGGAGCCGAGTACCCGAGGTGACAAAGCGACACAAACAAGAGGACCGCTCTTTCCCCACAGACGAAAACCCCTCAGAACTATTTTTTTAAGAAGGCTTTTAATTCTAAAATTCTGAAATAAGAACCAAAATAAACAGATTTTGCCCATTTCTCGGGGGTTCGTCTAAAGAATCACGTGTTTATATAAGAGGCTAAGAATTTTATTTTATTTTTTGTTTTGTTTTGTACTTTTTTAAGGTGGTAGAAAGGCAGAGAGAATCACAGAAAGGCTGAGGAACACAGCCTGAGAGGGAGGAGGCAGGTGGGGGACACAAAAGTTAGGCATCGGGCAGCTCGGCTTTTTCCTTCGGCAAACAGGTGGTTTGAAGAACAGACAGAAGTCGGTTACAGAAACTAATAGGAGGAGGAAGGGCTGAGGCTCCTAAACTTACTAGGCGCCCAGGAAGGCCGTCTATTAGGGATTTGCATCCTGAACACAAAACACGCTCATTGCAGTGGGCGTGAGTGCCTAACGTGTGCACGTGAGTGTGTCGCTTTCTGTGGGGATCAGAAAGACACCAACGCTTCCTGCCCGAGGACACGGTCAGTGCAGCAGATAACCCACCACAAACACATTTCGGGGCAAAACAGAACATAAAAATGGAGCTGCAGGCGCAGTGGAACGGACAGACGCCTTCCGGCGGGAGAGGAGGTGGGAGGGACAGGGCTGAGGACTCCAGGAAGGTAGGTTCCGGGGGGGCGGGGGCCCGAGACGGGCCGAAAGGGTCACACTTAAGAATTCCGCAAGCACCTGTTAGAAATCTATGCGCCACTGAGGAGGGAGAACGCATAGCTGGACTGGCACGGGCTTGCCGAGGACGAGCGTCCTCGACAGTTGAAGGATGCAGGCAAAGTAAACCATCTACGCTCTCGTGTGAAATCTTACTACAGATAAATCTGATAAAAAATAAAAAAGATTTTTAGGGGCGCCTGGGTGGCTCAGTCGGTTAAGCGTCCGACTTCAGCCAGGTCACGATCTCGCGGTCCGTGAGTTCGAGCCCCGCGTCGGGCTCTGGGCTGATGGCTCGGAGCCTGGAACCTGTTTCCGATTCTGTGTCTCCCTCTCTCTCTGCCCCTCCCCCGTTCATGATCTGTCTCTCTCTGTCCCAAAAATAAATAAACGTTGAAAAAAAAAATTAAAAAAATAAAATAAAAAAGACTTTTAAATGCTGTTAATCTGTATTTATTCTGAGAGAGAGAGAGAACGAGCAGGGGAGGGGCGGAGAGAGGGAGCCAGAGGATCCTAAGCAGGCTCTGCGCTGTCAGCACAGAGCCTGATGTGGGGCTTGAACCCACGAACCGTTGAGATGATGACACGAGCTGAAATCAAGAGTCAGACGCTCAACCCACTGAGCCACCCAGGCGTCCTAAATGTTGTCACTCTTTTGTTAACGGACAAATCATTTCCTGTTTTAAGAAGTGCCTGTTCTCATAAGGGAAACATATACAAACTGATAAACAACACAACACAAAGCAGTAAGTTACGGCTAGCGATACACATCTAGTAGCTACGTGAACACAGAGGCGTGGAACCAAATGTAGTAATGGTTCGATGCAGTAATATTTCAGTATACCAAAGTTTAAGGAGGAAATGGTAAACGCACTGTATGTGAAACATCCATCTTGCAATCAACCTATCCTGACACGACAACCTGGAAGCATCAAGAGCCTCGGAAAGATCTACGCCAGGACCTTCCTGAACGCCCGCCCCACAGACCAAGAACCTTGCCAGCTCGTCCCTCGGATGCAGTTACCTTCCACAGTGAACCACCACGGCGACGAGGTCGTACATTCTGTCAGGATTGGTTGCGTCGCCAGAGGTGTTAAACAGACGAAGTTCTAAAGGAAAAACTACCCGGTAAGACAGTTTTGTGTATCGATGAAGTTGATCCATGTACTTAAACCTCTTCAGGTGCAGGGCTAGAATCATGGGCAGTTTTTTAACTTTCATCCTATTGAAATAAACACGGAGACAGAATTTCATAAAAGGCATTCACACCATGTCCTTAAAAGAACTATCAAACTTTAGGATCCCATTAACAAACCATTAGTAGCTTTAATAGCCCAGCACTGCCCAGTTTTGCATCCTTCTACTAATTACTTCTATATTGGCAAAGCAACATTCTGGACACCTGAAGACTACCCCACCCGTCATCGACAAACCACATAAATCTAATTCATACTCAATACGGCTTCAAAATAGATGAACGACATCAGCCCGCTGTTAAGAAATCCTTATTCTGAAATACAGGTCCCTAATGATAAGGCAAACTGCACATGATGCCTATGATTGGTGGAGGAGAACCAGTTCCTGAGAGCTGCTAACTCCTTTGGATGTGAGGGGAGACTGAAATCCATCTGTCCCATCAGTCTATATAATTCAGTAACAGACTGACACGAGAAAAGCACGAAAGACCATTCTGCGAAAGGTGTTTGTCAGAGATAAGAAGTAACTCCGCATTAGGAATAAGGACTACGTGTATCCTCGAAAAGAGAGTAAAATGACCTGCAGATTTAGGGTTGAGTTTTTTACTGTAAAACACCGGCTATCCTCCACACTCTAAATAATCTTTATTACGCCCTTAAATGTCATTTCGCCCCGACACGACTCCGCACTCCTGGCTCCTCCTAATGACAGCCTGTTCTTCTGAAGGCTCAGCTCACACGCTGTCCCCCCACACACAAGTAACCCCTCTCTTCAATCCCCCATCGGCACTTTCTAGATTCACTCTATGCATGTACAGTTTATGACCCCATCAAATGTTTATGATGATTATGGGTCTTTCTCTTCTTCTAGGGTCTAAAATCTTGCCAGGGAAAAACCACTTTTATTTTGTTTTCATTTTCTTTCTCTATCGAGCAACATGCCTGGCACGTGACAGATACCTGACAAGTGTTGCAGCACTGAATTCCGTATGTGTTCAATGAAGCGAAACGCTTCATTAATTAAAAAACGAAATTTACTAAGCCATTGCCCCTAATGAAGTGAAAACAAAAATCATTCTGTAGCATCTCGCTAAACCTGCATCCTACAGATCTTAAATGCGGTGGGCAGCTTGTTATTCCGGAAACATTTACTATTCTACCCTGGCCTTTGAAAAACATTAGCGAGAAAAAACAGATACTCATTCCCGGAAAGAAAGCTAACAGTGTAAGAGTCTTTATGGCCTTTGCCTCAGTAATCCCAACTTCTAGAACTTAAATATATCCTCTCAGATACAAGACGTCTGAAAAACATTCACTTCTAGAGTTATTTTAGATCGTGAAAAACTGGGAAAATCCTAGAGACAGGCATGCGACAGAGATATTATGGGTTCAGTTCCAGACCACCACAGTAAAGTCAGCATTGCAATAAAGCCAATGGAATGAAATTTTTGGTCTCCCAGTGCACGTAAGAGTTAGGTTGACATTATACCGTGTCCATTAAATGTGCGATATTATGTCCAGAAAAAACCAATGCAGACACCTTAATTAAAAAACACTTCATTGTGAAAAACTGCAACCCATCACCTAAGCCTTCAGCGAGTCATAACCTCTTTGCTGGGGAAGGGTCCTGGCTCACTGCTGACTGATGGGGGTAGTGATGATGAAGGTCGTTGGGGTGGCTGCGGCATTTCTTAGAAGATCATCAAGTCTGCCACACTGACGGACTCTTCCTCTCGTGACCGATTTCTCTATAGCACGAGATGCTGTCTGAGAGCATTTCACCCACAGAACTTTCCTCAAAATTAGAACCAGTCTTTTCAAACCCTGCCCTGCTTTAACTACCAAGTTTGTGTAGTATCCCAAACCCTTCGTGGACACTTCAACCGGCTTCACAGCATCGTCAGCAGGAGCAGATTCCATCTCGAGAAATCACGTTCTCTGCTCAGCCGTGAGAAGCAGTCCTCACCCCATCGCGTCCTGTCGCGAGATCCCAG
Source organism: Prionailurus viverrinus (assembly GCF_022837055.1). Lineage (NCBI taxonomy): Eukaryota > Metazoa > Chordata > Mammalia > Carnivora > Felidae > Prionailurus > Prionailurus viverrinus. The sequence continues at coordinate 6,782,840 of NC_062561.1, forward strand.
CAACGCCGTCCACCTTCAGGCCCCGCTTCTAGTCCTGGTTCTCTCGCTGTGTCCACCACATCCGCCGTGACTGCCTCCACGGCCGTCCCCAACCTCCAAAGTCATCCCCGAGGGTGGGAATCGACTTCTGCCAAACTCTTATAAAGGAGATTTTGACCTCTTCCCGTTGTTCTTAATGGCTTTCCATTTCGGGAGGCATTTAATTTACTTTGCCCAGATCCATCAGAGGAATCACTGTCTGTGGCACCTGCAACTTTATGAAATGTGTTTCTTAAAAAATAAGAAAGTCAGAGTGACTCCTGGATCCACGGGCTGTGGAATGGACGCTTGTCAAAAGGCACAAAAACATTCACCTCAGGGCACAATCTCCATCAGAGCTCTCGGGTGACCAGGCAGCACGATCAATGGATGAAGAGCAAAATTTGAAAGGAATCTTTTTTTCTGCTTTTTCCCTGGGCAGAAGGTCTCAACGGTGGGCCTCAAATATTCAGCAAACCATGTTGTAAACAGACGTGCTGTCACCCAGGCCTTGTTGTTCCATTTATAGAGCAGAGCGGATTTAGTGTAACTCTGGAGGGCCCCAGCATTTTCCGAATGGCCAGTGAGCATCAGTTGCAGGTCACCAGCTGCGTTAGCCCCTAACAAGAGAGCCCTGTCCTTTGACGCTCCGAAGGCAGGAACGGACTTCCCTCTAGGTGTGCAAGTCCTTGATGGCACGCATCGTCTTCCACAGACGGCTGCTCTGTCTACACCAACCACCTTCGTGAACGATCTTAGCCAGACCTGCTGGAGAACTTGCTGTAGCTTCTACATTAGCACTGGCTGCTTCGCCTTTACTTTCACGTTACGGAGACGGCATCTTTCCTCAACCCCCACCCCTGCAGCTTCCAATTTTCCTCTTGCAGCTTCCTCGCCTCTCTCTGCCTTCAGAAAGTTGAAGAGAGTTTTGAGGGCTTGCTCTGGGTCAGACTTTGGCTCAAGGGAATGTTGTGGCCGGTCTGCTCTTCTGTCTAGACCGCTCACACTTTCTCCGTGTCGGAAATAAGACCGCTTCGCTTTCTTGTCACTTGTGCGTTCGCTGGAAAAGCACTCTTCATGTCCTTCACGAACGTTTCCTCGGCACTTGCAACGTGGCTGCAGTTTGGCACAAAGGACCCAGCTTTCAGTCTGTCTCAGCCGTCAACGTGCCCCTCCTCACTAAGCTTCACCATTTCTAGCTTTTGATTCAAAGTGAGAGATGTGGGACTTCTGCTTCCACTGGCGCACGTAGGGGTCACTGCAGGGTTACTAACGGGCCTAGTTTCAATATTGCTGTGTCTCAGAGACTAGAGCGGCCAGAGGACAGGGAAAGGGGGCCGGGGCGGGGGGCCGGGGGGGAACGGACGGTAGAGCACTCAGAGGACATACAACTCTCAAGTAAGCTCACCATCTTGTAAGGGAGTGGTTTGTGCCACCCCCAAACATTACACCAGTGACATCGGAGAGCACGGGTCATTATATGAAATGTGATAATAACGAGAAAGCATGAGATTTGGTGGGAATTGCCAAAATATGACAGAGACACAAAGTGAGCAAATGCTGTTGGAAAAAGGGCCTCAATAGACTTGCTTGACGCAACGATGCCATAAACCTTCAATATGTTAAAAAAAAAAAAAAAAAAACGCAGCGAAGTACAGCAAAGCAGGGCACAATAAAATGAGGTGTGCCTGTACCTGTCTTACAGAAACTCCTTCTAAAAGAGGGAATGATCACCAACTCATTTCTGAGGCCAGCTGAAAGCCGGTACCAAAACCCGACAACGGTATTACAAGAAAATCCCAGACCAATAATATCCCTCACGGTATCTCAAAGATGTGAAAATCAACAGAACATTAGCAGATTGAATCCGGCAACATATAAACCTCCCTTGGCGATGGTATTATAGTTCTCCTAAATGAAACGCTGATGTTTTTTCCTCAGGTTCTTTGTAAATAAAGACCAGTAACTGCAAAAATGGAAAGATTCCTTTATGTCCCTGAATTAACAAAGTAATCATAAATTTGTACGGAGCATTTTAAAATATTAATAGAGCCCATTTCTCCTCCGGAAGAAAAGGGTCCTCAGCCCAACTTCAGTTTTCCGGAAATTTTAGATCTCCGCAGAAAGACGATGCTTACCAACGATGTGATTTTGAAAAACAAGCACGTCCCCTTCCAACCTCATCAGAGTATTCTGCACCAGGAATGAGCGGCCTGCAGATACTATTTTCTTAGCAAAAATGTACCGCCCTCGTCATACACCAGGTTACAAAGTCAATGCCTACAGCAGCCACCGTCACATGGGGTGGCGGGCACATCTTCTCACCCTGGGGCCCCATGACCCAGCGAGCAGACCCCGACGGAAGAAGCCTTGTGCCCGAGATTTATCAGAGCGCTGCTCTGGGGGCCGAGTGAGGAAAGCCGAGAGGGAAGAGGAGGAAGCCAGCTGAGGGTTCAGTCGCAGGAAAAAGCCTACAGAGAGCAGCTCCAGCTCGGTCCCTCGGGGAAACCTGCCTGGACTCTGAATTTCTCTGGACCGTGGCGAGGTGACTGGGCTTTCACACTCTCTTCTCCACCTGCCGGTCACAGGTCACAGGTTAAAGAAATTCCCAGAAGCTTCCTTCCGCGGTAGCCCCAGCCCCAGAGGAGTCCTCTGAAGAAGAGCCAGCGTGAAAGCGCCCCAAAGGAGTGGGGGTGGCGGAGAATGGGCCCTGAGGCCACTCCCTGACTAGAATACCGGCCACTCTGCTGCAGGCAAGGGGGGGGGGGGGGGGCATGACAAAGGCGAGTTCCATATTCTAGAGCTGTCTGCAGATTCCCCAAGAATGGCCAGAAACCATTTTTTAAAGGAAAATTTCCCATTTGTGGAAACGGTGGGAGCCAAGCAAAGAGGTCCACACATACTGCGGGCCAGAGGGCACTAATATGCAAACTCTACCCCGGACAACTTTAACATCCCATCAGCACAAGCACATAAGAACTTAATGGAATTCTGTTGGCAGAGGAGTCTTGACCACGCAGAAGAGTTCGTCATCGTACAGACAGAAAATTCCACCTTCTCGTGGACTGTCATGTCAACGAGGCCTAACTGGGGAAGGTCAGGCTGAGTGTGACAGGGAAACGGAAGTTATGGCTGCACGTGAGGAAGCCACCAGACTGAGTGGGAAGCACCGAGAGGAGAGCTGGACCCGACGGAGCCTGACTCCAGTGGGCGTCATCCACGAAGGCAGGTCGGGGGACAGGGCAGATCCAGAGTGCCCCGACCGGGGGTGGGGGGGAAGAGTGCCGATCGCTATCTGGAGATGCTTCCAGGCGCGCATCCGGACAGCATCAACCTGTCAAAAGACAGAAGGACCTAGGCAACCGGACACACGGGTCAGATTCAGGAGGATTCCAAATGGGGGAGGGGGTGCTGCGGTCTGAATGCTTGTGTCCCCCCAAAACTCATGTTCAAAACCTAATACCCGACGTGACGGTTCTAGGAGGTGGGGCCTCTGGGAGGTGCTTACACCATGAGGGTGGAGCCTTCACAGATAGGACTAGTCTCTTCATGAAAGACCCTAGAGAGGTTGCGGGAGTCCTTCCACCAGGCAGGAAGGCACCTGCTGGGGACCATGAAGAGGGCCCTCACCAGAACACGACATGCTGGTGCCTCGATTCTGGACCGCCAGCTTCCAGAATGCGAGCGAATCGATACATTTCTGCTATTTATAATCCGCCCAGTCTATGGGGTTTTGTTACGGCAGTCTCAGCAGACGGAGACAGGGTGTGTGTGAAAGGGCTGACTACTCCCGACGTGATACTAACCGTGACTAGAACCTGCACACGCAGAAAAACGATACGCATCTAGCTAGGGAAACCGAGCAGAAGGGAAGAACTTGGCCTCAGGAACAGGAAGAACCTCAGTTACCACTAGATCAGGGTGGACAGAGACAGGCAGCGGCCACAACAACCGGATGCCGAGTCACCTGGGCACTGCGTGAGTCGTCCTCAACGGGACGGCGGTGGGCCTGGAGGCGGGCTCGGCTGAATGTGGCCTAAAGGGAGAGAGAGTAAGGGAGGGGAGCGAGGAGGGGTGTGTGGTGGAGAGCCGGTCAGGCTGCCTCAGCTCCCCACTGCCACTCGTCATCAGATCCCGCTCTCGGAGAGGGGAGTGACAGGCGAGTGTTCCTTAAAATCGCAAGCGGCACTCCCAGCCCGGAGGACAGGAAAACAGCACCTAGAACAACCTAGAACAACGCCAGAAGCCACCAAATCCTCTTGCTGCAGTTCCCCGGCTTCGTCACCTTGCTTCTACCCTATGCTTTTATCCTCCCACTGGGTGACAGCTCGGGAATGTCTCATCCACACCTACCAACCTCGTATTTTTCCTGGACTGTGCTATACAGGGGTGCTACGTGAAAGGAGTCAATGTGCGGACGAATTCCGTACGAAAGATAAAAAGATCAACTTCTTCTATTCTGTGGGTCTCCTCAGAGTCCACAATATGAAGCATGAATAAACAATGAAGAGGAAATTTTACTATATAGCAAATTCATTTGATCACGGAATACTTATTTTAGGGCACCATTTCCAGAAATCGTTCTTTGACGTTGTTCCAAGATCGGCTGGTTGCAAAGAAGACACTGTCTTTACGTTAACACAAACACAGATTCCGAATGAAAGCCAAATCACATGCATTTTTCTTTCGTGGTAAAAAACATATGAACTTCACCATCTTCACCCCTTTTATTTTTTTTTTATTTTTTTTTCAACGTTTATTTATTTTGGGGACAGAGAGAGACAGAGCATGAACGGGGGAGGGGCAGAGAGAGAGGGAGACGCAGAATCGGAAACAGGCTCCAGGCTCTGAGCCATCAGCTCAGAGCCCGACGCGGGGCTCGAACTCACGGACCGCGAGATCGTGACCTGGCTGAGGTCGGACGCTTAACCGACTGCGCCACCTAGGCGCCCCTGGATTCACCTATGTTATATGTGACAAGATTTCCTTCCTTGTCAAGGCTGAGTGATACCCCATTTTATGTTCATCCCACATTTTCTTTATCCGCTCCTCTGCAGATGGACATCTAAGCTGTTTCCTCCTGTTGGTTATTGTGAACGATGTAGCAATAAACACAGGAGTACACACATCTCTTCTGACACCGTTTTCAATCCTTCTGGATATATATCTAGAAGAAGGAACGCGAGATCATAAGGTAGCTCTATTTTCAGTATTTTGAGGAACCTCCTCACTGTTTTCCGCAGGAGCTATGCCAGTTTACAGTCTCACCAATAGTGTACGAGGCTCCAGTTTCTCCACATCGTCGCCACACTTATTTTCTCACTTTCCAATAAAGGCCACCCTAACTGGTGTGAAAGGCTACCTCACTGTGTTCTGATGTGCCTTTTCCCGACGATTAGCTTTAGTTGAGTATCTTCTCATATGCTTGGCGGCCATTTGTTTCTCTCCTTTGGAGAAATGTTTACTCAAGTTCTTTGCCTGGTTTTTGTTGCTGAGCCGTACGAGTTCTTGGTATATTTTGGGTTATTAACCTCTTGTCATGTATTGGTTTTCAAATATTTTCTCCCATTCATGCCTTTTCACTCCATTTATCGTCTCCCTAGGTTACGCGTACATTTTTAAGCTTGACAAAGTCCCACCTGTCTACTTTTGCCTTTGTTGCTTGTGCTTTTTGGTGTCATATTTGAGAAATCATGGCCATATCCAAGGTCATGAAGACTTTCCGTTATTCTAGGAGTTTTATAGTTTCAGGTCGTATGTTTAGGTCTTTCATCCATTTTGAATTAAGTTTTGTACATGGTATAAGGTAAGGTTTTGCACATGGATATCCAGTGGTCCCAAAACATCGGGTGAAGAGACTGTGTACTTTCCCTATTTTTGTATCGTGCGGCCTTGGCGCACTTGTAGATCATCTGACCATGCGAGTGAGGGTTTAGTTCTGGGCTCTCTACTCTTTTGCATTGATCTATAGGTCTGTCTTTATCCCAGTCCATGCCGTTTTAATTCCTGTAGCTTTGTAATAGGTTTTGAAGTCAGGAAGTGTGAGGCCTCCAGCTTTGTTTTCTTTAAAGATTGTTTTGGCTTTAAGAGTCCTTCGAGATTTCTCCTATGAATCTTGGGTGTTTTTTCCCCTATTTCATCAAAAACTGCTATGGAGATTTTGACAGAGGTTAAACTGAATCTGTAGACTCTTCTAGGTAGTATGACCATTTTAACAGTATTAAGTCTTCCAATCCATAAACGCAAGATATCTTTCCATCTACTTGTACATAACTTCTTTAATTTTTCAGTAATATTTTATAGTTTTCAGGGCACAAGTCTTTAGCCCCCATCATTAAGTCCATTTCTAAGTATTTTAGTCCCTTTGATGCTACTGTAAATGGGATTCTTTTGTTAACTTTCTTTTCGGATTGTTCAGTTAGTGCCCAGAAATGCAACTGATTTTTGCATGTTGATTTCATATCTGCACGTCTGCTGAATTGATTAGTTCTAACAAAGTTTTTTTCTTGTTGTTGTTTCATCTTTAGGGTTTTCTGTCATTAAGATCGTTATCTGTGAACAGAGATAATCTGACTTCTTCCTTTCCCTTTTGGATGCCTTTTATTTTTCTTTTTTTTTGCCTAACTGCCCGGGCTACGATTTCTAATACTATGCTGAATAATGGCAAGACTAGGCATCCTTGTCTGGTTCCTGATCCTAGAGAAAAAGCTCTTATTTTTTTAACCACTGGGTCTGATGTTAGCTGTGGGCTTGTTAGAGATGGCCTTTATTATGTTGAGGTATGTTCCTTCTATCCCTAGTTTGCTGAGTGTTTTTATCATGGACGGGTGTTGAATTTTCTCAAATGCTTCTTCTGTGTCCACTGAGATGATCCCATGGTTTTTGTACTTCATCCAGACTGAAACCTTTTAAAGTCAAACTGGTTTTTGTTTCTTTAATAAGAACTATGATCTGTATATCCAACACAATCTTACTCTCTTAGTCTGAGACTAAGAGCTGGTAGATGTCAACTAATGCAAGTGAGACCCAAAAAGATTAAATCAGACTTGCTCAATATTACCACGCAAGTTATCAGAAGGGCTGACGCTAGATCCTAGTAGAAAATAGATAATTTCTGTATTGCTGTCTTTCCGTAAATTAACGCGCAACTTATCCTACAGAAATACTCTAAAAACTGTGTGAAAATGTGTCTGTTGGTGGGCATATACATACAAAATATGCATATTCACCAAAGCAATGTAACAGTAAAAAAAAAAAAAAAATGGGGGGGGGGGGAACAATCTAAGCTATTAGAGTTAGCTGTGAACACAGTTCACAGATTATGGTATGTTATGGTACGCCCATACAAAAAGTCTATGGAGCACCTCATCAGAATGATGTAAAAATATACTTTCGGTGACATGCTTGTCATTTATTAAGTGAAAAAAGCTACAAAACTGCATATAAAAATTTGATTCCATTGCAAGAATTACATGTGTGCATACAGACACCCTTCAAAAATCCAGGATACACAAAAATGTTAACGGCGCTTTCATAATGATTCTCAATTGATGTATACTTATCTATATTCTCTAATTTCTTTACAGAGCATATATATATACATATTCCCCATGTATATTAACAAAAAACCTCATATTAAATGATATATTAACATCTCATGGATGTCTGCAAAACAAACAGCTTGAGTTTGTAAACCATCTTTAATTACTCACGTATACGGCTATTTGTCATTCTGTATGAAGACCAGCCAGGCTCACAGATACGCCTTCCTCCATGTGGCCAAAGAAGTTCGCGAGTCGGATTCCTCTTACTTACATCTAGTCCTTGACTCTGTCTTCCTTAACCAACAGTCTCAGACACCTTCTACACTTTCAGGATTAATCTGATCCGTCCTCTCCCCAACTTTTGTGAGGTACCCACCCCAACCATCTTCACTAACAGAAGGGAACAACGAGTCATCTGCTTTGATTACCTGTGTCCACTACCTAAAAGCCCTTCCTTCCTAATAAATGTATCTGTGTCCAAAAGAAAAACAAAAAGATAATCATTTAAAAACCTAAGTTCTTCTTTTCATGAACATTTCAGTTCAACCGTCAGGTGGGGCCATACTAGGTAGACGGCTGTGCCGTCAGGGGAGAGGGGAAACCCAAGCAGAGCAAAGAGCATGTCTGTATGACATGTGTGCATGGTGGGGGTGGAGGGAGAAGACCGGTCACCTACAGGGCCACTGAACAATTAAAAAAATACAGAAAGATAACGGGAGCCAATTTTTACTTTCAGAGAAGGAAACCACAAATATGAAAAAGGAGAAAACCAGAATGGACCCTATGGTGTTGGCTGCAATTGGGGATTTAATTGTGAATTCATGGTTTTTCAATATGGAAAGATCAACAGGCAAGATACACAGGTAGAGATGTGAAATTGGGAATTTAATTGGGAACTTATGGTTTTTCAATACGGAAAGATCAACAGTCAAGACACACAGATACAGATGTGAAATTGGGAATTTAATTGGGAATTTATGGTTTTTTAATACGGAAAGATCAACGGGCAAGATACACAGGTATAGATGTGAGTATATACCCCCACCCTCCAGCTCTGCTCACCCAGGGGGCTCGAGAACAGACACATCCCGATAGCAGGGAGCACACCTCTATCAAAGTCTTGCTTTCTAAACATCATTCTCCTCCTCAAAGGAACTAGGTCTCTCTGGAGAAATGGCTGGACCAGAGTGGGGGCAAGGCAAGTACAAAATGAGAAAATGAGCCAGGAGTATCTTGTGGTGCCAGAAAGTAAAGAAACACTCAAGGATGAGGGGACAGGTCATAAAGACACGGGCACCAGCTTGAAGGGGTTCCCGCTGGCCAAATCGGGGATCATTTGCACATAAAAAAAGTGAGAATGGCAACGGATCATAACCCACTGAAAAAAACAAACAAAAAAACCCCTGGAGTCCAAACTGAGATTTGAAAATGAAAAATATTAGAAGTCTGATGAGGAATGGGTGTATTTACAATCTAAAAATAACCTCCACACAAAATACTTATGAATTATACATGAGCAAAAACATAGCGTAAGAGGGAAGAACTCTGGGAGACATCCCCTTAATCAAGTGCTCAAAGATAACAGCACCAGTAATGGGATGTGCAGAAAAGGGTTAACCTAGCGGGCCTCAGACTGTCTTTACAAAGGTCTGCTTGGGGGGCCCCTGGGTGGCTCAGTTGGTTAAGTGTCCCACTCCGGCTCAAGTCATGATCTCGCGGTTTGGGGGTTCGAGCCCCGCGTCGGGCTCTGTGCTGACAGCTCAGAGCCTGGAGCCTGCTTCGGATTCTGTGTCTCCCTCTCTCTCTGCCCCTCCCCTGCTCACACTCTGTCACCCTCCTGTCTCTCAATAATAAATAAATGCTTAAAAAAAACCACTTCTTTTAGAAAGGTCTGCTTATAAGGGTGATCCTTGGTTAATATATGAGAATTTGGATTTGAGGAGTGTCCCTAAACGATAAGCGTGTCTCAACACGCCTAAATTGTTTGAACAAACAATATGGCTTATGCTCAACACCTGTTTTCCTTCTGAGAGTCTGGAATTTTGGTACACGCTGGGCAGACGGCACCTAGCCTTCGGTTTAAAACACTGGACACTGAGTCTATAATGAGCCTCCCTAGCAGAAAACACTTTTCCCACGTCACATTCAACACTAGAGGAGTGAAGTACGCCCACGTGACTCCATGGGACTGGACTCCCGGAAGCTCGCCTGGTTTTCTGCTTTGCTGACGTGCTTTGTCACCTTTCCCTGTAACAAGTCTCAGCTGTGAGCATGACTACATACACGGAGTCCTGTGAGTCCTTCTAGTGAGTGTCCGGAGTGGTCTTAGGGACCCCCACACACCATGTGTCACTTAAGAGGATACAACGGGAAGAAGAGAGCATCACTTCTGGGGGACTCCCACCCAGAATACATAACCTGAACCTAATCCTAAGAAAACACGAGATGACCCCAAAGAGGGCGGTCTATAAAATAACGAATCGGTAATCTTCAAAACTCTCAAGATTTTTAAAGTCAACAAGAGACTAAAGAACTGTTCCAAATGTAGAGACTAAAGAGACACAAATACTAAGTGTAATATATGTTTCTGGACCGGATCCTTTTTTCCATAAAGGACATTACCGGGACATCTGCGCTAATAAAATAAGGTCTACGAGAACAGTGGCGTGTCAGTGTGACTTTCCCCGTGTGGGTGAAATACGGCCATGGGAAAACTTCCTTGTTGGTAGGAAATGGCCACTCAAGTGTCCAGGATCGTGGGACATCACACCAGGACCTTATTTTCAAACGATTTAGGGTAAAATAGCATTCTTGGTACGGTTCATACAGCTTTTCTTTGACTTTGAGATTGTTTCAAAGTAAGAAGTAAGGTAACAAGAATGATGATGACGACTCCATTCCCTGACCCCGAATCCCAAAGAAGAGAAGGTACAACATCCTATGTGGGAAGAGCGGAAACTCGGGTACAGCTCCCCCTACCTCTCCCCACCAAGGAAAAAGCTACACAGGCAGCAAAGCCTCGAAGTCAAATATTTTAAGCGTACTGGTTTAGGATTGTTAAACAAGTGTAGAAAGTGGCCTGAGGGCGGAGAGTGGAATACTGTTGATCTGGTAATAACTTAATGCGTCTTCATTACTCAATGATAACATTCAAAAGTTTTACTCAGTGTAAATTTTCACACATCCCTTTCAGCCAGAAAAGCCCATCGATAACACCCATTGCCAGAGAAATCACTAAAACAGTTTAAAAACTCTAAATTACCGTTTGTGTGCCTCCTGTTTGCTGCGACATTCTTCACAGTAATATTTGTATTCACTGCACAGAGTTTCTGTGTTGCTAAAACCCCTGTGTAAAATTCAAAATAAATTTATTTTGTCTATACCGGAAAACTGTGTGTTTCAAAATATTCTAAACCAAAGACATTCATTAAATTTCACATAAATACATCTACAATTACCTTAAGCAGTGAGTGATCGATGTGTTTTGTTCCACGTCAACAGAAAGGTCTAAAAAATCTTCATCTTTGCTGCTTATCTGGAAAAACAGGGAATTACCTTTGATTTTTTAAAATATCAGTAAATCACTGCTCTGAAATGATAGAATTAAATTCATTCTATTAGTAGTAGGTATATGAAGAATTCTTTTTCCCCCCAAATTCACAAGAAATCTCCTTGATCTGGATTATCCAGCGGGACACTGAGTAAACGACTCTCATCATGTGGACAGGTTAAACAGCAAAGTACATCTGGGACCGATTCCCTTACTGGCAGAGGCGAGGATGTCAAATCCCATCACTTTCCCGAATCTTGGTATTATCGTCAAGCACGAAACAAACTGCCCATATACACTGATACTTAAAACACACACGCGCACGCACACACAGGCCAAGACGGAATGAGGACGCTTGGCAAGGGCCTGACGCCCGTGTTGTTTTACCATTCAAGGAAATAATTATAGCCTAAAATGCCAAATTACAATCTTCATCGATGACCTTTTCTAATCCTTCCCTGAGAAACCTAACGTTAAGGTTCTGTTTGAATTATGGCTAAATCATCTGATAAAAAAAAATTAGTGCTTATTGGTTTGAACAGGATTAGGGTGGAACTGCAGACGTCACTTTTCCTAGCTCTTTCCTTCGACGACTCTCTGCCGGGGTGAGCGTGCGCACCCACCACAGCCGTACCCCCGGGGGCCAAGTGCTCTCCTGCTTCAACGGCGCACCTGTTTCAGGAGCTCGGCATCAGTAACTCGTGATACATCGTGTAGCTGGACGGATTTGGAGCCGCATCCACTGTGTCCTTATGCCGACAGGAGTACGTTTTTCCCGTGCGCACAAGGTACAGTGACACCGTGAGGTAAGTGATCTGGGTCACGAAAGATTCAGTGAACGAGAAAGAATAAGGAAGATGGCACAGAGAGAGGAAAGGGAACGGGAGGTGCTTAAGGAAAAAGAATCGGCTCCGTTTTGGAGGAAGGAGAGGAGGGTGGCACAGGATGGCGTGGCAGAGACAGGCTAACACGCGGCTTTACGTGCAGGCCAAAAAGGAGTGAAGATTTAAGAGCCTGGCGTTTGTCAAAACGAGGTCTGCGGGTTCTCAGGCGCTGCCTCGGCGGGCTTCATTTTACACTTCCATCTTTATGATATAGAAGGAGGCTCTGGATCATCTGGATATATCTGAGTTACTACGTTTGGGTTCACAAGCGTGCTGGTACCAGGCAACCACCGAGTGGGGCACTATTTAACTTGCAAAAGTGTTTGTAAACACGTCTGCTTGTTGTCGGACTCCCATGCTCTAACGTCAGGTCACACCCAGGATGTGGGAGACCCAGAGAAGCAGTCTAAGCTGGAGACGTGGGTGGGGAGTCATCAGCACAGGCGGTAACGAAAACGGACCGCGACCCTCCCGATGCAGAGTGAGAAGCCGCCCAAAGTGAAAGCCTGGAGGACACCCACATTTAAAGACTAAACAGAAGACAAGGAACGAGGCCAAGAAGAAACCATCAGAAGACAGAGTTGTTACCGGGACCCAGCCTCCTAACCAACTGGGGTATTAACAACCGCGTTACCAACACCTGCCGCACAAACACTGCCTCCTCCAAGAAGCCCACTCCTACGTGGAGAGGTCAGGTCTCCTTGTTGTCTGACTCTCTCGGGCTCTTGTGCTTACCTGAACCGTTAACGTCCTGGACTGGAATTGTCTGCCTGTCACCGGCCTGTACTCCTCTACGAGCAGCTGCAGATCAGGATCTCTATGTCTTACTCACCTTCTGCCAACCTCTACCCATCTTCTACCTGGCCCGGCTGGCACTTAAATATTTATGCAAAACTAAAGAAATGATACATATTCACTCTTCAGAAATTCTCAATTTCATCCCTCTAGCTGAGTTTGATAAAGGCCATGGGGTACTGATGACCATTTACTGAATCTGCAAGGTAATGACTGGGATTCTGAGGAAATATTCTCAGTTCATACCTTTAATTCTTGGGAAACTATCTGCAGATATAGACTGCAGGCCACAGGAGGACCTAGCAAAGAATGGGGGGAAGGATCACTAGCCATCCGTTGCGAATCAAATAAATATTTGCGCAAACAAGGATGGGTGACATCACTTTGTCCTTCAAAAACATCTAATCCTCATCCCCCATCGTCCCCAGTCTACAAAATAAGCTTCCAAGGCCTGGCACCACAGCATCCCAAAGACCTCCACAGGGTCCCAAATCTACTCTGCCAGCTTCACCAAAACTACATTTCCCAACATGCTAAGCAAATTTAACTATCTTCTGTCTTCTTGAAGAGGATGAATCATACAGGTCTCCGAACACAGACCAAATTTCATCACACCACACACCAACCGACTGCCAAATTCTGATTCTACCCACTCTTCCAATTGAAACACCGCTCAGTGTATTTCCTAAAGCTTGGAATTCAGCTGCAACAGAATTTTTCTTTATAAAACTCATGTTAAAACCCGTGGAGTTGCTCAGATCGAATAAAGGTGAGTCCTGAGACCAGTTCCTGCCATCAAACACTGCCCAGTCCAGCTCTTACTGCAATGGCTACAACAACGAACAGTAATCCTTACTCTAACCCAAAAACACCCACACAGGATGTTAATGCATTCAAGCATTCAGTTAAACCTCTTTCGCTTGATGTGAAAGAGGTTCACCAATAAAAATGGATTCACAAAAGAGAATTTTATTTATTACAACTGTGTCCTTTCATTAACTAAAATTACACCGTTGACAATGATCACCCTGCAGAGCTCTGGTTATAGTTCAAAAGATGAACGCATAATCAACAGTCAACAGTCACTCATCTTTATTGGTTAGGGTTCCACTGAAAGAGCCTATCTTTTTATTCATGGTTGAATCAAAAGGATCACTATTTGCTTTAAGAGAAAGAAACCGCACTACTGTCTACATTAGCACCAAAAACAAAACAAAAGACAAAAGAACAACAACAAAAAACCCCCACACTTAGGTATGCAAAGCTAACAAAGTATGTACAAGATCAACACGAGGACAATGACAAGATGACTTCTTCCATAAGAAAGAAAGATGTAAATAAATGTAGAGTCCATGTAAATGGACAGTAAAGACTCAACACTGTCAAGAAGTCAGTTCTGCCCAACTTGATCAACAGTCAACACAATCCATTCAAAATCACAGCACATTATTTTATGGATAATAAACCAGTTTCTGAATCTTTCATGATTCTACAGTTTACATGGAGACGCAAGAGGCCCAGAGAAGACAAAGCAATAATCATCACAAGTGGGAGGCAACCTAGACGTCCTTCAGTATGTGAATGGATACACTGTGACATGTCCACACGATGAAACAGAATTCCGTGGTAAAAAGAAACGTGTAGCTGCCAGGCTACAAAAAGACATGGAGACACCTTAGGTACATATTGCTAAGAGAAAGGAGAAATCTGAAAAGGCCTCGCTCATATCTACGATTCCAACTGTACGTGTCACCCTGCAAAAGTCAAAACTATGGAGGCAATAAAATGACCGATGGTTGCCAGGGATTTGGGGAGGAAGGAGGGATGAATCTGTGAAGCACAGAGGATTTTTAGGGCACTGAAAACTACTCTGTATCATACTGTAGTGGAAGACACGGGTCATTATACGTTTGTCAAAATAAACAGAACCACAGAACAGATGATACCAAGAGTGAACTAAAATATGGACTACAGAATTAGTTGATAATGTACCCATCAATTACTGGCCCATCAACTGCAACCAATGCACCTCAGTAGTGCAAGATGTTAATAACAGGGGGAAATGGAGGAGAGGAGGTATTTGGTAACTTTCTGTACTTTCCACTCAATTCTTCTGAAGTCTATTAATTAAAAAAAAAGAATACAGTTCCTTATTAGCCTCCGCCAGTGTAAGTTCATCTGATCTAGTCAACCAAGGAACTATGGTATTCTTCCAAACATCCATAAAACATCTGATCTTTTCTCGCCGTGGACTCTCTTTTCCCCTGGACGATGCTCCTCTCCTCTTAAAACTAGTAGTACGACCATCATACTGAAGGCTGAGTCAGGCAAAAATCCTCAGTGGATGCTGGATCCTAGGGGAGATTTTGATGAAGAACAAGGTATCTGTGTCTCCCCACAGACTGCCCACTAGTTACAAGGGCATAAAGGCCGGTCATCACCAAGCGGAGAAACTGAACAACAATTTGAATGGGAGATCAAAGTTAATTTCCCCATCAAGAGGCAGGTGGGTACTGTGTGCCCAGACAGGATGCCCTGAGAAGGACACAACACTAACTGACCACTCCAGCCAAGAACGTACCTGCATCTAATTAGAAGGAAGCATCGGGCAAACTCGGTAAGAGCAATGTTCAACTGTTTTTAAAAAGGAGGGCACATCTTCTTTTAAAATGTAAAACAAATGTCATAAAAGACCAAAAACACTATGGGAATGTTCCAGATTAAAGGCGGCTAGAGAAAACATGACAACTATATGAGATGCACACCGCTCGAGCAAACTCTTAACCAGATTCGGTTGCAGGGGAAGAAATGCCGTGAAGGACACTGTTGGCTCAACTGGCAAAACGGAGTAATGGATGCCTGATTAAACAAGAGTCTGATCTTTCATGCCTCAAGTGAGAAATGAGGTAACAAGGTAACGATATAACAAAAGGACTGAGTTATCCGATCCCACGTGGAATCCAGTGGAATCCATTTTTGGGCTTCCTCCCTACTGCTCCTCTTTACAAAGTACCCAGCAAGCGGGTGCCTTCCCCGCGGAGTATAACAAATACGCTTTAGTTTTTATTCCAACAAGACACATAACTGTAGGGAAAGGAAAAACAGAAGCATGTGCCTCCCTGACCTGTAAGTTTCTTACAGGCTTGCCTGACACACAGACATAGAATTTCCAGAACCCGGCTCTCTGGCCTCTTCTACTGAAACAGAATCAAACACGGTTGATCCTTGAACAATGCAGAGGGGGGTCAGGCGCACCGAACTCCCCAACCCACACCCCTGCTGCGGCTGAAAATCTGGGCGTAACTTTCAACTCCTCAAAAAGCTAACTACTAACGGCCGGCTGTTGACCAGAAAAGCCTTACCGATAACGTAAACACTTGATTAACACACACTTTATATACGTATCGTGATATCAATAAAGTAAGCTAGAGAAAAGAAAACGTTACGAAGAAAATACATTTACAGTACTGTATCCAAAAAAAAAAAAAAAAAAAAAAAATCCGCAAACAGGTGGACCCAGGAAGTTCGACCCCCTATTGTTCAAGGGTCAACTGTGGTCCCAAACTGCAGAAAGTTACTTTTTCTGTCGTCGCGGGTATTCACTGTTAATAAGCAACATTATGGAAAAAGTGTAGACAGATCCCTTTCAAGTGACAGGTACATCTTTAATCTTCGTGTATCCTACACCTAAGAAATTCCAGCCTCGCGGTCCACTCTCACTCATCCTCCAAAGAACTTTCGCTAAAAAGGAAGTAAATTTGCTCCCTCTAAAATTTTACGATATACTTACGGTTTCACAAGTAAGACATCTGGTTTCATTTGTTAATGTTCCCTGAAAAATCTCATGAACCCACGTTGGGTCTGGTGGGCTGCTGTTATTTTCGCTGTCGATATCACCATTGGGTAAACGGCCATTTTGCTTTTCCTGCTTTCTCTCTTCTTGTAAGATATCAGCAATTGTATTTAGTAGGTAATTTAAGAATTCATGGGCATCTTGTTGCATGTAGTTGTCAAAAAGTTCTAAAACCAAAAATACATTAGGGCATTATTTCAGAATTAGTAACTTCATTAAAACTAGATTTAAAACGAGAATCTCGTGGTCTATCAGAACCAAGCACAAACGTCTGGCATTGTCGGTCATATACAAGAAACAGACGATCTTTCACACACGGAAAGAGGACTAAGTTTGGAGAAAAGACGAAAAGACAGTTGAGATGAGAACTTTCCTTTTAGAGAAACGATACTAACCGATCCATGAGAAAAGGGCAAAACCCGCCTTGAACGTTTACATAACATATGCAAGGGACCAGAAACCGCTGTATTATTCCATGAATATTACGACGTGGCAAGCTGTAAAACCGACACTGGACAACCTCTTGCCAACGGGAAGCCAAATGCTTAAGAACCACACAGAAAGTTTGCTGCAATTCTGAATCACTGGGCTGTGCATCCTCGGGATTCAGTCGGCGGGGGGGTTGGCGGCTGGGACCCGGGACTTTTCAAAGGTCCTCCAGGCGAGTCTGAGCTGCAGTCAGGTCCAGGAAACAGTGGTGTCACCAATGACCTATTCGAGCCAGATGGTCCCTAAGGCCCTTCCAAAGGTGACAGGTCCCCCGCAGCTATACAAATGAGTAAATGCGATGGAAATACTGCTTTACCCTGCGCTTGACCTGACACAACCTGACACTGAAAGGTAAGGACTTTACAGGCGGTGTCCCACTGGATCTTTTGAACACCGCTGCGACATCATTATGGTTATCCTTCAAATGAGGGAAGGGGATCAGAGAGGAAAAGTCACGCTGCTGGGAAATGCAGGCCCAAGATGCAAGCCAGGCAGTCCCGACTCTAGCAGGCGGGGTGACTTAGCCATGCACGGACAGATGGACGCCTGTGGCTTAGTCAAACACGTGCAGGAAGCACCGGGTCAGGAAAATTTTACCTTGATAGATCCTCGAGGACCATTTGACGAATTCCAGGAAGATTACAGTTAACGTATTTTAAATAAAAGAGTATAAATTAGGAAGAAAACTTTGGGAGAGTCTAAGATAAAATAAAAATATTCCATTTTAGAAGAGCTATAGTTATAACTGCATAAAGTTAAATTCTCTGGATTAGAAATCATTGAGAAGGTTTACAAAAAACCATAAAACGTAAAAGTTACTAACATCTTCAACACAGAAAGAGCTTGAGCCAAAGGAAATACAAAGTGTGGAAAGGACTTGGAATCAACAATTTATTTTTATTTTTATTTTTTTTTAACGTTTATTTATTTTTGAGACAGAGAGAGACAGAGCATGAACGGGGGAGGGGCAGAGAGAGAGGGAGACACAGAATCTGAAACAGGCTCCAGGCTCTGAGCCATCAGCCCGGAGCCCGACGCGGGCCTCAAACTCACGAACTGTGAGATCATGACCTGAGCCGAAGTCGGACGCTTAACCGACTGAGCCACCCAGGCGCCCCTTAAAAAAAAATTTGTTTTTTTTAACGTTGGAATCAACAATTTACAGAAGTTAAATTCGAAAGGTTAAGAAACACGCAAAGACATTCAACCTCATGGTAATGAAAACCGTCTTAATTTTCTGGCCTGTAAAATGGAATACCATCTTCCTTTGCAAAGTTACGGTACAAACAGAATGGGAACAGGTGAGAATGTTCACTGGGGAGGTATACTCAAAGAAAATAAAAGAATGATTTCAATCATGGCGTCAGAAAGACCTTTAAAAAGTATCAGATTGAAGGTGCAGTTGCTACAGGAAGACTGTTGGGATTCCTATGAGGGTCCTACCACTAATCACATGCACGTCATAGGCAATTTACTTAACCTCTCTTGGATTTCAAGTCAAACACAACAATGTGAAGAATGGGGTGAGGGGTGCCTGGGTGGCTCAGTCGGTTGAGCGTCCGACTTCAGCTCAGGTCACGATCTCGCGGTTTGTGGGTTCGGGCCCCCGCCTCGGGCTCTGCGCCGACAGCTTGGAGCCTGGAGCCTGCTTCGGGTTCTGGGTCTCCCTCTCTCTCTCGGCCCCTCCCCCGCCTGTGCTCTGTCTCTCGAAAACAAATAAATGCAAAAACAAAATTAAAAAAAAAAAAAAAAGGACGTACTAAGAGCCACACAGGAAGTATCCATCTGTTCACGCTTCATTTCTCTGCTGTAAGCTTGCCCTGAGGGACCTGATTAGCCTTAAACAAACCCCTTGTGTTCTTTTTCAGAACAGTAACAGCCCTGAGCCCTAAGATACAGTGCACTGGCCTATGTGGACTTAACATCTACTGACGTGTAGTTTGGTGTTCCGAGTGTCCAACGGTCTCTGCCCGCGAGGAAGCCAAGCACTGTGACACCATCCCCCTCCCCCGCTCCCAGCAGAAGTTCGACACCACACCCATCACCGTGACAGAGCCCCCTCCACCGCAGACCCCCCTGGCCATCTACTCCATCTCTCAGACCAAGCCAAGTCGCGCTCAGAAACCTTGGATGGTTCTGCCTTTGGACTGGTCTAGGCCGAAGTTGGGAAAACTCAAGTCAATTACCTTTCACCTTGCCTCTCAATGCGATAATCCTTCATCCCTGAAAATACTACTCCGTCCCCCAACCCTCGGCTCCCATCCTCTGTTACTGTCGTTCATTTACTGTCCCTTATTTCCTTCCTCGACCTTGGGATTTTCTACTTTCTCGACCCTTTCTGCTGTTCCCTCCAGGAGCCAGTTTCTGTTCTAAACTCCCCACGTCTTCAACCTTTGGCATTTTTGAGCTCCCTGCTGCCACTTCTAAATCGTCACATGTCATCTGCATATTAAAAACCCTCGCCCTCAGTCAAAAAAGCTATTAAGATCTGGCCTTAAGCCCCATCCTTCTGCTGTCGCCGGCCACCTCCCCCTCCCTCACTGATGGATGGCCTGATTCACGGTGTCTTTGTTCATCCCGACTCCTGCACTAACCCTGACACTTTCAGTGTCCAGGCAGCTTCCTCAAGTGCACTTGACCCCTTAAAGTTCCCTTTTCGTCCCTCACTTACTCATCCATCCCCAGGCCACAAATCTAGAGCCGCCCAGGTCCACTAAGATAAGAAACAGAAGTAAATTATGCTAGAGTCACTAAGAGGAAGTAAGTAAAAATATTTTATAGACACTGTAAGGACCTAGCAGAGTGAGGTAGGAACAATCACTATGGTGGGTCTCCATACGCTAGGCTCTATGCTGTCATCTAGTCTCTTTTCCACTAAATCAAGTATTTTTTACAACCGAAGTTTTAAAGAGTACATTTTTGGCCATAAATATTTAAAATAAACTACAGGGGCACCTGGGTGGCTCAGTCGGTTGAGTGACCCCCTCCTTGATTTCAGCTCAGGTCATGATCTCAGGATTGTGGGATCGAGCCCCGCACTGAGCTTCACGCTAAGGCCATGGAGCCTGCTTCAGATATTCTCTCTCCCCCTCTCCCTTCCCCCCCTCTCCCTTCCCCTCTGCCCCACTCGCACGCACGCGTGTGCGCGCGCTCTCTCTCAAATTAAAAAATAATTCTTACACTACAAAATTAAAGAATACCTACAAAGATCTAAATGAAAAACTTTCTGGCTAAGAAAAATAATAATGAAGTCTTATTTTTTCCTGTTAAAAATTATTGTAGCATCTATGCATGTTTTTCAGAATAATAATTATTTTTGTAAAGCAAAATGTGCAAATATTTTTGCTTTTTAAACACTTAAAACATCTTTTTTTTGGGTGGGTTTTTTTTTTTTTTTTTTTTTAACACAGAACAATGACTTCACACTCACAGACGTACTTCCACTGACTCGAATGCTCTGGAACTGAGATGTAAAGTAAACCAGAAAATACTCTTTCAGCATTTTGCTGAAATGTTTAAAATAATGTATAGTCCATTTTCTATAAATACAGTATGCTGTATATGCCAGAATCCTGCCATGCCTAAGAGCACCCAATACGACTTTAGAAACATTAACCAGGACCCCCCCCCCCCAAAAAGAAAAATCAGCTAAATGGCCACAGGATAATCCCTGGAAATTGTATTATATTAAATTCCTAAAATCTTGGTTTCCTTATGGTTTGCTTTCTTCTCTAAGTAGCATAATGGGAAGGGTGGACTTCCAGCTTGTTCTGGCAAATTAAAAACAAATTCACTCATTCAGTCAACCAATATTCAGTAAGAACCTACTATGTGCCAGGAACTGGATTATGTGCTGGGAATACAATGGAGAGCAAAAACAAATGGGTTCCCTCCGTCATGGAACCGACAGTCTAGTGGGAGAGACAGACAATTTCATTATTAAATAAATGTATATGGAAAGTACAAACGACTAAAGTCCTAATATAGCTGCAACATTAATGCAAAAAAAAATAATGAAAACTAAATCAACGCTTAAAAAGGTTACATGTTCTTCCTAATTCAGAAATAGCTAGTAGCTTTTATTACACAGAAAATCTTTTGTGCTCCTTCTGAAGAAAAAGGATTAAAATGAATGTGGGAAATTATTTACTCAAACCTACTTAATAGGTGTGACTTCTAATTATTTCCTCACTTAAGGAAGACCAACACTTAAATATATATAGGGGCGCCTGGGTGGCTCAGTCGGTTAAGCGTCCGACTCCTGGCTTTGGCTCAGGTCACGATATTGCAGTTTGTGAGTTCGAGACCCGCGTTGGGCTCCGCGCTCAGAGTGCACAACTTGCTTGGGATTCTCTCTCTCTGCCCCTCCCTCCCTTGCATGCTCTGTCTCTCACTCTCTCAAAATAAATAAGCTTTAAAAAATATACATACAAATATGCATGTATATTTGCATTAGTATCTCTCCACATCGCCTGAACCACTGCTATGTTCTTACAGGTCTCTCGAGAATAAAGACCACTTCTACCTATTCACTGCTGTATCCCCAGCACTTAGAACAGTGCCTGCCACGTATCAGATGTGCTTGACATTTTATGAACGAACGAATGAATGAATGAATGAACGAACGAATGAATGAAAAAAATGGGGGCTGAAACAGCTAAGATGACAGGAGAGGAATAAATCTGGCCCAAAACAACAGTGTGACTATGTAAACTGCTAAGATCCAGCGGGTCTGAGTGCACAGCTACAGGCACCAGCGGATCTGACTTTCAAGCCCAACCTAACTGATCCCCAACTCTTCAGCTGAGTCAATGCTGGCTAGCACAGAATTCGATCACCGGTCTATGTTTCAATTCTTCGAAAATAATAGAGTGCCTACAGGGAGTTAGCGATGTGAAAGAGAGGGCTTCATTTCTTACCCCAGATGACTGCAGTAGCCTCGGGGATGGTCTCCCTGCTCCCACTCAAGCTGCCCCTGCCCACTGACCCACCGCTGCGCCCGCCCCCCAGCAGCCACAGGGATCTCCTTCTAATGCAGATCAAAACCTATCACCCCCTGCTCAGCACCCCCAACGGCTTGCCACGACTTTCAAAATAAAACCCAAGCCCCAGGCCCCTCCCTTTTCTATCTTTATCTTACTCCACTCCAGCCACATTAATTTCCTCGCTGTCCGTCAAGCCCTCAGGGCAACTGCAATTTCTATTCTATCCGGTTGGAACAATTTTGCTCCAGATCTTCCAATGGCTTCTCACTTTAACTCTCTGATCTAACAAAATTTATCAACTCCCTCATCCTCTATCCCCTTTCCCTGTTTTTGTTTTATTTTGTTTTCACAGTGCCAATACATTATATTACATGATTGAGTGCCTTCCCCGTGAGAATGTCAGCTCCTCGTTTCTGGTGCTCTGCAGGAGCGAAATACATAATAGTTAACCAATACAAACATTCAGCTAGACTCCCATCATCAAAGGTAACACGGTTATGGAGCGAGTGTTAGCCCTGTATCATACCGTAAAAGCACTAAGTGTCACCACTGTATCTATCACACTATAAAAGCACTATGCCACAGTTCTCATATGCTATGATTAGGCAACATGAATTAAAATTTTGAAAACAAAAATCCATTACTGAAGTTAAAACAGATTCTTTCCAAGGGATATCAGAATGATTAGTAATATAAAGCAACAGCGATTAGCACAATATTGAGCTGGTATCTACTGAAAATACAAAACCTTAAGTTTACAGCATAACATGGAAGAAAAGGGATTTAAGAACAACAGTCCAGGAGTGCCTGGGTGGCTCAGTCGGGTGAGCATCCAACTCTTGATTTCAGTTCAGGTCTTGAATGCTGTGGGATCAAGCCCCACGTCAGTCTCCCATGCTGAGTGTGGAGCCTGCTTAAGATATTCATATTCATTCTCTCTCTCTCTCTCTCTCCCTCCCTCCCTCCCTCCCTCCGCCTCTCTCACCCACATGTGCTAAAATAAAATTTAAAAAAAAGGAACAACAGTCCAACAGTGAAAGTTAGTGGTTAATTCTGAAACGGGCAGCATCCAATGTTCCAGAGATTAAAAACAACTAGCAGACATAATCTCAGGAGGGTGTATACAATTAAATCCTCTGTATTTTTTTTAATGTTTACTTTTGAGAGAGAGACAGAGTGGGAGTTGGGAAAGGCCAGAGAGAGAGGGAGACAGAATCCGAAGCTGGCTCCGGGCTCCAAGCTGACTGTCAGCACAGAGCCCGATGCAGGCTCGAACCCACGAACCGTGAGATCACGCCCTGAACCGAAGTCAGACGCTTAACCAACTGAACCACCCAGGTGCGCCTGAATCCTCTTTAATTTGTATGTTCCTCTTCTCCTTTACACGATTATCAGGTAAAGAATCGAAAGGCAAAACTGTATTTCAAAACATACAGAAGCCAGCAACATCGAATAATAAACATGCTTTTCCATTCCATATTGTTCCTCAGGTATAGAAAAATGAAACAAAAGTACGAATAGGTAAGTTTGGAATACTCATTCTGCAATCAGTTTCATTCAACAAAATAAGTCTACGGTGCACCAATTTACTCTGCCTAAACATATAAAAACTTTCAGAAAACACCGAATTATTAAAAAATAATAAACACTCGGGGCGCCTGGGTGGCGCCGTCGGTTAAGCGTCCGACTTCAGCCAGGTCACGATCTCGCGGTCCGTGAGTTCGAGCCCCGCGTGGGGCTCTGGGCTGATGGCTCAGAGCCTGGAGCCTGTTTCCGATTCTGTGTCTCCCTCTCTCTCTGCCCCTCCCCCGTTCACGCTCTGTCTCTCTCTGTCCCAAAAATAAAAAATAATAATAATAATAATAATAATAAACACTCTAAAAACATCCCAGCTTTGACAAATACATAAATCCACACACACCTTTCCAAACACAGTAACTTGAGCTCTGCGTTTAGGAGTGAATCTAAACTTAACAAGTCACTGCACACTTAACAATCACGTTAAGGACTGCATGCGTGTGCCCCCACCAAAATTCGTATGTTGAGACCCTAACCCCCAAAGCGATGCTATTTGGAAATGGGGCCTTTGGAAGGACTTTCAGGTCTTGAGGGCTGGGACCAGCACCCTCGTAAGAAGAGAGAGGAGCGAGCTTGCTTCTCTCTCTCCACCGTGTGGGGGACACAGCAAAAAGGCAGCCACCTACAAACCAGGAGAAGGGCCGACATCACACGGGGAAGCTGCCAGCATGTTACCCTTGAACTTCGCAGCCTCCAGAACGGTGAGAAATAGGTATCTATTGTTTAAGCCACCCAATCCACGGTATTTTTGTTACGGCAACCCCAACTAAGAGCACAGAAAATACACTGAACGATAATGTCAAGAAAAATATACTATTCAGTGAAAAAGAAAAATAACGTGTATTCTGTGTGAGTTTCAGCTTTCTGATGTTGTACGTTTCTAAAATGCTAACAAAATCACTGAAAGGATGGCATGTTCAATTACCATGCACTTGAATTTTCTACCAGGACAAAATTTCTGAAGTTTCATACCAGTACAGACAAAAAAGACAGAGAGGACTTGAATCACTCAGCCATTCTCTAATGGAGTTGTTTGTGGTGTCCTTAAAAACAGAAGACACTCTACAATTCTGTAATTTGAGAAAGTAAAGACGTTTGGCTTTCATAGGGGAAACACTTAAAAAGATTTATTTTTGTGAGCGACGGTTCCACTGCTCTGTATCTGTATTTGGAGGAAATAAAATCTTTGAACACCTGAATCAGACTCAAGAACAATAAATAGCCTATTGTCACATTATTTCAGCGTCTTCTTGTGTTTTGGGAAACTAGATTTGACCCACGAGGCCTATCTCAATTCATGGGATAATGAATAGTGTCAGCTCAGTTAAGGACAGGATTATTCAGTAGTATGTTTAATAACCAATCTTCAAGACTTCTCAAATCTTATCTCTTATCTTTTGATAAGAAATCAAACTAAAATACCACTCGATTTTATTTCTACAATGAGTTAAATGCCTTTATCAAACAAAACAGAATTCCACATGTTATTTAAGTCCCATTTGAATTCTTTAACAGACCCTGCTAGGCAGAATAAGGGATTTAGACGTCAGGAAGACATATGGGACCCTGACAAGCCACTTTTACTTCTCTGAGCGTCAACCATCTCAGGTCAAGAGAGAGAATAATGTCTGACATAGGGGCTTGCTGTGCAAATTAAGTGAAAAACATTTTAAGAGAGAAGAGGAAAGCGGGGCTTAATCGGTAACTATTTTTATTAAAGGGGTGAGTGGAGTTAAAACCACCTACCCTAAGCCAAAAAGTTTTATTGTTCTGGCTCTTTCCTTTCCCTGGGGTAGGACTCCTGGAAAGGTTCGCTTTTGTCCTTTTCATGGCTAAAATGGGCGAAATAACAGGCTCTCTGCATCAGGTCATCGTAAGGATAGAATGGGTTAAGGGTTAACGTATGGAAAGCATTACCAAACCAATAACGCGGGGGGAAAAAAACCCCTAATACTTCACTCTTGATAGAAAAGTCAGGCAGGCAAAAAAAAAAAAAAAAAAAAAAAAAAAAAAAAAAAATCATTTCTATCTCCTGGCATAAAGAAATTTGGTCTTTGTCTAACATACTTCCAAAATGAATCACACCTCATTTTAATTACTGTGTGGCTGCCTCCTCACTAAACTCGCATGTCCTTAAAGACAGGAACATCAGCTTTGGTCTCTTCAATGGCTAACATATTGTCAGGCATAAAACAGATGCTTGGTCAGTGCTTACTGACTTACAGTGTGCCGTATTTACCCTTCCTGTTATGTAAGAATATATTCAGAAGTAGAGGAATTACCATTTTCCTTCCGTAATCTTGTTATGAACTTCTTAGGAGGAATCACCCCAACCTTCTTCTTCTGAGTGGCTATGCTATGGAAGAGGTCTGCTAGGCAGGTAAGAAGGTTCTCCTTC
This sequence comes from Prionailurus viverrinus, assembly GCF_022837055.1. Taxonomy (NCBI): domain Eukaryota; kingdom Metazoa; phylum Chordata; class Mammalia; order Carnivora; family Felidae; genus Prionailurus; species Prionailurus viverrinus. The sequence continues at coordinate 6,808,934 of NC_062561.1, forward strand.
TTCCTAGGTTGGCTCTTGTAAGCTAGAACTTTTTCCCGAAACGGACGACAAAAATAAAGTGCTTGAAGAACTGAATTACAGTAGCAGGTATTCCCAAACTAGAATAGAAAAAAAAAAAAAAATCTTGTTAAATTTGGGGCAACATATTTTCAAGAGAAAGAATTTCCATGTGTACAATTAAGAAAACAGAGACAAGACAGGGAATTTATGACCCTCATAAATTAAAAGGTATCTGAGAGTAGAAATAATTATTCTGATTGCAAATTTGCCTTTTTAACATTAAATGGATGCTCCAGGCATTGGTTGCAGGTTAAAATGGAAGGAAAACAGATGCGATAAATTTGGCCTTTATGAAAACAAATTCAAAAAATTATATAGTTTAAACAAAGTAGTTAAGGTTTAGAATTCTGTGTAATTTTTTCTTTTTCAATTCCCACTATTATTATATGTTGGTTGGACACTAACCAACCATTTATATAGGATACATTTTAAAACACAGCTCTCAAAAATTCTTTAAAACAACACAAAAGTAAAGTTTTCTATCCGATTCTTAAGTGCCATTCAAGAAATAAAAACAAAAAGCAAAGTCAAATGAGATCCTGTGAAATATTACATTAAAAACCATCAGCAGGGCACGGGGGTGGCTCAGTCAGTTAACATCTGACTCTCGATCTCGGCCTGGGTCGTGATCTCACGGGTTGGTGGGACTGAGCTCCGCGTCGGGCTCTGCGCTGACAGCACGGAGCCTGCTTAGGATTCTCTCTTTCTCCCTTTCTCTCTGCCCCTTCCCAGGTCACGCTCCCGCTCTCTCAAAATAAATACACTTAAAAAAAATCATCAGCGTGCCAGCACAACCGCCACTGAAATGCTGAGATGCCGGGTCACATCATTCTGGATATATTACAAATGAGCATCAGGTGCAGAGTTAAATCCTCAACTTCTTACCGGCCATGTGATCTGGAATGTGTAACTACAGCTCACTGAACTTCAACTTCCTACTCTTTAATAATGGGGAAAACACTCCTACCTTAAGAGAAACTGATACATAGTTTGACAAACATTTGTTGTCTCCCTTTTCCCTTCCCATTAATAGACACTGGCTCCCAAAGTCAGCTGACAAAACACCCAAAAGCCAGGGAGGACCTGGGGGGGTACCTTGAGAGTATAAAAAAGGAAAGAGGGCAATTCTCACAGCACCATCATGCAGTGAAGTCACACGCATACTAACCTAAAAGGCTAGGCAGAGAAGACTTTTAATAACGAGCAAGGTCAAACTCATGTCCTTTGCTTATGCTTAAAACCAGGAAGGATAAATTAAAAGCTAATAAAAATGGTTATTTATAAGGAAAGAAGGAAGAGTGGAGAGAATTCAAAGCACATTTTTAAAAACGTCTGCTTTGCACCCATTTTTTTAAAAAATAAACTAAGAAGTACCCAGAGGGGGAAAAAAAAAAAAAAAAGAAATTCCTAAAACTGAAAGGAAATAGAGATCAGTGAAAACTAAATGTTTATTAAGTTGGGGGAGAACTACACAAAAAATTACTTCAAGCAATTTTAAAACACAGAATTTTTATCATACATGCCTACGGAAAAAGTCTAAGAATAAAAAGAAAAAAAGGAATCTTAAATGGCATCCAGCAGTCGCATTGTTAGAATTAGTCTATTGACATTGTTATTCTGAAACCTCTACAGATTTCTGAAGGACAAAGCAAGCAAAGACTTACATTAATATCCTTAGGAACCAAAATTATTAATGCGAAGGAAAAAAGCTACAGTAATAAAGAGTAAAAGCCTTGTAAACTTAAATTGGAACGTGAAGTTATCAATTATAAACTCATGTCTTTCTGTGTGTGTGCGTGTGTTCAACTTCTGTCCACTTCAAGGCCTAGCAGCAGCAGCAAGTTTCCCTGGCACACAGATTATAGTCTTTAAAAACCTTTTACCCGCAAAAAGAAACTAGGATGCCTTGCAGATATGGCTATCTATACAAGGTCTGGGACAGGAAATACACAAATATAGATTAGCCTGGAATATCTTTTTGTGTGGATGCAAGAGCCAACTTTCATCAAAAAGAAATACTGCAATTGACTACATAAAAATTTATGAAAAATGACATTTAAAAAAAAAGAGACCTCTCCATGGGAAGTCGCAAACTAATACATCAAAGGAAAACATCAAAAGTTTTCTCTTGTCTTTCTTGTAAGAACAACATTCCAGAAGGCTCTAAATAGCTGCTGAAAGAAATTCTAGCTTACAGAACAATCCCAGCTAATAAATTCCAAAGAAATGATTGTAAATAATGGACTGGCCAGTGATTATCAGGGGATACTAAAAGCATTAAAGACTGATGGAGAACTTTAAAATGATCTGAACCCTCAGTGCATTCCGGCATCATTAAAAAAGAACCACAAAATTTCTATGTCTCCTGGAGAAATACATAGCAGCTCTTATGAAGTGTTCTTTCGTTTTTTAAACAAAACCACTAGGGGCACCTGGGTGGCTCAGTCGGTTGGGCGTCTGACTTTGGCTCAGGTCATGATCTCACAGCTTGTGAGTTTGAGCCCCGCGTCCGGCTCTGTGCCGACAGCTCGGAGCCCTGGAGCCTGCTTCGGATTCTGGGTCTCCCTCTCTCTCTGCCCCTCCCCCACTCATGCTCTGTTTCTCTCTCAAAAAAAATAAACATTAAAAAAAATTTTTAAAAAACACTAAATTTATATCTAGCATCTAGACCTATCAATTTACAGATATTCAAACAGAGAAACAAGTTAAACAATACCACAAAAAAGGAACAGAACGTGTGGCCCAATGAGGGTTTTACATTCATACTGTTGGTCAGAGCCAAGTAGTTTCATAAAAACAGATACTTAAGAGGCTTTCCAAAGAAATACTAAAAGAGGTAGATAACTGGGCGATGCACTGATACTATTGATAAATGTAACCATGGAAACTTTCATAAAGCCTATCCAGGGGCTAAGTACACCTGCAGCAGGACCTACAATATTAAGATTAATGTACCAATTACTCAGTATTCGTCAGTCTAAAGCAATACTAGGATTCATACCATGGTCTAATGACGCTAATGACCAACAAACTATACCTCTGTCAACGGAAGAGAAGATTCCATCTCCATAATTTGGTCATTTTTATTCAAGAATAAGCAACAGAGACTCCAATGACTTCCACAGAGTAGGTAGATTAAAAACAAAAGACAGCGACTCACAGTGTATTAGAAAAACGTACGATAGTAAAACTTGACTGACATAAAAAAGAAGCAAATGGCTTCCAAGCTTAGTAAAGAACCCGAGGGAGTCTGTATTCTGTACAGAATGCTGGAAGGCAGCCCCTTCCTTGCTCATCTCCTGAATGTAAAGCAATACGTAACTTTATAGTCAGTTATTTGATGTCTTCTCTTATGGTCTTGCACTTATCTTCATCAGCTCCAGGAAGGAAAAATGAAAGTGTGAAACTACTACTATTTCTCTAGAATAAACCATCACTTTCAATCTTATTCATAACTCTGAAATTTTTCTTTCAATTTCCTTGATAGCAGCTTTCATTCAAGTTCCTAAGACCTAAAAATGTATCTTTCAAGTGCATAGCTTTCATACAAAAGATGGTCTGGGATGATTTCCTCCACACTCCTGTTTCTGAATGTTCAATTTCTTTTTAAAAATTTTAAAAAACATTTTTTTAATGTTTATTTTTGAGAGAGAGAGACAGAGCATGAGCGGGGGGAAGGGCAGAGAGAGAGGAGAGAGGAGAGAGAAGAGAGAGAAGGAAACACGCAATCCGAAGCAGGCTCCAGACTCCGAGCTGTCAGCACAGAGCCTGACACGGGGCTCGAACCATGAACCGTGAGATCATGAGCTGAGCCGAAGTTGGACGCTTAACCAACTGAGCCACCCAGGTGCCCTCGAATGTTCAATTTCTAAATAAGACATTGCTATAGGGTTGACACCTACCCTATCTTCTCAGCTTATTTTGAAGATCAAAGGTATAATCCGGCTTAAAATCAGGGAAACAAATTTTAAAAGCTGCCACCTCCTCAAGGTCTGATCACTGATTTTTCTTTTTTTTTTTTTTATTTTTTAAATTTTTTTTTTTTTCAACGTTAATTTATTTTTGGGACAGAGAGAGACAGAGCATGAACGAGGGAGGGGCAGAGAGAGAGGGAGACACAGAATCGGAAACAGGCTCCAGGCTCTGAGCCATCAGCCCAGAGCCCGACGCGGGGCTCGAACTCACGGACCGCGAGATCATGACCTGGCTGAAGTCGGACGCTTAACCGACTGCGCCACCCAGGCGCCCCTGATCACTGATTTTTCAATTGCTCATTGAACACAATGACCTATGCTTGCTTTCCCTAATGCCTTTTTCTCCTAGTTTTAAAATCAATGCCCCCTCCACAAATATTTATCATATCTCCATCATTAAGATCATTTTGAGCACACATCCCTAATAAACACAAATAAAAATTATATATGTGTTACATTCTACACATTAAAATTACTTTTATAAAATATAAAATTTATATACATAAAAACATACATCATATACAGTTGGCCTCTGAACAATGAGGAAGTTAGGGGCGCTGATCCCTCACACGGTCAAAATCTGTGTGTAGGGGCACCTGGGTGGCTCAGTAGGTTAAGTGTCTGACTCCTGACTTCAGCTCAGGTCATAATCTCACGGTTCATGAGATCAAGCCCCACATCGAGCTCTGTGCTGACAGCGCAGGACCTGCTTGGAATTCATTCATTCATTCATTCATATTCATATTCTCTCTCTCTCTCTCTCTCTCTCTCTCTCTCTCTCTCTCTCTCCCCGCCCCCCTTCCTTTCTCTCTGCCCCTCCCCTGCTTATATGCACTCTCAAAATAAAAAAATAAACATTAAAAACAAAAATCTGAGTTGGTGTGCCTGGGTGGCTCAGTGGGTTAAGTGTCCAACTTCAGCTCAGGTCATGATCTCATGGTTCGTGGTTTGAGCCCCGCATCAGGCTCTGTGCTGACAGCTCGGAGCCTGGAGCCTGCTTCAGATTCTGTGTCTCCTCTCTGCTCCTCCCCTGCTCATGCTCTCTCTCAAAAACAAAACAAAACAAAACAAAACAAAACAAAACAAAACAAAAACAAAAACAAAAACAAACAAACAAACAAAAACATTAAAAATTTACAGGGCACCTGGGTGGCTCAGTCAGCTAAGCGTCTGACCTTGGCTCAGGTCATGATCTCGCGGTTCGTGAGTTCAAGCCCCACATCGGGCTCTGTGCTGACGGCTCAGAACCTGGAGCCTGCTTCGGATTCTGTGTCTCCCTCTCTCTCTGCTCCTCCCCCACGCATACTCCCTCTCTCAAAAATAAACATTAAAAAAATGTTTTTTACAAAAATATCTGAGGGCAACTTTTGACTCTGCAAAAACTTAGACTACTGATGACTGGAAGCCTTACCAGTAACAATCGACACATATTTTATATGTCGTATATACTATGTACTGTATTCTTTTACAACAAAGCTAGAGAAAAGAAAATGCTATTAAGATCATAAGGTAGAGAAGAGACATTTACAGTACTGTGTTAAAAAAAAAAAAAAAAAAAAATCCATGTATAGAGGGACCAGGGCAGCTCAAACCCATGTTGCTCAACGGTCGACTGTATAACAAATGTGACTAAGGCCAAGTAGATATTTTAAATTTTTGTCTGACTTACATTAATTTTGTTTTCACTAAAGATTATCAATGCTTCAGTGAGAGCAATAAAATTGAGTATGCCTTCTGGTAAGCTGTGGCTTATACAGTGATTGACAGACTGGGTTTATGCTCAGTATATCCTATGAACTATCAAAGACTCAGACACACACAGAGAGGTGCAAATGGGAAGTTCTTTTATGGCCTTACTTTACTTTCTAAAATAGGATATTAACTTTTTTTTTTTAAACGTTTATTTATTTTTGAGACAGAGAGAGACAGAGCATGAACGGGGGAGGGTCAGAGAGAAGGAGACACAGAATCGGAAACAGGCTCCAGGCTCTGAGCCGTCAGCACAGAGCCCTACGCAGGGCTTGAACTCACGGACCGCGAGATCCTGACCTGAGCCGAAGTCAGCCGCCTAACCGACTGAGCCACCCAGGCACTCCTGATATTAACTTTTCAATCCTACCACATCTGTTGGAACTCACCTGAGCGATCACCTGCCTTGCCAGCAGCATGGCATGGTGAGGAAGTCACAAACCCTGAAACTGAACTGCCTTGGGCTCAAGCTGGGTTCCGCTACCTGACCGCGGGAAATCCCTGAGCCACGCCGTTCATCCATTTCCTCATCTGTGAGTGTGGTTTACAATACAGCCCACACCTCGTAAAACTTTGTAAAGAATTAAATTAGCAACCTGCATGGAGCACTTCCTCAGCACTCCGTCACCGCACTGTTATTTCTGAACAATCTTTTTAAGTCATGTGGCCATTTTGAAAACCTAGGTTAACCGAATGAAATTAAATCATGTAATCTCTTAATCTCTGTTCAAATTATAATAGATTGCAACCGCACAAATGAATAAGAGACAATGATACCATCGACTCGCTGGTGTTGAACCTGAGTGTCACAGGACCACTGCACACACGGATAGAGCCTGGAGCCTGCTTCAGATCCTGTGTCTCCCTCTCTCTCTCTCACTCTCTCTCTGCCCCTCTCCTGCTCACATTCTGTCTCTGTCTCTCAAAAAAGAATAAACGTTAAAAAAAATTTTTTTTTAACGTTTCAAGATGTTTATTAAATGCTCCATTGTCCCATGCTGGAGGCTGGTGATGATGATGCCTATCCTGTGCACGTCCCCTTCTAAAGGAAGGTCCTCTTCCCCAGCACAGTTCAGAGTGGCCCTGTTCTGTTCATTTGTTGGCTTTAATTTATTTCCTTGTTTGAGACAGTGTGAGCGGGGAGGGGCAGAGAGAGAGAGAGAGAGAGAGAGAGAGAGAATCCCAAGCAGGCTCCGCACTGTTAGCACAGAGCCTGACGGGGGGCTGAAACCCACAGACAGCGAGATCACGACCTGAGCTGAAACCAAGAGTTGGACGCTTAACCAATGGAGCCAGGTGCCCTAGGTGGCCCTGTTTTTTAGAGCCCACATTTCCCTATCCACCACTCTCACTACCATCAAGTAAACCTACTCTAAAAATGGCCTTCCATATGCTAGTGGACAGCCATTCCTTACCCTACACTACCTCACTCTACTGTCCCACCCTTCCTTATAGGAACAGACGTCTCTACATAAATGCCATAGGGTTGTCAATCACAAACCTTTTTACAGACCCTGCCAACAGGGCCATCCACTTGACCCAATCTCAGCAGAATACTTGGGCCAGAGTTCTTTTGTCAGGCCTAATACGAACATGTTCTGGGATCTCTGATAATGCAACCCTCAAGCGGCCTATGGCCAGCAGGTGGAGAGAAACTAAAGGAGAATAAATCAATGCAAAAGCAAATAGAACCAAGAGACTTTTGCCTAATCAATTTTATGACTTACAAATGGAAAGAAAGTTTCATTTTTATTTGCGTCCTTCACAACGGCCCCTGAATCCAGAATTCCGGCCAATGACTACGGGCAATTCAGGCTTAAAAGCCTCTTGTAAGATGGTCTAGGAACACAGTTGTTATTTATAACAAAGATTTTAGGGAAAAGCACATTCCACTGCAGCCTCACAAATCGATTTAATGAGGCCACCTGTCTCTTGGCAGTTATTAGAAATTAATATAGAACCATATAATAAAATAATGAAAAAAGACTCTTAAAAATGTAGGCTGCACAAGTAGGAAAGAGATACTAACTGAAATCACTCCATTTACTAAAATAAGTACTCATTAGCGACAAGATACAAGGGAAAAAGGCAATCCGGTTCATGAGATTAAAACCATTTGTTTTCAAAGAATTTAGCTGGCCCTATAAACAGCTGACATTTAAGCAGGATATTTTACAACAAGAGAAAGCTTCCAAAAGGCTCCCTTGTCTACACAAGACCATCTCTCAACCCTCACACCACACTAGTATTTCTCCTCTCAGACTTCCAATAACATCAGAAATACGAACGCATTCACAAGAGTTAAACCAACAGGAAATCCCCACGCTATGTATTATGCAAATTACAGTGGCAGACATCAGAATTATGAAGAGTAAACTGCCATAAAAGTCATCATTTGTGAAAACAGTCTTCCAAGATAAAAAGATCTGCAACCACAAGTAATGGAAAATACGTTGTCATTAACAATGTTGGGATCAACCACCACACTGAATTTCCTGTTAATACAACTGTGGTTATTTTTCTTCTCCATTAAAAAAAAAAAAAAAAAAGTCCGGGGGAGCCTGGGTGGCTTTGTTGGTTAAGTGTCTGACTTCGGATCTCAGCCCAGGTTTTGACCGTCCTAGAGCTCAGGCCCCGTGCTGGGCTCCACACTGGGCCTGGAGACTACGTTTCCAAAAAAAGCCCGATTTTCTACCTGTCCAAATACACGTACTATTTCCCAAAGGCAAGTGCTAGTGAGTAAGTATGCCGCTTGCCAATCACAAAAAGGATCCAATCAGGCAGGTCTAACAGGAACTCTTCTCAGTGTAAGCCTTTTCTTAAAAGCTATTACAATGAACCACAGAGGGGCACCTGGGTGGCTCAATCCGTTAAGCATCCAACTCATGGTTTTGGATCAGGTCATGCATGATCTCATGGTTAGTGAGACTGAGCCCCACACCGGGCTCTGCACTATCAGATGGGATTCTTTCTCTCCCCCTCTCTCTGCCCCTTCCCTCCCCTCCCCTCCCCGCGCGCGCGTCTCTCTCTCTCTCTCAAAAGAAACATTTTTTAAAAAAAGAACCTTGGAAACTCACACTTAGCTAAGAACAGATTAATAAAAAGAAAACACATGTGTGTCTCATTTTAACAAAATCCAATTGTTAGAAAAGATAAACCACAGAATTTTTTTTTTTTAAACGTTTATTTTTGAGAGAGAGAGAGTGAGCACGAGCAGGGGAGAGGGAGACACAGAATCCAAAGCAGGCTCCAGGCTCTGAGCTGTCAGCACAGAGCCCGACGCGGGACTCCGACTCACAAGCTGTGAGATCATGACCTGAGCCGAAGTTGGACGCTTAACCGAATGAGCCACCCAGGCGCCCCACAGAATTTCCTAAACCACAGAATTTCTTAAAGCAGCTACATTCCAGTGTTGTTTTCAATAGGAGCTACCTGGCAGACAGAGGGGGGGGGGGGGGGCGCGGAGGGGTTAAAATGTTGATCTCTGAATTAACTAAGCTACCCTCCCTTATCCCCCAAAGCTCCACCCTTATTTTTTAGGAACTCCTATAAATAGTGTGATAACTCCATAAATTAAAAAAAAAAAAAAGAAAAAAGAAAAAAGGAGGAGGGGGAGGGGGGAAAGAAACAAGAGTGATATTTTAAGAGCTTGAAAATACAGGGGTGCCTGGGTGGCTCAGTTGGTTAAGCATCCGACCCCACGTCCAGTCTGTGGAGCCTGCTTTGGATTCTTGTCTGTCTGTCTGTCTCTCTCTCTCTCTGCCCCCTGCTCATCTGCTCATGCCCCCCCCTCAAAAATAAACATTATTTTTTTAAAAATAGGACTTCTAGAAAAAGGTTGAGACTACAGAACACAGTTTCGAGGGAGCCTGAAAGTTTAAACCATGGAAAAAGTTAATCACTATACTGGTTCTGCTGCATGTACTCTGACCATCAATTACTTTCTCAATATAATTCAAGGTGTTCATCAAGCTTTCAAGGTTGGAGCCCTGACTACCTCAGGGGAGCTCAATTCTTTGGTGTACTAACTAGGCACAGAGATCAGAAAACTATATTTCCACCCATCAGAAGAGTCTCTGGAGGGGATAAGGACAAAGATTCCCCTAAAATTCTTGTACTAACTTTACTCCCTCCTGCTTCTCTTGGGTTTTACTGAATCTCGGTTAGTCAGCTTCAGGGAAAAGCACCAATACTACCCTCTTAATTTAGATTAATTTAATCTTGATCCACGGGGAGTAATAAAAATAAAACCTTCTAAGAAATCTTTTTTTTTTTTCCTTTAACACAATTGACCCTGGTATTCTGAGAGGTATGTTCAAGTAAAAACATTAACAGCCAGGGGAAAACAGGCCTGCAGAACTCATTTTATAGTAAGATTTTATCTAGGATACTGTTTTCCTTGTTGTGAGGCTATCTGCAAAAAAGGTTACAGTCAGACACAAAATGGAGAGATTGAAATATTCATACTGGAGAAGGTTAAAAGTGAGACAGCCTTCAATATATACAATACTCCTGTGCTAAAGAAAATGGGTTCTTCTGAGACACTATCGATGAATACACCTTTACTACAATTCAAGACACATATTAGCTTGAGTGTGAACCAAATAAGGGTGGCAGCCACAGGGAAGTAATAATGAGAGAGAAGAAACTGGGGTTTGCCCATTCCCAGAAGTTAAATGAGGTTTTTGATCGCTAGACAACTCTGTATGTTGTTGTCTCTCCCCCTCAGGGGAGGGGCAGGGAGAGGGAGACAGAGAATCCGGAGCAGGCTCCCTGCTCAGAGCCTGACATGGGGGCTCGATCCCACAAACTGAGATCATGGCCTGAGCTAAAACCAAGAGTCAGTTGCTTATCCACCCCGGCGCCC